>NC_052320.1:39948570-40281070 GCF_016432855.1 Salvelinus namaycush | reverse complement strand
TTTTAGAAAAAAATAGAATTCCACTTTGACCTTATGGGGTATTGTGTGTAGGCCAGTGGAAAAAGTATTATCCATTTTAAATTCAGGCTGTAACAACAACAACAACAAATTTAAGTCAAGGGGTGTGAATACTTTCTGAAGGCACTGTATTTGGTACATTTTCACAACTCTTGTAAGCAAAGAAATCTAAACAGATCATCAAAATGGCTCATGTTTCAAAACTCGAAGCACATTCTCAATTGACTGAGTACAACAAACAAAATCACAGTCACTTGTTCACTGCACCAAATCACTCTTTCAATTTGGATACATATTCAATCTAAGTATATGTTTTAAAAAATGCACTATTCACTTTACTTTTGATATGATTTTCTTGTCATTTGTCAATACAATTAACTATCACTTAATCTGCTCAAGACTGATAACTACAAATTATTCGGAACACCTGCTCTTTCCATGACATAGACTGACCAGGTGAATCCAAGGGTGAAAGCTATGATCCCTTATTGATATCACCTATTAAATCAATTTCAATCAGTGTAGATGAAGGGGGGGAGACAGGCCTTTGAACAGAGTATGGTAGTATGTGCCAGGCGCAGCGGTTTGAGTGTCAAGAACTGCAAAGCTGCTGGGTTTTTCACACTCAACAGTTTCCCGTTTGTATCAAGAATGGTCCAGCCCCCAAAGGACACCCAGCCAACTAGACACAACTGTGGGAAGCATTGGAGTCAACATGGGCCAGCATCCCTGTGGAATGCTTATAACACCTTGTAGTCCATGCTCTGTCGAATTGAGGCTGTTCTGAGGGCAAAAGGGTTGCAACTCAATATTAGGAAGGTGTATTTCTAGATGAAACACTGATTAAGTTTGGTGAAAAAGTGACTGTATGATTTTTATGTGTTGTACTTAGTCTATTGAACATGTGCTTAGAGTTTTGAAACAACTCCCTTTTTGATGATCTGTTTTTCATTTTGTACTAAGAATTGTGAAATTTTACCACACACTTGTGAAATTGTACTAAAGCTATACAAAAACTGCAAGGAGTAGTGTGTTACCATTGAAAACATGCCTGCTTTAGCAAAGTAGTTGACAGGTGATGACAGGCTGCTGATGTGGGTGTATTTGAGAGAGGGAGTTGTTTTTGTGTCTACTTATGTACACCCATGATCACTGTGAGTGTGGTAGAGTTGACAGAGAAGGTGTGAATGGATTTTTAGAAACAATTTCAAAACAGTGAGAACTTTTCCTGAGCAGCCCCTGGTGTAAACATTTAGGCTCTATTTCCGACTGGCGTTAAGGCTGCGTTAGTATCAAACGCACATTAGTTTGCAATTTTGTCATGTAAAAACTGGCGCCCTGGCATTTGGTTTGGCAATTCACCTGTCTTTTATCAGCTTACTTGCACTCAGATGGGCAGGGTGGAAATATGTGAGGTGTGTCCTTAAAAATATGACGCAAAGTGCTAATTTCAGGCAGCGCTGATAGGAATATTTAAGATCAACCAAAAGATGCTTTTAATAACGGTAATGCAGTTGGTTATTGCATTCATTTTGACAGTGAAACACAGCCTATCCAGCCGTGATGCACCCTGCCCGTATGCGCATTGAACAAGTGTAGGCTAGAAACATAAAAAAACGAATATTTCGTCCCATTTCGTTTTATTTGATCAAAAACCAAGCATAGCCTCCCCTCCTCTCAATTAAGGCTTTTTTTGTCTGCATAAAGGGTTTGGCTCTTGAGACTGCTTGGAAATACATCTTAATCACCAAAGCTTTATTAAAATATCAAGTTAGAGAGGAGTAAAATAGTGAGCTGACATTCCTTTTTTATCTATGTATTGTAGACAAGCCCACATTATTTTAACCATGCCCATCATGAAACGAGAGATGAGAACCTATTTGAATACTGGTGAATCTCATATTTAGAAGTTATCTGTAACCTGTAAAAATAGCTTGTTTTCTGTTTCGTATGTTCAAAATCCAATCCCTCCCTTAGGCCTACTATAACGAAGGCTGGTTCAACAGCAATGCGTGTCTTTTTAATCCTGGCGATTTTATGATACCATTACATTTTATATGTATTTATTGTTGTTGTTGTTAAAAAACAGAAGTTGTTCTTCATTGAATTTTATTACAACCAAATTTATTAGAATGACTCACCTTCCTGGTTTTATGGTGACATCATCCGTGGGGCGCGCTTGCGATGCAACTTCTGGAGGTTTGTGAATTGCGATCCGATCTGCAAAATGGTTCCGATTATGTTCATAAAACATAGGCCTATTTGGAAGCAGTATAACAGGGAGTGGACATCCTCCCTTTCTATTTATATTGGATCTTGGTCCATACTGTGAAAAGTTTGGATGTGTTTAAAACCCTCCGGAGTCTCCATTGTTTTAATATTATATGCCCATGGGGATAAAATATGGTGCCTGTAAATGTAACATAGCCTATTGAAAACAAGTTGCTGTTTTGTTTAGAATTTGATTAGAATTATTATTTCTCTTTTTAGGCCTTATCAATCATTAATTGAATCTTGCTTACTGACACTATTTGAAATGTCCCTGCTCAGCCATAATGCAATTTACAGTAGGCCTAGCCCCTAAATCAGTGTGATTGCTATTGAAGCCACACATTTACTTTGAACACACACAAGGTGGACTGCAAATGAGTTCAAATTAACGTATTTATCAAATATAGGTCTATCTTTTATTTATTTTCTGTAAACCATTTAACAAACTATAACTTGAAGCAACCACATATTTTGCCATGGAGCACGTTCTGATTGGCCAGTGAGGGGCCAAGGCTTGACACAGCCACAACTTGTTTATTAATCAAAACCCAGCCCTTTCGCACCAATGCCAGCAAGTGCGTCGATAATTTTGAAAGTGAAAATAGCTCAAATATTTCTGACACACCCCTGAACCTGCACGTAGACTTACCATTGTGTTAGGTTTGTTAAAATAGAGCCCTTACTCTTTAGAAAGGAAGTAAGAAAAGTCCATTCTGATGCCACACTGGGTTAGACTGAGGTGAATGACTCACTGGGTACTGAGTTACTGTCTGACTTTCTTGCTCAGCATCATAGCTTGTCTCTGTGTGTGTGTGTGTGTGTGTGTGTGTGTGTGTGTGTGTGTGTGTGTGTGTGTGTGTGTGTGTGTGTGTGTGTGTGTGTGTGTGTGTGTGTGTGTGTGTTTAAATATTGTTTATGTGTGTTTGTTAGTTTCTTTAGGCTTCAATGTGTGTTGTGTTTTTGTTTTAGGTGTTTGTGTGTTCCAGAGAGGCTATTAAGTTTGTCGAGACTGCTTGTGTTTTATGTGTTTGAGGTTGTTGCATGTGTGTGTTTGTGTGTGTGTAGGGGATTTTTGTGGGATTGCAGAGCCATTCTATTCTATTCTTAGAAGAGTAGCTGACCTCATGGTCCTTCCTGGTCCCTCAGCGCCAGTAGGACTAGAATCTGGACATTCACTCACGCACGCAGCGATACACACATACACACAGATGCACATTTAAATGCATACACACATCCACTCATTCGCTCACACACACCAATTTTAGAACAGACTTGTTAAAGTGTCAAAGGAAAGTATGGGTGCCAAAGTCATTACATGGTGATTATAACTTCTAACTGCTGTTCTACTGCTTGTGGCTGCTCCAGTCTGGTTTATCTATAGTTTAAGGTCATTGTGTCCTTGTTTGATAATGCACTGCAGGAGTACAGGCTGTGCTCTGTGCTTAGGGACTGGTGAAGTTTATTAGTGGAACAGTAGTCATAATATGAGCCCACCCTGCTTGATAAGCTCCCACTTTCTCACAGTCTGTCTCTCATACATATGCACAGATGTACACAGAAGCACTCACGCACACACACACACACACACACACACACACACACACACACACACACACACACACACACACACACACACACACACACACACACACACACACACACACACACACACACGAATGACATGGCCTGGTAGCTCCTTAATTGAATTAAATGGCCTCTGATCCTGATGCCGGAGGGTTTAGGTTGTGACGGGAACATGTTTGACACCAAGTCAAACAGTGTGTTGTGTGTGTTGACCTGACTGACTGACAGCCCAGACCTCTCATGTGACACAATGAGATGAGTCTGATACGCAACTCGATGGGAAACCAACCAGCCCACTAAACGCTACATTGAGATTTAATGAGGACAGAAATCAAAATATGTCCGCTCTCTGCAATAAGAGGAGAGCAGATGTAGTGGAAACACTGAGTAAACAGAGTTTGCAATGTGGAGCTCTGTTGCTACTAGGTCCATAGAGGAAGCTGGGAGCTCATTTAAGAAGCTCTGCTAGACAGTAGTTTGGCTATGAATAACTTTCATTATGTGTTATCCCACTGGGCACACACTGGTTGAATCAATGCTGTTTCCACGTCATTTCAATGTGGAATAGACGTTGAATTGACATCTGTACCGAGTGGGAGCTCAGTATGAGATATATTATAAGATTATAAACATAAATTACTAGAAAAATTGGCTCCAATTTACACGTATTTACTCATGTACACAATGTCTTTATATGTGCCCCGTGTGCAGGTGTTCCATCCAGAGGGAGTGTGCCTGGGGGCCTCTGGCGCGCTCCTGGATCGGGATGGGCGAAGGTCCCCAGCAGTGCCCCTCCATGACCCTCACCCCCCCAGAGATCAGCCTGTCCACTGACATCAAGGTACCATACATTACATCATAACTGTTTTTATGTGTCATCAGGTGTAAGTTCAAACATATTGTTAAGTGGATCATGTGAAGTGCCAAGTTATTCTTTTACAAATTGAGTTGTTACGTTTATAATATTTCTCAAGTGTACGGTACCAGTCAAATTTTGGACACACCTACTCATTCAAGGGTTTTTCTTTATTTTTTTACTGTTTTTACTATTTTACATCAAAACTATGAAATAACACATTTGAAATCATGTAGTAACCAAAAGTGTTAAACAAATCCAAATATATTTTATATTTGAGATTCTTCAAAGTAGCCACCCTTTGCCTTGATGACAGCTTTTCACACTCTTGGCATTCTCAACCAGCTTCACCTGGAATGCTTTTTCAAGGTGGCTACTTTAAAGAATCCAAAATATTAAATTTATTTTGATTTGTTTAACACTTTTTTGGTTACTACATGATTCCATATGTGTTATTTCATAGTTTTGATGCATGTTACCATATGTCACTGGCCTCTCCAACTACTATATCTACAGCTATGTCATCTTCCTCTCCGTCTGTCGCTCTCACTCTTCACCCCCCCTTGTCTCCCCCTCTTCCTCCCCCTCTGTTTTTCTCCCACATATTGAAATGAGATCAGTGAGATTGACAGACAATGAAGTGTGATGTTCCTCAGTGTTGTGATCCCAGTGTAGATCACTCATGTCTCTCGTCACACAACAGTATGTTCGGATGCAAGTTTACCATGCCGTCTGTCTTTTGGAGACATGAAGATTTCTCTCTCTACTTGCCTCCATCCCCTAACCCTTCTTTCTCTCCACCAGGATGTGGGGATTCTGATAAACGGCAGTGTCCCTGATCTGGTTGGTTCGCGGGTGGAATGTGACTATGGATTGGGCGTTGCCACAGCAGCCACGGTGCACCTGGACTACGGCCCAGCCCAGATTCAGACCTGCCCCCTACTGCCTCGGGAGAGGTACCCCAACATCCCCCCTGGCAGAGGTAAGGGTCACTTATACTACTGGTAGAACACTAGTTTGATTTCATCCTGTTTCATCACTGCTGATCTTGACATATGCTGAGACATTTCCATGTTATATGTTGTTGTGCCAGATCACTTGACTGTTCCCGTGGCGATAAAGGTGAACGGCACATCCGTGGTTTCCGGGAGCTTCGTCATCTATGATTGCGAGAGGACAGGAGCGATACACCCCAAGACTGCGTGAGTGTTTTCACTTGTTGACCCATCTTATAGTTTTAACCACTAACACTATTTCCAGACCTTCCTAAGTTAAACCCAGTCACAAGACACACACACGCTGACACACACACTTCCAATCTGCACTGTCTCTGTTTACCCCGGATCCACCAAGACAAATCTGCCTCAAATGAAGCCAAAATAGCAGGATCATAACTGTGAAATTTGAGGCACGCAATCATCCCCGTTCTTTGCCAAGTCACTTGCATCACTCAAATGTCGGCCAAATGTCATCTATAGTCTCACTGGAATTCTCTCACCACACATGCAGCTCAAGGCCGGAAGGGTGGCAGACAGGGGTGTATACACCCCAAAAATCTGAGGGGGCACAAAGTCTGTGATGATGGGTGGGGGGTGGTCCTATGGCTGTCCGTAAATTGGAGAATTTTGCATTTTTCAAAGACTTTTCCTGCAATGAAGAGCCCTAATCATTATGATTAATTCTATGTAAAAAATATGTCTATTGTTCTGCATATATAAGCCTAACTCTTGAGCTGTCTGTATCCTCCTGACTGGTGGTTCTTTTTTCAAAGAAACTAAGTATGCTTCTCTGCATGCCTATTAAAATCTGGATAAAAGATTTCAAAGAATGTGAGTCTTATTCAGTACATGTAGTTATTGCTTGCCTGCTAAGATAGTTAGACAAGCTAGTTACACTAACTTGATTGATAGCCTGAAATGGCTTCTTGGTAGCTAGTTATGAGGTTGGGAGATTGGGAACCTATCTGGGCTAGCTAAAGACAACTTCATAAAATGTCTAGGTGGCAAGTAGTATTAAAGAGAAACAACAACAAAAAATATTATATATACAGTACCAGTCAAAAGTTTGGACACACCTACTCATTCCAGAAGTTTTCTTTATTTTTTACTATTTTCTACAATGTAGAGTAAAAGTGAAGACAAACTATGAAATGACACATGGAATCATGTAGTAACCAAAAAAGGGTTAAACAAATCAAAATATATTTTACATTTGAGATTCTTCAAAGTAGCCACCCTTTGCCTTGATGACAGCTTTGCACACTTGGAATTCTCTTAACCAGCTTTATTTTTTTATTTTTTATTTATTTAACCTTTATTTAACTAGGCAAGTCAGTTAAGAACAAATTCTTATTTACAATGACAGCCTACCAAAAGGCAAAAGGCCTCCTGCGGGGACGGGGGCCTGGGATAAAAATAAATACAAATTTAATTTAAAAAAATATATATTAATAAAATTACAAATAAAAAGATAAACAAAATGTATAAATAAATAAATGCAATATAAATATAGGACAAAACACACATCACAACAAGAGAGACAACACAACACTACATAAGGAGAGACCTAAGACAACAACATAGCAAGGCAGCAACACATGACAACAAAGCATGGTAGCAACACAACATAACAACAAAGCATGGTAGCAACACAACATAACAACAACGTGGTAGCAACACAACATGGTAGCAGCACAAAACATGATACAAACATTATTGGGCACAGTCAACAACACAAAGGTCAAGAAGGTAGAGACAACAATACTCGCACAAAGCAGCCACAACTGTCAGTAAGAGTGTCCATGATTGAGTCTTTGTTAATTTTTTAATAAGCATCAACCAGTGGGTCTTGTGACGGGTATACAGATATGACCAGTTTACAGGGGTATAGAGTGCAGTGATGTGTCCTATAATGAGCATTGGTGGCAAATCTGATGGCCGAATGGTAAAGAACATCTAGCCGCTCGAGAGCACCCTTACCTGCCGATCTATAAATTATGTCTCCGTAATCTAGCATGGGTAGGATGGTCATCTGAATCAGGGTTAGTTTGGCAGCAAGGGTGAAAGAGGAGTGATTACGATAGAGGAAAGCAAGTCTAGATTTAACTTTAGCCTACAGCTTTGATATGCGCTGAGAGAAGGACAGTGCACCGTCTAGCCATACTCCCAAGTACTTGTATGAGGTAGTAATAACACCTGTGAGAAGAGGGGCATTATTCTTACCAAACCACATTACCTTTGTTTTGGAGGTGTTCAGAACAAGCTTAAGGGTAGAGAAAGCTTGTTGAACACTAAGAAAGCTTTGTTGTAGAGCATTTAACACAAATGGGGGGGGGGGGGGCAGCTGAGTATAAGACTGTATCATCTGCATATAAATGCCTGAGAAATGTTGTTGATGTAAATTGAGAAGAGCGTGGGACCTAGGGTTGAGCCTTGGGGTACTCCCTTGGTGACAGGCAGTGGCTGAGACAGCAGATTTTCTGACTTTATACTCTGCACTCTTTGAGAGAGGTAGTTAGTAAACCAGCCCAAAGACCCATCAGAGACACCAACACTCCTTAGCCGGCCCACAAGAATGGATTGGTCTAACCGTATCAAAAGCTTTGGTCAAGTCAATAAAAATAGCAGCACAATATTGCTTAGAATCAAGGGCAATGATGACATCATTGAGGACCTTTAAGGTTGCAGTTACACATCCATAACCTGAGCGGAAACCAGATTGCATACCCGAGAGAATACTATAGACATCAAGATAGCCAGTCAGTTGATTATTGACAAGTTTTTCCAAAACTTTTGATAATCAGATACAATCAGCTTGATCAACCCCTTTAAATAAAGGCTGAACTGTGGCTACCTTCCAAGCAATGGGAACCTCCCCAGAGAGGAGAGACAGGTTAAAAAGGTTGGAGATATGCTCTGCAATGATAGGAGCAGCAACCTTAAAGAAGAAAGGGTCTAAACCATTTGACCCAGATGTTTTTTTGGGGTCAAGTTTCAGGAGCTCCTTTAACACCTCGGACTCAGTAACTGCCTGCAGGGAGAAACTTTGTAGTGGGACAGGGGAAAAAAGGGAGAAGCATCGGGGATAGTCGCATTAGAAGGGGTGGGAAATTAGGAAATGTTGGATGGGCAAGGAGGCATGGCTGAGTCAAATAGGAATCCTGACTTAATGAAGTGGTGATTAAAGAGCTCAGCCATGTGTTTCTTGTCTGTAGCAACCACATCATCAACATTAAGGGACATGGTCAGCTATGAGGAGGAGGGTTTATTCTCCAGGTCTTTAACTGTTTTCCAGAACTTCTTGGGTTTAGACCAGCAGAGAGAGAACTTCTCCTTGAAGTAACTAACTTTGGCCTTCCGGATAGCCTGAGTGCACTTATTTCTCATTTGCCGGTCAGCCTGAGAATGCGTGTACCGAGCATTTCGCCAAATGCAATTCTTGGGATAGAGTAACTCTGCAAGATCACATTCGAACCAGGGGCTGAACCTGTTTTTAATTATCATTTTCTTTATGGTGGCATGTTTGTTAACAATACCACTGAAAATATCAAAAAAGAAGGTCGAAGCGTCTTCGACAGAGGGGATCAAGCTGATTCTATACTATTTTACAGAGGCCAGTTCATGAAGGAAGGCTTGCGCATTAAAGTGTTTTAGCAAGCGTCTATGACAAATCAGGACAGGTCGTTTCACTGAGCAGCAATTACAAACACAGGCTATAAACAGTGATCACTAAGGTCATTACAGAAAACACCAGCCTGATACCTATCAGGATTATTTGTGAGTATAACATCGAGGAGAGTAGCCTTTTCTGGGTGTTTGGAGTCATACCTTGTGGGATTGGTGATAATCTGAGAAAGATTTAGGGAGTCGCATTGCTTTAGGACTTGGTCAGGTGGTTTTAGCATGTCCCAGTTTAGGTCACCTAGCAGGACAAATTCAGACTTAGTGTAAAGGGGCCAGGAGAGAGCTTCGTGCAGGTAGGGTACAGGCCGGTGCTGATGGAGGACGATGGCACCCAGCAACAGTCAACAAAGAGCTATTTGAAAGTTTCATACTTAAAGCCAGCAAATCCAATTGTTTGGGGACAGACTTGGAGACAACCTAGCACTGAAGGTTAACCTTGGTAAAGATTGCCACTCCCCCACCTTGGGAAGATCTGTGTTGCTGAAAAAGGCTATAACAATAAAGGTTAACATCAGTATTCAAAACACTCTTTCTTAACCAGGTCTCAGTAATGACCAACACATCTGGATTGGAGCTGTGAATCCACACTTTCAATTGATCCATTTTAGGTAATAAGCTTTTGGTGTTAACGTGCCGAAAACCCAGGCTTTTACGATAGCAGAAATCAGTGTAGCAGATATCAGAGCACAAGTCAGAATTGGGGCTAGCAACAGTAGATGGGCCAGGGTGTACATGCACATTTCCAGATATCATCAACAGTAATACAATCAAGGCACGGCATAGTACAGGGAGAGCTCTGCAGGGCTGGTTTATGACATCTGAATGTGCATCAGGTAGTCTGAATTCATCTGAATTCATGAGGTAGTCACCTGGAATGCGTTTCAATTAACTGGTGTGCCTTGTTAAAAGTTAATTTGTGGAATTTCTTTCCTTAATGCATTTGAGCCAATCAGGTGTGTTGTGACAAGGTAGGGTTGGTATACAGAAGATAACCCTATTTGGTTAAATACCTAGTCCGTATTATGGCAAGAACAGCTCAAATAAGCAAAGAGAAACGACAGTCCATCATTACTTTAAGACATCAACGTCAGTCAATCAGGAACATTTCTTTGAAAGTTTCTTCAAGTGCAGTCGCAAAAACGCTATGGTGAAATTGGCTCTCATGAGGACCACCACAGGAAAGGAAGATCCAGAGTGACCTCTACTGCAGAGGATACGTTCATTAGAATTATTAGCCTTAGAAATTGCAGCACAAATAAATGCTTCAGAGAGTTCAAGTAACAGACACATCTCAACATCAATTGTTCAAAGGAGACTGCGTTAATCAGGCCTTCATGGTCAAATTGCTGCAAAGAAACCATTACTAAAGGACACCAATAAGAAGAAGAGACTTGTTTGGGCCAAGAAACACAAGCAATGGATGTTAGACCAGTGGAAATCTTTCCTTTGGTGTGATGAGTCCAAATTTGAGATTTTGGGTTCCAGCCGCGTGTCTTTGTGAGACGCAGAGTAGGTGAATGGAGGATCTCTGCATGTGTGGTTCCCACCGTGAAGCATGGAGGAGGAGGTGTGATGGCAATTTCATGCGTTGCTGGTGACACTGTCAGTGATTTATTTATAATTCAAGGCACACTTAACCAGCATGGCTACCACAGCATTCTGCAGTGATACACCATCACATCTGGTTTGCGTTTAGTGGGACTATCGTTTGTTTTTCAACAGGACAATGACCCAACACACCTCCAGGCTGTGTAAGGACTATTTCACCAAGAAAGAGAGTGATGGAGGGCTGCATCAGATGACCTGGCCTCCACAATCACCCGACCTGAACCCAATTGAGATGGTTTGGAATGAGTTGGACCACAGAGTGAAGGAAAAGCATCCAACAAGTGCTCAGCATATGTGGGAACTCCTTCAAGACTGTTGGAAAAGCATTCCAGGTGAAGCAGGTTGAGAGAATGCCAAGAGTGTGCAAAGTTGTCATCAAGGCAAAGGGTGGCTACTTTCAATAATCAAAAATCAAAAATATATTTTTATTTGTTTAACACTTTTTTGGTTACTACATGATTCCATATGTGTTATCTCATAGTTTTGATGTCTTCACAATTATTCTACAATGTAGAAAATACAAAAAATAAAGAAAAACCCTTGAATGAGTAGGCGTGTTTAAACTTTTGACTGGTACTGTATATACAGTGCTTTCAGAAAGTATCCAGACCCTTTCACTTTTTCAATATTTTTGCCGTATAAGAAAATTGATTCAATAAAAACATTTTCATCAATCTACACACAATACCCCATAATGACAAAGCAAGAAGAGGTTTAAAAAAGAAAAACAGAAATACCTTATTTGCATAAGTATTCAGACCCTTTGCTATGAGACTCGAAGTTGAGCTCAGGTGCATCCTGTTTCCATTGATCATCCTTGACATGTTTCCACAACTTAATTGGAGTCCACCTGTGGTAAATTCAATTGATTGGATATGATTTGGAAAGGTACACACCTGTCTCTATAAAGGTAACACATTTGACAGTGCAAGTCAGAGCAAAAACCAAGCCATGAGGTCGAAGGAATTGTCTGTAGAGTCCTGAGACAGGATTGTGTCCAGGCACATATTTGGGGAAGGGTACCAAACATTTCTGCAGCATTGAAGGTCCCCAAGAACAGTGGCCTTCATCATTCTTAAATGGAAGAAGTTAATAACCACCAAGACGCTTCCTAGAACTGGCCGCCCGGCCAAACTGAGCAATCGGGGGAGAAGGGCCTTGGTCAGGGAGGTGACCAAAAACCCGATGGTCACTCTGACAGACCTCCAGATTTCCTCTGTGGAGATGAGAGAAACTTCCAGAAGGACAACCATCTATGCAGAACTCCACCAATCAGGCCTTTATGATAGAATGGCCAGACAGAAGCCACTCCTCAGTAAAAGCACATGACAGCCCGCTTGGAGTTTGCCAAAACGAACCTAAAGACTCTTAGACCATGAAAAACAAGATTCTCTGGTCTTATGAAACCAAGCTTGAACTCTTTGGCCTGAATGCCAAGCATCCCATCTGGAGTAAACCTGGCACCATCCCTACGGTGACGCACGGTGGTGGCAGCATCATGCTGTGGGGATGTTTTTCAGCTGTAGGGACTGAGAGACTATTCAGGTTTGAGGGAAAGATCAACGGAGCAAAGATCCTTGATGAAAACCTGCTCCAGAGCACTCAGGACCTCAGACTGGGGTGAAGGTTCACCTTCCAAGAGGTCAACGACCCTACGCACACAGCCTAGACAACGCAGGAGTGGCTTCGGGAAGAATCTCTGAATGTCCTCGAGTATCGCAGCCAAAGCCCAGACTTGAACTCAATCGAACATGTCTGGAGAGAACTGAAAATAGCTGTGTAGCGACGCTCCCCATCTAACCTGACAGAGCTTGAGCGGATCTGCAGAGAAGAATGGGAGAAACTCCCCAAATACAGGTGTACCAAGCTTGTAGTGTCATACCCTAGAAAACTTGAAGCTCTAATCTCTGCCAAAGGTGCTTGAACAAAGTACTGAGTAAAGAGTCTGAATACTTAGGTAAATGTTAATAAAAAATAAAAAATGTATTTGCATTTCCCAAAATTTCTAAAAAACTGTTTTTGCTTTGTCAGTATGGGGTATTGTGGGGTCTGAATCCTTTTTTTGGGGGCGGGGGTAGAACAGTTTTAATATTGCAGATAGATTGTATCAATGTAATTGTCTGCATCACTTCCAACCGCCATATCTTTTTTTGAAAATAACTATATGTACATATACAGTTGAAGTCGGAAGTTTACATACACTTAGGTTGAAGTCATTAAATCTAATTTTTCAAACACTCCACAAATTTCTTCTTGACAAACTATAGTTTTGGCAAGTTGGTTAGGTGCATGACACAAGTAATTTTTCCAACAATTGTTTACAGACAGATTATTTCACTTATAGCTCACTGTACCACAATTGCAGTGGGTCATGACGCCTCTGGTGGCAGAGCTATTGAAATCAGCGTTGGTGTCAGTGAGTGGTGCTGTATTGCCTATATTTGTCTTGTATATGCTGTATGTTGTTGGTTGGCTATATACAGTGTCTCTCATGTTGTTTTATGTGGTCTACAATACTATGTTTTGACTAGCAACCATTGTTTATTTGGGGTAAATATAGTTTCTTGAATTGAATAGCTTTCCCTCTGTACTCAGTGAGGGGAATGATGGTTAAATATTTTTCTATATCTATTTGAATAGTTTAAATTCAGCCTGGTTGAAGTCTTGACAAGGTATGCCATGTCAAATGTATGTAGTGTGGCCGTAGAAGTAAGCTAATTGGCTAAGTTAGCGCTGTGGCTAGTCCTGTTCATGCTTTTCCTGTGGAGAGCTGTGGCTAATGTACAGCATGTGTCATGTGTATAGTGTAATGTGTATAATGTATGTGTGCGTACGTATAAATGACAATGTGTATGTTTGTGCATTCAGAGCAGCAAACTGTTGGAACTTGTCAGATTGGTTTAGAGGTGTGAAAATCGAGTTGTCTGTGTGTTATGCAGGTGTATAATAATAATATATGTCATTTATATAGTACTTTTCATTACACGTTAAATCTCAAAGATGATATGTAAGAAGTTGTATGTGTGTGTGTTTTTGCATGCCCCTGTGTCCTCGGTGAGGTCTGAAGGTGTGAAGTTAGAATGTATTGTTGAAGGTGATAATGAGCTAAGTGCCATTCTCACAGGAAGAGTGCAGGGCCGCAAACGGAAGACCTCAGATACTCTATCCACTTTTAACCACTTCAAGTTGCTCTCATCAAGGCAAAGTGCTGTCCAAAACGTGTGTTCCTGTGTTTTATATACATTTCCACTCTATGAGGTTGGAATAATACTGTGAAATTGTGAAAATGATGATAATGCCATTTTAGTGTAAGAGCTGATTGAAAAGACTGCATGAAGATTCAGTTTGTTTTTTTTTTTTTGTTTTTTTTTTTTTGGGGTGGATCAGCTTAATATTGCGGAAAGAATGTTGCTTCCAATGTAATTGTCTGCATCATTTCCAATCCCCCATATTTTTTTGGGTAAATATATATATCCATACACGCATGCATACATATATACATATATACATACACATACCTATATAGACATACATACTTTTTTAAAGAATATACCTTTATTATTATTCCCCGCAACCCTACCACCGCTCCCCCAATTGGAGTAAACTAATAAACACTTCTGCTTTTACCTTCAATTTATACATCTTATACCTATTTTACAGACACAGACTACTTTATAATAGTTCTCTCTTGTTTGTTCTTAGTCCTTCCTCTATTTCTGTTGTCCATCCAATTTTATTTCCACTTGTAACTGTGCTATTTCACAAAAGCTCCGCACCTATACAAATTTCACAGATCCCGTATGCCCTACATTGTTTATCTTGTTATTAGTCCCACCCTTCAGTTCCACTCAACCCTTCCCATCTATCTTCCAACATCATCCATTTCGGATTTTTATTTGCCATATATTTTTCAACTGTGCTGTGATGCTTCACAAAAGATTTGAACCTTCCTATTCTCATAGCTTCTACAGATTGTAAATTAAAAATAAAAATTTTTGCTAAAATAATTATTATATTATTGATTGATTGACTATGGCTTTTCAAATCCCCCAGTATTGCTATCTGTAGCGTTAGTTCTAGGCAAATGTTGCAATTCTTCAGCCATTCCTGGACCTGTGACCAAAAACGAGCTACATATGGACAATACCAAAATAAATGATCTAATGACTCTGCCTCCTCACAACAGAATCTGCAGAGCTGGGAAGATTGTATACCCCATATATATAACATTCTATTAGTTGCAAGAATTTTGTACAGTAATTTAAATTGAAAAATTCGAAGTTTTGAATCCGGCGTTGTTTTGCGTATCAATTCATAAACCATGTGCCATGGAATGGGTACATCGAAAATCTCTTCCCAACTATTTTGCAATTTATATGGCACAGCTGTCAGTTTTTTGGTCCTTAAATGAAATTGGTATATGTTTTTATTTATCACACTTTTCTTTAACCATTTATGTTCTTTAATACAGGGCCGACATACAAGTTCCTTACTTTTTTCCCCTTCTACTTGCCTCTTCCATTTTTGTGGTAATGCTGCAATTAATTGGTTGTAATTTTGGGTAGAGCAGACATTTCCATATGTCTGTGTTAGCTGCATGTGTGACATAACTCCACCAGTCCTATTTATGATATCATTCACAAAAATTATACCTTTTTTAAACATTTCTTCGATAAATACAGTTTTTTTATCAATTACTATATTTGAATTTAACCACAATATTTGTTGTACTATTTGTTCCGTCCTTTCAGGTGGATTAAACTGAAATTGCAACCAACTTTCTAAGGCTTGTTTAAAAAATAAGGATATTTTGGAGATTATTTCCTTTTCAAACAACCGAAAGTGAGCAGGTGTAATCTGAATAAAGGGAAAAAGGCCCTTCTTGAACATAGGATGAGACATTCGTACCAATTTACTAGAGAACCAGTTTGGATTTAAGTATAACTTTTGTATGACTGATGCCTTTAGTGAGAGGTCTAATGCTTTAATATTTAATAATTTCTGCCCTCCGAATTCATATTCGTTATATAAATAGGCCCTTTTAATTTTATCTGGCTTGCCGTTCCAAATAAAATGGAATATTTTTTGTTCATATAATTTAAAAAGCAGGTCACTAGGTGTAGGCAAAACCATAAGCAGATAGGTAAACTGTGATATGACTAAAGAGTTAATCAGGGTGATTTTTCCACAAATAGACAAGTATTTTCCTTTCCATGGTAGCAAGATCTTATCTATTTTTGCTAACTTTCTATAAAAATTTATTGGAGTGAGATCATTTCTTTCTTTTGGGATTTTTATACCGAGTATGTCCACATCTCCGTCAGACCATTTAATTGGTAAACTACATGGCAATATAAAATGTGTATTTTTTAGTGATCCAATACGTAATATGGTACATTTATCATAATTTGGTTTTAATCCAGAGAGGATAGCAAAGGTATCTAGATCCTCTATGAGGCCGTGGAGAGACTCTAGTTGTGGTTTTAAAAGAAAACATGAATCATCAGCGTACAATGACACCTTAGTTTTTAAGCCACGGATTTCTAATCCATTAATATTAATGTTTGATCTAATTTTAACAGCTAACATTTCGATGGCAATAATAAATAGATATGCCGATAGTGGACAACCTTGTTTTACTCCTCTAGATAGTTTAAAACTTTCTGAGATGTAGCCATTATTTACTATTTTACACCTAGGGTTACTATACATAATTTTAACCCATTTTATAAGAGATTCCCCAAAATTGAAATATTCTAGGCATTTATATATAAACTCCAGTCGTACTTTATCAAAAGCCTTTTCAAAATCAGCTATGAAAACCAGACCTGGTGTCCCCGATATTTCATAGTGTTCTATTGTTTCCAGTACTTGCCTTATATTATCTCCAATGTATCGTCCATGTAAAAAACCTGTCTGATTAGGATGAATAATATCTGACAAAACTTTTTTTATTCTATGCGCCAAGCATTTTGCTAGGATTTTTGCATCACAACACTGAAGTGTAAGAGGTCTCCAATTTTTTAATTGGACTGGATCTTTATATATACCACTTGGGTCCTGTTTCAGTAATAACGATATCAGACCTTCTTGTTGCGTGTCTGATAATCTACCATTTATATAGGAGTGGTTAAAACAAGCTAATAATGGTCCTTTGAGTATATCAAAAAAAGTTTTGTATACTTCCACTGGTATGCCATCCAGCCCTGGAGTTTTCCCATCCTTAAAGGCCCCAATTGCATCAAGCAGTTCCTCCTCTGTAATTTGGCCTTCACATGAGTCTTTCTGTACAGATGTTAATTTTACATTATTAATAGGAAAAAAATCCATACAATTAGTTTCAGTTAGTGGAGATGGAGGAGCCTGAAACGAAAACATATTCTTAAAGTACTTTACTTCCTCTTTCAAAATATCATTTGGTGAATCATGCGTGACTCCATCATTTGTAACAAGTTTTAATACATTTTTTTTGGTAGCATTTCTATATTGAAGATTGAAAAAGAATTTGGTGCATTTTTCCCCATATTCCATCCAGTTCGCTTTATTTTTATAATATATTACACTGGATCTTTCTTGAATAAGTTCCTCCATTTCTTTTTGTTTTTCCTCTAACTTATTCTGTGCCTCTATGGTACCGTTTTTATTGCTATCTAACTGTACTGTTAGTCCTTCAATTTCCTTTGTTAATATGGACTCTTTTGATCTAAATTCCCTTTGTTTTATAGATGAGTACTGAATTGCATGGCCTCTAAAGGCACACTTAAAAGTGTCCCATACAATAAGGGGATCTGCTGTACCTATGTTATGTCTGAAAAAGTCAGTTATAAAATCTTCTGTCCTAGTTCTAAACAATTTATCATCTAGTAGACTTTGATTAAATTTCCAATATCCTCGCCCACGTGGAAATTCTGTAAGAGAAATATATATGCCAATTATGTGATGATCCGACCGCATTCTGTCCCCTATCAACACTTTTTTAACTTTTGGTGCCAGAGAGAATGGTATAAGAAAGTAGTCAAGACGACTAGCTTGATTCAGCCTCCGCCATGTATATCTCACTAAATCAGGGTATTTAAGTCTCCATATATCCACTAATTCCAATATATCCATGACATTCATGATTTCCTTAAGTGCCTGAGGGTGATAGTTTGTAGTGTGAATTCCTTTCCGGTCTATATTCAGTTTGTTTTGGTTGGATGGAGTTTTGGCCTTCCACGGTGACATCACCATGCGGTAAATTTGTTAATAGACCAATAAGAAAGATAGTTTTAAACCTCTCTGCCAATAACAGGACATTTTCAGTTTTCCCCTCCCTACTCAGACCACTCCCACACAGTCCTAGCTAAATTCTTACTTGAGAAATTGCTGTTTACTAATAAGCTATTTTTGTTCCTTTTTGTTTTCAATTCAAATTGTCAATCACAGTAAGGTACTTAATTGAAAATGGCTGCATTGGACCTTTAATAATTGCAGAAAGACGAGTTAGACTGAGAGAGGCTGTCTGTGTAAACTAGAGTTTCACCATCACACTGTAACTGGATTCAGGCTTATTTTGTTCTGTGTTTGGAGCGAATCCTGATTTCTTGGTTCTGTGGGCCTTGCGTCTGTGTTTGTATCCAGAAGGGTGTGTTTGTGTGTTGAGAGTGCGCTCTCACAGCCCACTGGGCACAAACATCAGTTCAACGTCTATTTGTGATTTACATTTGGCTGAGTTTTCAATTAACGATAATTCAATGTGAACTCAACAACAACAAAAAATCACCATGACATTCGATTTGGATTAAAAGTGGGTTGAAAAAAAAGTCGATTCTGTCTGTTTTGGTGGGATGAGTTGTGTCGATGAGGTTTCTAGGTGAAGCGCTTTTCACTTTCTTCCACACACTTCCCCCTTTTTCTCTCTCTCTTTCACTGTCACTCTTGTTTCTTTCACTATGCCTCTGTCTCATTCCTCCCTCTGACCGTCCCTTTCTCCCCCTTTAAAAATGTACAGTTGAAGTCGGAAGTTTACATACACCTTAGCCAAATACATTTAAACTCAGTTTCACAATTCCTGACATTTAATCCTAGTAAAAATTCCCTGTCTTAGGTCAGTTAGGATCACCACTTTATTTTAAGAACGTAAAATGTCAGAATAATAGTAGAGGGTATGATTTATTTCAGCTTTTATTTATTTCATCACATTCCCAGTGGGTCAGAAGTTTACATACACTCAATTAGCATTTGGTAGCATTACCTTTAAAGTTTTAACTTGGGTCAAACGTTTCAGGTAGCCTTCCACAAGCTTCCCACAATAAGTTGGGTGAATTTTGGCCCATTCCTCCTGACAGAGCTGGTGTAACAATCATGTTTGTTGGCCTCCTTGTTCGCACATGCTTTTTCAGTTCTGCCCACAGAACTGGCCACTCCAATACCTTGACTTTGTTGTCCTTAATCCATTTTGACACAACTTTGGAACTATGCTTGGGGTCATTGTCCATTTGGAAGACCCATTTGCGACCAAACTTTAACTTCCTGACTGATGTCTTGAGATGTTGCTTCAATATATCCACATAATTTTCCTTCCTCAGGATACATTTTATTTTGTGAAGTGCACCAGTCCCAGGTTATGTCGATATAGGACTCATTTTACTATGGATATAGATACTTTTGTACCTGTTTCCTCCAGCATCTTCACAAGGTTTGATTTGTATCTTTCGCACCAAAGTACGTTCATCTCTAGGAGACGGAACGCGTCTCCTTCCTGAGTGGTATGACTGCTGCATCGTCCCATGGTGCTTATACTTCCGTACTATTCTTTAAACAGATGAACGTGGTAACTTCAGGCGTCTGGAAATTGCTCCCAAGGATGAACCAGACTTGTGGAGGTCTACAATTCTTTTTCTGAGGTCTTGGCTGATTTCTTTTGATTTTCCCATGATGTCAAGCATAGAGGCACTGCATTTGAAAGTAGGCCTTGAAATACATCCACAGCTACACCTCCAATTGACTCAAATTATGTCAATTAGCCTATCAGAAGCTTTTAAAGCCATGACATCATTTTCTGGAATTTCCCAAGCTGTTTAAAGGCACAGTCAACTTAGTGTATGTAAACTTCTGACCCACTAGAATTGTGATACAGTGAATTATAAGTGTCTGTAAACAATTGTTGGAAAAGTACTTGTGTCATGCACAAAACTATAGTTTGTTAACAAGAAATTTATGGAGTGGTTGAAAAACGAGTTTTAATGACTCCAACCTAAGGGTATGTAAACTTCCGACTTCAACTGTATATTCTCCCCAGGGGCGCAACTTTTGTTTTAGAAGTGGGGGGGACATAACCTGGCAGGGGGTTCTCCCTCAGAATTTTGGGTCATCTAAAGCGCATTTACCACATTTCTACTAGGACTGTCCCCGACTAAAAAAAATCTTGGTCCACGAAGAGTAGTCTTTTCTTTTGACCAATCGATTGATCAACATTTTAAAACATGTAGTTTTCCTTAGCCTATATAGACACACCCTATGTGTTTTTATAAAAGCAACTATATGTAGGCCTACTGAACTTGTCTGATGCTTTAAGCACGCTGTTTGATTAAATAATGAAGACAATCAACAAATTACAAATTACTCAAGAGGGAGCCAGAGATCAAGATAGCCTAACCAGAAGAAGAAGAAAAAGTTCCCGACCCTCCTTCTCCTGCTGCTTTGCAGATTCTACCATTATGCTCCTGAAGTTGCTAGTAATAGGCTACACCCGGTGTCAGCAACCTTTTCCATTTGTAGTGTCAATTTATCTTACCATTTCTACCAATCTGCGTGCCAATTATGATTTCATATGCACATTTTCATGGAACAGTTTTATTTAACTTATAATAGTCTTTGTATCTCAAAATCATTGTCTGTGGTTAATCTACATTCAATATCTAAATTAAAATAATACAAATCTAAACGTATATTGCCATTGCCAACTATGTAATAATAATCTACATAAAGCCAACACATAAAAGCATTGCAGCCTGCAGGTAGAAAATATCCTAATAAAAATAAATATCTGATAAATCATATTGTCTATTCAGGGCCTGTCTGAAACATTTTATAAAACTATCAACCTGGTCTACTCGCACTAGAAAACGTTAAACATTGTATAAAATATTTTGGGCACTCAGAGTTTCCCCCGCCAGTGACGTCGGGACAGACACAGCCTTAGGCTATTTGTGCAAGGCTGAAGAAGTAATCAGGTATTTTATGACGTTTCCACTGGATCAGAGCATTACTTTTTCCCTTTAATGCCGAGTAGTTATGGAAAGGGAGAGAGCTGAAAATATTGTTCAAGTACTTTGAGGAACTATTGTCATTCTCAATTGATTCTAAAAATCTGACTTTGTTTACTTCCTGTTCGAGGTGAAGAAAAAATACTTTGAGAAGCTGCACAGAGTCTGAGTTAAGACAATCAGAAATACTATCAGACATCCACAAATGGAACATTTATAGGCCTACATTTGCATGCAGGCCAGGTAGCCTAGTCCTAATTCTATATGCGTAATCAGGTTCACGTCCTTACTCAACATTGACAGGAGTTTTTTAAGCAAAAGACGATGAATAAATTGACAAAACTCATAAATGGAATGAAATTAACAAAAACTTGTTTCTTACAAGTGTAGCATAGATTGTGAGTTCTGCAAAACACATGTCCAAAATTACCATAACCAAACACACATTGCAGATGAGACATTATGGGAATTAACAGTAAATGTAAACTATTGCTGGTGATGTATGTAACGGGGAATAGACACAGCAAACAATGAAGAACAATTTCAAGTAGAAATTTGCATCCTGTATTACAAACTCAAAAAAGTTTTGGGACACTGTAAAGTCCATGGAGAATAAGAGCACCTCCTCCCAGCTGCCCACTGCACTGAGGCTAGGAAACACTGTCACCACCGATAAATCCACTATAATTGAGAATTTCAATAAGCATTTTTCTACGGCTGGCCTTGCTTTCCACCTGGCTACCGCTACCCCGATCAACAGTCCTCCACCCCCCACAGCACCTCACCCAAGCCTCCCCCATTTCTCCTTCACCCAAATCCAGATAGCTGATGTTCTGAAAGAGCTGCAAAATCTGGACCCCTACAAATCAGCTGGGCTAGACAATCTGGACCCTCTCTTTCTAAAATGATCTGCCGAAATTGTTGCAACCCCTATTACTAGCCTGTTCAACCTCTCTTTCGTATCGTCTGAGATTCCTAAAGATTGGAAAGCTGCCGCGGTCATCCCCCTCTTCAAAGGGGGAGACACTCTAGACCCAAACTGCTACAGACCTATATCTATCCTACCCTGCCTTTCTAAGGTCTTCGAAAGCCAAGTTAACAAACAGATTACCGACCATTTCGAATCCCACCGTACCTTCTCCACTATGCAATCTGGTTTCAGAGCTAGTCATAGGTGCACCTCAGCCACGCTCAAGGTCCTAAATGATATCATAACCGCCATCGATAAGAGACATTACTGTGCAGCCGTATTCATTGACCTGGCCAAGGCTTTCGACTCTGTCAATCACCACATTATTATCGACAGACTCAATAGCCTTGGTTTCTTAAATGATTGCCTCGCCTGGTTCACCAACTACTTCTCTGATAGAGTTCAGTGTGTCAAATCGGAGGGCCTGTTGTCCGGACCTCTGGCAGTCTTTATGGGGGTGCCACAGAGTTTAATTCTCGGGCCGACTCTCTTCTCTGTATACATCAATGATGTCGCTCTTGCTGCTGGTGATTCTCTGATACACCTCTACGCAGACGACACCCTTCTGTATACCTCTGGCCCTTCTTTGGACACTGTGTTAACTAACCCCCAAACAAGCTTCAATGCCATACAACTCTCCTTCCGTGGCCTCCAACTGCTCTTAAATGCAAGTAAAACTAAATGCATGCTCTTCAACCGATCGATGCCCGCACCTGCCCGCCCGTCCAGCATCACTACTCTGGACGATTCTGACTTAGAATATGTGGACAACTACAAATACCTAGGTGTCTGGTTAGACTGTAAACTCTCCTTCCAGACTCACATTAAGCATCTCCAATCCAAAATGAAATCTAGAATTAGCCCCCTATTTCGCAACTCAGCATCCTTCACTCATGCTGCCAAACATACCCTCGTAAAACTGACCATCCTACCGATCCTCGACTTCGGCGATGTCATTTACAAAATAGCCTCCAACACTCTACTCAACAAATTGGATGCAGTCTATCACAGTGCCATCCGTTTTGTCACCAAAGCCCCATATACTACCCACCACTACCCACCACTGCAACCTCTCGTTGGCTGGCCCTCGCTTCATACTCGTCGCCAAACCCATTGGCTCCAGGTCATCTACAAGTCTCTGCTAGGTAAAGCCCCGCCTTATCTCAGCTCACTGGTCACCATAGCAGCACGCGCTCCAGCAGGCATATCTCACTGGTCACCCCCAAAGCTAATTCTTCCTTTGGCCGCCTTTCCTTCCAGTTCTCTGCTGCCAATGACTGGAAAGAACTGCAAAAATCACTGAAGCTGGAGACTCATATCTCCCTCACTAGCTTTAAGCACCAGCTGTCAGAGCAGCTCAGAGATCACTGCACCTGTACATAGCCCATCCAACTACCTCATCCCCAAACTGTATTTATTGATTTATCTTGCTCCTTTGCACCCCAGTATCTCTACTTGCACATTCATCTTCTGCACATCTACCATTGCAGTGTTTAATTGCTATATTGTAATTACTTTGCTACCATGGCCTATTTATTGCCTTTACCTCCCTTGTCCTACCTCATTTGCACATACTGTATATAGACTTTTTTTCCCCAACTTTATTATTGACTGTATGTTTGTTTACTCCATGTGTAACTCTGTGTTGTATGTGTCAAACTGCTTTGCTTTATCTTGGCCAGGTCGCAGTTGCAAATGAGAACTTGTTCTCAACTAGCCTACCTGGTTAAATAAAGGTGAAATAAAAAAATGAAATAAAAAAAGTTATGAAACAATGAATACCCACAAAATGGCGGGAGAGAGCGCATTCTGGAGACGTGCCTTGTGCATCTGAGCCACAATCCCCATATTCTTGGACCGTGGCATCCCCACGGCCTCCTCAGTGGTGGAAAAAGTATCCAATTGTCATACTTGAGTAAAAGTAAAGATACCTTAATAGAAAATAACTGAAGTAAAAGTGAAAGTCACCTAGTAAAATACTATTTGAGTACTATTTGAGTAAAAGTCTAGAAAGCATTTGGTTTTAAATACACTTAATAATCCGAAATTCCATTTATATTAAGCAAACCAAATGGCACAATTGTTTTTGTACATTTTATTCATTGATAGCCGGCAGCACACTCCGACAATAATTTTCCAACAAAGCATTTGTGTTTAGTGAGTCTGCCAGATCAGAGGCAGGGATGTTCAGGGATGACCAGGGATGTTCTCTTGATAAATGCGTGAATTGGACCATTTTCCTGTCTTGCTAAGCATTTGTATTTGTATTTAGTATGAATCCCCGTTCCTGGGGTCCTGCAAAATTAAGGCAGTTTATACAATTTTAAAAACATTTGAATACATTCACAGATTTCACAACACACTGTGCCCTCAGGCATTCAAAATGTAACAAGTACCTTTGGGTATCAGGGAAAATGTATATGGTGTAAAAAGTACATTATTTTCTTTAGGAATTTAGTGGAGTAAAAGTAAAAGTTGTCAAAACTATAAATAGCAAAGTAAAGTACAGATACACCCAAAAAATTACTTAAGTAGTAGGCTACTTTAAAGTATTTTATACTTTAAAGTACTTTACACCACTGGGCCTCCTCAATGGATTAGTCCACTGAGACAGACCAAATCACACAGGTGAAACCACTGGTTTCATCATTTGATTCAGGTCTAGTGTGATTGAGGCAAAAATAATACATACATTTAGTCAGCAAGCTAGCTAACGTTAGCCAACTTTTGGCTAGCTCTAATGTTACATTACTGCCTGAAAACTAGCCAAGTCAATTTACTTCTGTTGAAACGGGACAAAAACATTTCCATACACACAACAGCTGTTAGATACTGCTATCTGACAGATAGCTAGAGGCTAGAGCTGAACTGGCTGTGGTAGCTACTAGCTAGTTCATTCTCTTCAGACAGAACTTCAGGCGAGAGGGGATTGAACATTAGCTAACATTACATGTCAGTTACACTACTAGCTCAGCACTGGTAATAAATAATTTTTTTCCTTTTAGTCTAATCAACAGTTACCTCGACAGCTACATCAGTCAAATAAAGAGTAACCAGTTTCTGCTCTGCTTGCTTTTACAACTCTGGAAAAAAAGGGGCAACACAGAGAGAGCCGCTGCAGACAGTAGCACTGTGCTGGTCACTCACTTGTCCGCATGATCTGTGGTGTCCGCATGGTCCTAAAGCACACCATTCCCGCTTTTTTTGTATCACAGTGCAAAAATAAAAATGTCCCCGTGAAAGTGAAAGTTGAGCCCCTGATTCTCCCTAACAGCTTTCTCCTTGACAGAGACTGAGAGTGTGTGTTGAACCACAGTGCTCACTGAGAGGCCTGAGAGTAAGAGCTCATCTGTGTGTTCAGTGTGTGAGGGTCAGGGGTTGGGTTTTCAGGATGACTATATGACGAGCAGTGTGAGAGAGGGAGAGTGGGGGGGGCGTGTTTCTGTGTATGTGTTTGTGAGTGAGAGTCATTTAGCTAAAACAAAAAAGCTGCCTGATAAGAATCCCTGGAGTGGGTCGTCTGCTTCTAATCACCCTCCCCCACACACACCCAGCAAATCACGTTCCTGCAAACCCCTTCATCTCCCCTCTCTTAATTGGCAAGCTGGCACCCCTTCTCCCATGGTTGTTACGAGACAGACAGGGTATCACTGAAGGCGCTCCTGGTGTGGGGACATCTGTCTTCCACCCACAGGCAATAGAGTGACACACAGTGGAGGTGTTCTTATTTGGGCTGCTATCTGGGAAAACACACACACACGTATGCACACAGCTCTGTCAGGGATTCCTGCCTTCACAGCGCTCCTCGTGAATAGTGGAACTCGATGTTTAGTATCTTCTCTCGTAGCCAGTGTAACCCTGTTTGACCTTGCGTGTTGCTTCGTCCACTGTGTTCACTAAAGGTTCCAGGTCTCACGTGTGTGTGTTTGGCCAGCAGATTCAAATAATCAAAGCTGGATGATTAGTTGATTATTTGAATCAGCTGTGTAGTGCTACGGCAAAAAACAAAACTGAGTTTGGGAAACGCTGGTCTAACCCTTATTTATGTGTGTTCTCCTGTGTGTCAGATGTATCAGCTGTCTGAGCACCAGGTGGAGGTGTTACTGGGACCAGGACAGCCACTCTTGCCTCTCCTCGAAAGACGACTCCAAACATAGCCTGCTAGAGGTGAGTTAGCCCTCTGTTAAACCACTCCGGTCAGAAACACTGGCTAGTTTAGAAGTAGCTCTATTAGTTACAGATCGAGGATCCATTCCCCACTAGTCCCAACCTTAAACATTAGCGGGGGAAATGTCAAACTAAACCCTAGATCGATGGCAACCAATCAGAAGCTCCTATGATGATCTCAGTCCATTCTGATTTGGCCTCGTGTAACATTCCGGCCAGTCATACCAGGTTAAAGCTATCTTACTGTTGTCAGCCATTTTTGAAGCAGCCCATAAAACACAGGGAGACATGGTTAACAGACTCCTAACGAGATAATGGGCCATGTTAAAGCCTCTCTGAACTTCTCAGGGCTCTCTCTCCCAGTTCTTCGTGGTGGTGGCTTTTTGATAGGCCCCCTGGAACCAGTGTGAAGAATAGGCTCACTGTTTCACCGTTTTTCCTGTCTACTGTACAGTGCCATATAATGGTGCCCTGGTGTATAGTTAGTGTGTATGGTGCCAGAGTGGGAGCTGCTTTCATCTGAACATGTTTGTTAGTAATGATGTTTTTAAAATGGTCCAAATCTGGCATGGAGGACTGATCTCAATATTAAACCTCTTTTGAGATGTAAAAATCTCAGTCAAACTTTAATTGTTGTGAGAACAGCTATCCCTTTAAGTAGTGTTATGTTACGGCAGGAAATGCTCGTTATGTTCATTGAAGCTATCACAACCCCTTAGACACACTACTCACCTCCTCTGAGCATACCTAGGTTCTGACAGCATCACTGCTGTGGTACAGCCAGCCACCCCTCTCTCATACTGCCTTTGGTGTTAGAGAAGCAAAGTTGCCCTGCCACTGTTTGGATCCCCACGCACAGTCTGATTGAGTCCATAGAAACTGGTGTACTCTGAAGGAGTGTGGTTAGGTGAGTCAGAGTGAGCTTGGCTCTGTTAGTCTGTTAGCTGGACATAACATTTTTTAAGTCTGGTTTTCTGTGTTGAGCCCCATCCTGCCATTATTCCGCCATCTTTGCCTTCCGGTGTGCCTGTTTTTCTAATCCCTCACCAACCCTCCATTTTAGGATGTTGTTTCACTCTGAGTAGAGCAGAGCTTCACCCTCTCATTTCCTCCTCCTCCTCTCAGCAACATAAACAGGACAGGTATTTTTGGAAGCGGATGTCTGCAGGGGAACCATTGTTTTTTTTTTAACCCCTGAGTGTGTGTGTGTGTCACTTCCTGTCCCCCAGAATGCTACTTTCTGTCCAAGTCTTGTGGCAAAGAATGTTGCACCTTCGCCCTCGGGGATGACCCAGAACTTCACCCTGTTCCTAGACAACGTGGTACAGGTACAATATACAGTAGCCCCTGTTACATTCTATACTAAATGTGGTACAGCCAGATAGGAGTGAAGAGATTCAGGCTCTTAGAGGGAGATTTGCGGGAATGATAGTGAACCCCTCAGTGGTTGCTCTTTGGGAATGAGCTGAGACATCTGCAGTGACTGCAATGAAGAGGTTAGAATCAGAATGATGAATGGCTTTATCTCCTCACTTATTTGAAACACCTTTTAGCCGTCTGTTACCACCAGGTTCTCTGATATCTTATCTCTCAGTAGATATACAGGCATTCACAGACATATGGAGACATTCAACGAACACATAGCAATCTTTAGTACTATTTGCCCTATCTTTTCACTTTTAGACACTTTTTATCTTCAGACACTGATCTCAGATCAGTCTGTATAACCCAAATCCTAACCTCAATTTACTGGAGGAAAAAAGTGATGAGGGTCTGACTCTGTTAGCTTGTGACATTCCATCTCTGACTAGTTGCCAGGTCTGGTCAGTCATAACCATAACCCTGTGCCCTTTCACACACTCTCTGACTGGGTTTCTATGGCGACAGACAGTTAGTCACACATACATACACACACACACACACACACACACACACACACACACACACACACACACACACACACACACACACACACACACACACACACACACACACACACACACACACACACACACACACACACACACGCACAGTTTATTGGCATAGAAATAATCAACCTTTGATAGCTGTTATTATTTCCTTTCAGTTGATCAATGTTATCAGCTTTGCTGTGAGTCAGATGTATATGTGTTGTAAAGTATAGAAAAGGAGGTCTCATACTACAGTGGGAAGACCAAACTAGCTTGACCTGGCATTCCTTGCTATTATTTAGCTTGTTTAAACATGGCTCTATGCCTCAAATTGGCATATAGTCTATCTGGGGCAAAGAACGCAATGACTATTCAGAGAAGATCCTTATGAATCAGGGAAACATAGTTGAAAGCAGAAGGAAAATAAACAATGTAATGTGAAAGGGTAAATGTTTTACAGTTCAAAGCACCACAGTCATATACTTTTTTTAAATATATTCTTTAAGCCTTTATTTAGCAAGTCAGTTAAGAACTAATTCTTATTTACAATGACTGCCTACCCCGGCCAAACCCGGATGACACTGGGCCAATTGTGCGCCGCCCTATGGGACTCCCAATCATGGCCAGATGTGATACATCCTGGATTCGAACCAGGCACTGTAGTGACGCCTCTTGCACTGAGATGCAGTGCCTTACACTGCTGTGCCACTCGGGAGCCCGAGCGACTTATTCTGGCCTATTATAACATGTTAAATCAATCCATATGTAACTGTTCATACATACCTTATGACTGACTACAAGCACTTTGAGTAGATTGACTGCACTTCTCTTCCTGACGTGTACACTATTACACACAAAATGTGTGGTCGTATCTCCTGATGTTTTGACTGAAATGTGAATTCATAGTGAACCCCTCTGCATCCCAGATGAGTTGCTGAGGTAGGGGACTTTACCGTCCAGATGTTGATGAATATGATGAATTATTAATAGATTCTAAATTCTGCCTGGCAGGGACAATTATCCTGGGCTATTTAGATGTTTTGCATTCCTCCGCTCCCAGGGTTGTCAATGGTTACCAACTATTCAGGAGGACAGAGTTCTCTCCCAGCCAGGTCCTTGTTATCGGTTCTCATATGACACTCTATTCCCTACATAGTGCATGTACACTCATGAACCATTTAACATTAGCCCTGATCGACTAATAGGTATGTTAGCTCAACTAAACGAAACAGCCACCATGCTGATAATGGAACTAGAGGAAGTGCACACTGAATAAAGAGACACTATTTGTAGCTCCAAAACAAACTCTTGTGAATATATGGAGTTTTCTGGGTGCCAGGCTGTTGCTTTAGCTAACTTGTCGCTTTCTTGCCAATGTTCTCTTGCCAATGTTTGGCATGACATTTCCAAAGCAGCTGGCTGAAGCAGAAACAGATTGGCATCTAAGCTGCAGGACTAGCTAGGATGAGGAAAATAAAGACATAACAAGATGTGTAAACCCCAAAATGTGTCACCATAAACCCTGTTTCCCTGGGTGATGTCAGACTGTGCCTCCCCTCTGATTGGTTTCTAAATGAAATGTCATTGCTATGATGACATGGCTGTATTGTTTTGTTCCTTAGGGGGAGGAGCTAGAGTGTGACTTTGGGAACGAGCAGCGGTATGATTTCCGATGGCTGGAGGACAGCTCAGGGGTCAAGTGCAGTGGAGTGACGGTGAGTACAACCAATCATGTTCCAAGAGTAGCTGTCACGCAACACAATCTTTGTAAAGGGCCAATAAGAAATAAGCTGTTTAGTGTGTGGCCAATTGAAGCCATGCTTACTGGTAGTGTATGGTGAAATGGCCAATCAGCGGGCTTGTCTCTCTTACCATATAGCTAACCACTGTGGAGAGGAGTCAGGTGTTTCAGCTCAGTTTGCGTAGAAAGGGACACCTGGACAAATACATCGACAGCCCTAAACCCATGACAGGTATGAGCGCATGCACGCACACACACACATTTGTCTTACTATACTTGTGTGGACCAAAACATTTATTCCCATTCAAAATCTTATTTTCCCTAAACTTAACCCTGACACCAAACCCCTAACCCTGAACCTAACCCTATCTCCTAAACCTAACACTCATTCTAACCCTAACCCTCTTTCCTTGTGAGGACCCGAAATATCCTTGTTTTGCTATCTTTGCGAGGACTTCTGTTACCCACAAGGATAGTAAAACCACACACACACACACACACACACACACACACACACACACACACACACACACACACACACACACACACACACACACACACACACACACGCCAGCATATTCTCAAAGTTAACAGGCCATGTGTTTACCATGTGAGCCCTTAGAGCAGAAGAACAGCCCTGGCCCACAGCCAGAAATACGGCATACTTTATTACAAGATTGATGCTTCATACCGTGCTCAGTCATCAAAACACACACACAAGCGCACGTGATTTCTCTATGGGAGGTGCTGGAACATGGACATGCTCATCTGTTTCTCTTTTCTTTCTGTTCATATGTCTCTCTGTTATTTCTATTATGCTGAAAATATTTTTTATCCAAAGCATCTGACATAGGCTCAGTATAATATATTCAGCCCATACGGTTACGTGATGTAGCTTGTATGTTGCTAGCATGCTGTATTGTAATAATAAAGCTCTCTCCCTCTCCCTCTCCCTCTCCCTCTCAGTGGAGGTGTATAACTGTGGGGTGGGCAATGGGGACTGTTCCCAGTGCTGGGGACGTGAGAACCTGGGACATCTGTGTGGCTGGTGTGACAACAGCTGTAGACCCAGGAATGACTGCCAGTATATGAATAGCCAGTGTCCTGACCCCGAGATCACCAAGGTAGGAATGCACACACACACACACACACACACACACACACACACACACACACACACACACACACACACACACACACACACACACACACACACACACACATACATACATATCATGTCCCATCCGCAAGATCCATAAGACTGAACCTATACTCTAGTGTACAGTGGTTCTTCCTTTAAAGTTGTGTCATACTGCAGTACACCTTGCGGGCTGCCGCAGAATTCTATGGTACTTTATTTAATTGTCAGCCATTGTTGCCATTAATGCTAGTTAGTGCTAGTTTGACCACCAGAGGGCATTTTTGAGAAGCATTTGACAGTTTTTAATATTGGCTGTACCTTTTTTTGTGAGAACATAGTATATGGGATTGATTTTAAGAAATGTAGTTTAATTAATTGGATTAAGATTATGGTGTTTTTATTCCAAGAAAAACGAAAAACAAAACCCTGAGGGTGTCCGTTAGGACAATATGGCGCTGTACAACGTGACCGGTCGGGAGTAGGCTGACCAAGAGCAAAATAATCCTAACATTTCCACACCCTAATTGTAGGCTAACCAATACCCAAACGGAGATTTTGTGAAAATAAAAATCGCATTGATTTATCGAGACCAGTCCCAGCTTGTCTCAGAGCATTATGAAACGGTGGTGAAATAGTTCACCACACGGGGTTAGGCTGTTGCTTCAAATCCTATTATAACAATTGGATGACTTTGGGTGTTCCAGTAAGCAACAATTTGTTGCCTTCAATAGCCTACTTTATTCTGAAAAATGTATCCGTAACTCTGCCAAGCCTACAAACAAAGATGAACTGGTGAAGGCCATCAAGACGTTTTGGCTTGAGAAACTGATGATGCAACATTCCAACAAATTCCAACAAATATTTCATCTCAGCAAGGTTTTACCCGTGGTCGTGGAGCTGGGGTTTACTGTGCAGAAGTTGAAATAAACATCTGCATTTTGAAAGTTTTTTTAATTGTTATTTTATGAACGAAAGCATAAAGATGTTGATGAGCAGTTACTCTGTAAAACTTTAGAGTACTTAAGCATCAAATAAATTGCAAATTGGGAGGGATTTTCACACCAACAGTAGCCGGGCTATTAAACTAATCGTTGGATAACAGATCGGCTCTCGGAACTCATTAAGAGGCGGCTTCTATCTTCAATATGATTTAAATGCCACAATGTCACAAATAATTGAAAACACACAACATGAGCAGATTAACTTGGTAAAAAATGATGATATTTTGGAGAAGATTTCATTTCAAATGACCGAAAGTGAGCGATTGTAATCTGAATAAAGGGAAAAAGGCCGTTCTTGAACATGGGGTGAGACATTCTTACTAATTTGTAAATAAAGACAGTTTGTTCTATAGAATTATTTATTGGGGTTTTTAGAGGGAGAGAAACCAAAAGCCCACCATGTCAAGCGAAATTCACGCATTGTATTTACCCAAGTTCTCTCTTAACTCTAGAACCACTGACAGTTTTGTTGTTGTTGCCCGATGCAGGACTCTAGTGCCAGAGGAGAGACTCTCAGAAAACACTATAGAATTAATTGCCACAATTTAGACTACTGTAATGATTCCCTGATGGGAAAATCAAATCATATTTGTCACATGTGCCTTACAGTGAAATGCTTACTTACAGGCTCTAACCAACAGTGCAATTTCAAAAAAAATGTTTTAAGTATTAGGTGAACAATAGGTAAGTAAAGAAATAAAAACAACAGTAAAAAGACAGTGAAAAATAACAGTAGCGAGGCTATATACAGTAGCGAGGCTATAACAGTTACAAGGCTATATACAGGCATGATAAACAGAGAGTAGCAGTAGCGTAAAAGAGGGGTTGGCGAGTGGTGGATGGCGGGACACAATGCAGATAGCCAGGTTAGCCAATGTGCGGGGGCACTGGTTGGTCGGGCTAATTGAGGTAGTATGTGCATGAATGTATAGTTAAAGTGACTATGCATATATGATAAACAGAGAGTAGCAGCAGCGTAAAAGAGGGGTTTGGGGGAGCACACAATGCATATAGTCCGGGTAGCCATTTGATTACCTGTTCAGGAGTCTTATGGCTTGGGGGTAAAAAATGTTGAGAAGCCTTTTTGTCCTAGACTTGGCACTCCGGTACCGCTTGCCATGCGGTAGTAGAGAGAACAGTCTATGACTGGGGTGCCTGGGGTCTTTGACAATTTTTTTAGGGCCTTCCTCTGACATTGCCTGGTGTAGAGGTCCTGGATTCCAGGCAGCTTAGCCACAGTGATGTACTGGGCCGTACGCACTACCCTCTGTGTTGCCTTGCGGTCGGAGGCCGAGCAATTGCCGTACCAGGCAGTGATGCAACCGGTCAGGATGCTCTCGATGTTGCAGCTGTAGAACCTTTTGAGGATCTCACGACCCATGCCAAATCTTTTTAGTTTCCTGAGGGGGAATAGGCTTTGTCGTGCCCTCTTCACGACTGTCTTGGTGTGTTTGAACCATTCTAGTTTGTTGCTGATGTGGACACCAAGGAACTTGAAGCTCTCAACGTGCTCCATTACAGCCCCATTGATGAGAATGGGGGTGTGCTCGGTCATCCTTTTCCTGTAGTCCACAATCATCTCCTTAGGCTTGGTTATGTTGAGGGATAGGTTGTTATTCTGGCACCATCCGGCCAGGTCTCTGACCTCCCCCCTGTAGGCTGCCTCGTCGTTGTCGGTGATCAGGCCTATCACTGTTGTGTCGTCTGCAAACTCAGTGATGGTGTTGGAGTTGTGCCTGGCCATGCAGTTGTAAGTGAACAGGGAGTACAGGAGGGGACTGAGCACGCACCCCTGAGGGACTCCAGTGTTGAGGATCACCATGGGAGATGTGTTGCTACCTACCCTCACCACCTGGAGGCGGCCCGTCAGGAAGTCCAGGATCCAGTTGCAGAGGGAGCTGTTTAGTCCCAGGATCCTTAGCTTAGTGATGAGCTTTGAGGGTACTATGGTGTTGAACGCTGAGCTGTAGTCAATGAATAGCATTCTCACGTAGGTGTTCCTTTTGTCCAAGTGGGAAAGGGCAGTGTGGAGTGCAATAGAGATTGCATCATCAGTGGATCTCTTTGGGCGGTATGCAAATTGGAGTGGGTTTAGGGTTTCTGGGATAATGGTGTTGATGTGAGCCATTACCAGCCTTTCAAAGCACTTCATGTCTACGGACGTGAGTGCTACAGGTCTGTAGTCATTTAGGCTGGTTGCTTCGTGTTCTTGGGCACAGGGACTATGGTGGTTTGCCCGAAACATGTTGGTAATACAGACTCAATCATGGACATGTTGAAAATGTCAGTGAAGACACCTGCCAGTTGGTCAGCACATGCCCGGAGCACACGTCCTGGTAATCCGTCTGGCCCAGCAGCAGTGTGAATGTTGACCTGTTTTGTAGATCTTACTCACGTCGGCTACAGAGAGCGTGATCACACAGTCGCCCGGAACAGCTGATGCTCTCATGCATGCCTCAGTGTTGCTTGCCTCGAAGCGAGCATAGAAGTGGTTTGGCTCCTCTGGTAGGCACATGTTACTGGGCAGCTCGCGGCTGTGCTTCCTTTGTAGTCTGTAATAGTTTGCAAGCCCTGCCGCATAAGACGAGCGTCAGAGCCGGTGTAGTACGATTCAATCTTAGCCCTGTATTGACGCTTTGCCTGTTTGATGGTTCGTCGGAGGGCATAGCAGGATTTCTCATAAGCTTCCGGGTTAGAGTCCCGCACTTTGAAAACGGCAGCTCTACCCTTTAGCTCAGTGCGAATGTTGCCTGTAATCCATGTCTTCTGGTTGGGATATGTACGTACAGTCACTGTGGGGACGATGTCATCGATGCATTTATTGATAAAGCCAGTGACTGATGTGGTGTACTCCTCAATGCCATCGGAAGAAACCCAGAACATTTTCCAGTCTGTGATAGCAAAACAGTCCTGTAGTTTAACATCTGCTTCATCTGACCACTTTTATATCGACCGAGTCACTGGTGCTTCCTGCTTTAATTTTTGCTTGTAAGCAGGAATCAGGAGGATAGAATTGTGGTCGGATTTACCAAATGGAGGGCGAGGGAGAGCTTTGTAGGCGTCTCTGTGTGTGGAGTACAGGTGATCTATAATTTTTTTCCCCTCTGGTTGCACATTTAACATGATAGAAATTTGGTAGAACTGATTTCAGTTTCCCTGCATTAAAGTCTCCGGACACTAGAAGCACCGCCTTTGGGTGAGCGGTTTCCTGTTTGCTTATTTCCTTATACAGCTGACGGAGTGCAGTTTTAGTGCCAGCATCTGTCTGTGGTTGTAAATAAACAGCCACGAAAAGTGTAGCTGAAAACTCTCTAGGCAAATGGTGTGGTCTGCATTTTATCACCAGATACTCTACTTCACGCGAGCAAAATCAGATTTCGTGCCTCAGCTGTTGTTTACAAATATGCACAGACCACACCCCCCTCGTCTTACCGAGTGTGCTGTTCTATCTTGCCGGTGCAGCGTATATCCCGCTAGCTGAATATCCATGTCATCATTCAGCCACGATTCCGTGAAACATAAGATATTACAGTTTTTGATGCCCCGTTGGTAGGATATTCGTGATCGTACCTCGTCCAATGATTGCACGTTGGCGAGTAATATTGACGGTAACGGCAGCTTTGTGTCCTCTGACCCGCGTCTCTTCCTCTTGCAAATAACTGGGATGTTGGCCTTGTCGGGTGTTCGGAGAATGTCCTGTGCGTCCTGCTTGTTGAAGACATTTTTTTTGTCTAATCCGAGGTGATTGATCACTGTCCTAATATCCAGAAGCTCTTTTTTGCCGTAAGATATGGTTGCAGAAACATTATGTACAAAATAAGTTAGAAATAACGCAAAAGAAAACACATCATAGCACAATTGGTTGGGCGCCCGTAAAACTGCTGCCATTTCTTCCGGCGCCATTTTCAAAATCATTCTGTTAGGGGATTTCAATACTGATGTCTGCAAAAAGGATAGCCCAACCCACAATGTATTTATGCACTTCTGTAGATCACTTGCTCTGACCCAAATGATAAAAGATCCCACCAGGGTATGTGAAACAGTGCAAAGTACGATTGACTTAATATTGGTGTCTGATAAATCTCAAATATCGCAGAGTGGAGTAATAGTCTATGGAATCAGTGATCATTTTATTACATTTTGCATAAGGAGGATTTTAAAGATGTATTTAAGTGTCACAAAACTGTTAAAATCAGAGGACTCAAAAAATACTGTGTAGAAAAGTTTAGGGAGGAAGTGGGTAAAATTGACTGGTCACCTGTGCTAGATAGTGTAGGGGTAGACAGTGCCTGGGAAGCCTTTAAATGTAGATTCCTTGTTGTGGTGAATGTGATGGCTCCCATTAGACGGGTCAGGGTAAAGCAGAGATCTAGCCCTTGGTTTAATCATGAGATTCTAGAATCTATCCATGCAAGGAATAAGGACTTTAAGAAATGTAAGAACTCTCAAGAGCAGTCTGATTTTATTATTGGACTGAACATCAGGGGGGAGATGATATATGAAAAAGCATAGTTTGCCAATGAATTCAACTCTTTTTTACTTCTGTTGCCAGCAAACTGGTTAGCAAGCTGCCCACCAGTTCTGGTTTGTATGGAAACAGCAACAAAGTATTATGCCGAGTTAGGGGTTCAGCCAAACTCTTTTTCTTTTGCAAAGGTTGCAACAGCCAAAATAGTCAGTATGCTAGCAGAGCTTAAATGCTGGATAATCCAGCATTAAATCCTGGATAATATTCATGCAAGGTTTCTTATAGATTCTGCTGAGAAAATTGGCCCTTGTATTTCACATATCGTTAATCTGTCTCTTGAACAAGGCATCTTTCCCAGGGACATGAAACAGGCTAAATTTATACCTCTGTATAAGAATGGGATAAAGTCTGACCTTGGGCATTATAAGCCTGTATCTATTCTCAGTATAACATCAAAGATCCTGGAGAGAGTTGTACATGAGCAAATGTTTTCATATGTCAACAAACAAAGTCTAATGTATGATTTTCAGTTGGGTTTTAGAAAAACATACTCCACTGATTCATGTCTACTTTACTTGACTGACTTCATCAGGAAAGAGATTGATGAGGGAAATCTCTGTGGAATGTACTGCTTGACCTACAAAAGGCCTTTGATACAGTTAACCACTGTCTCCTAATCTCCTAAATGGAGGCACTGGGGTTAAGCAGTATCCATCTAGGCTGGGTAAAGTCCTATTTATCAGGTAGGGAGCAAGTAGTAGAGGTTAATGGTTCACGGTCTCAGGCAAAACTAATGAGTTGTGATGTTCCGCAGGGGAGCGTGCTTGGGCCTCTACTGTTTTTACTGTATATTAACGATATGAAAGATGCTTGTTCTTGCCTTATTTTCCTTTATGCGGATGACTCTACACTTCTGGTGTCTCACAAAGTAAAACTATGTCGGGGAGCATACTTGCACAGAGCTTACTGACATTAGCAAATGGCTTGGAGATAATAAGCTATTTCTGCACTTAAAACTGAGGCAATTATTTTTGGATCCAGACCGAAATTGACCTAAATTGAGTAGGTCAATGATCAAATCAGAGTGGAGATAGGTTAGGTAGGTCCTCTGAAATCAGAGTGGAGTTAGGTGAGGTGCTGACTACTAAATCCTCTGTTAGCTACTTGGGATGTATTATTGATGGAAGCTTGGGAGGTGTGCGCATGGCAAATAAAGTGCTAGGGAAGGTTAATGCCAGGACTAAGTTTTTGGCTAGAAAGTACAAGCTGTTTGATAAGGACTCCATGAAAGTGCTAAGCCACTGCCCTAATTCAATGTCATTTTGACTACGCTAGTACTTCCTGGTTTGGGGGCTTATCTAAATTTATAGGCAGGAGCTGCTTTCAGAAACTGGCTGCCTGTTGAGGCTAGGGTGTCCCAGATTAGACTAGGTTTGGTTTACATGAGTATTTATGGTTCTGCGCCCAGATATCTAACCGATTACTTTCCCTGTGTTAGGGATGCACACAATCACAGCACCAGATTAGGTGTTGCTAATCTGTGTTTATACAGGTTCAGGAGTAGTGCTGGGTAGAGGTCGACCGATTATGATTTTTCAACACTGATACCGATTATTGGAGGACCAAAAAAAGCCGATACCTATTAATCGGCCGATATATATATATATATATAGACACATTTGTAATAATGACAATTACAACAATACTGAATGAACAATGAACACTTGTATTTTAACTTAATATAATACACATAAAATCTATTTAGTCTCAAATAAATAATGAAACATGCTCAATTTGGTTTAAATAATACAAAAACACAGTGTTGGAGAAGAAAGTAAAAGTGCAATATGTGCCATGTAAGAAAGCTAACATTTAAGTTCCTTGCTCAGAACATGTGAAAGCTGGTGGTTCAATATTCACAGTTCTTCAATATTCACAGTTAAGAAGTTTTAGGTTGTAGTTATTATAGGAATTATGACGCGTCGACTATTTCTCTCTATACCATTTGTATTTCATATACCTTTGACTGTTGGATGTTCTAATAGGCACTTTAGTATTGCCAGCCTAATCTCAGGAGATGATAGGCTTGTAAGTCATAAACAGCGCTGTGCTTCAAGCATTGCTAAGAGCTGCTGGCAAACGCTGTAAAGTTTGAATGAATGCTTACGAGCCTGCTGCTGCCTACCACCGCTCAGTCAGACTGCTCTATCAAATATCAAATCATAGACTTCATTATAATATAATAAACACAGAAATACGAGCCTTTGATCATTAATATGGTAAAATCCGGAAACTATCATTTCCAAAACAAAATGTTTATTCTTTCAGTGAAATACGGAACCGTTACGTATTTTATCGAATGGGTGGCAACCCTAAGTCTAAATATTGCTGTTACATTGCACAACCTTCAATTTTATGTCATAATTATGTAAAATTCTGGCAAATTAGCTCGCAACGAGCCAGGTGGCCCAAACTGTTGCATATACCCTGACTCTGCGTTGAATGAACGCAAAAGAAGTGACACAATTTCCCTAGTTAATATTGCCTGCTAACATGAATTTCTTTTCACTAAATATGCAGGTTTAAAAAAATATCCGTCTGTGTATTGATTTTAAGAAAGGCATTGATGTTTATGGTTAGGTACATTCGTGCAACGATTGTGCTTTTTTCGCGAATGGGCTTTTGTTAAATCATCACCCGTTTGGCGAAGTAGGCTGTGATTCGATGATAAATTAACAGGCACCGCAGTGATTATATGCAACGCAGGACAAGCTAGTTAACCTAGTAATATCATCAATCATGTGTAGTTAACTAGTGATTATGTGAAGATTGATTGTTTTTTATAAGATAAGTTTAATGCTAGCTAGCAACTCACCTTGTCTCCTTGCTGCACTTGCGTAACAGGTGGTCAGCCTGCCACGCAGTTTCCTCTTGGAATGCAATGTAATCGGCCAAAATCGGCATCTAAAAATGCCTATTACCGATTGTTATGAAAACTTGCAATCGGCCATGCCAATTAATCAGTTGACCTCTAATGCTGGTAAAGGTACTTTCTTGTATACTGGAGCCTCAGAATGGAATGAGTTGCCTCTACCCATAAACGTTTGATGTCTTCTGTGCCCATATGAATAACCTCTATGATGTAACTGCAATGATGAGATAGATGTTCTTCTTCTTTGTTTTATGTTTTATTATTTCACTGCCATACGGTGTTTAACTTCATTCGATCTTGCCTAGCCATCTTATCTCAAGAGGACCACAATGGAAATAAGTCCCAGACTTTATTGTGTGTTATCCTCTATGATTTTACTCATGTGCATCTATGGCTTTTTCAAGTTTTATGTGTACTTGTTTTATAAAATGGTCGAATTAATAAACTAAACTAAACTACCGATAGATCAGCGTTCTAACTCCCCCTTGTGAAAGTATGGTGCAATGACAGAATGCCACCATCTACCACAAACGGCCATGGAAGAACCACTGTACACACAATTCTCCATCCGCTCATTATTGACTTAGGCTCACATTTAGAATAGGAAGTGGTTTTGTGTCACTTGACCTGTCACATGGTGTGGGGCGGGTGGGCACTGTGCCCTGCAGGTGCTTCTACACCTGCATTGCTTGCTGTTTGAGGTTTTAGGCTGGATTTCTGTACAGCACTTTGAGATATCAGCTGATGTAAGAAGGGCTATATAAATAAATGTGGTTTGTCTCGTGATGAGGGTTTATTTTGGAAGGGGAAGTCTTTTTACAGAGCCTCATTAAACCAAGTCAATCTGAAACAACACACTATATACTGTACTACTCACTGACTGGCTGACTCCACAGTACAGTCACACCACTTAGACACTGGCCCTTATGGAGGAACAACACAATTGATCTGGAGGGATGACAGAGGGCATGGGAACACAGAGAGAGAGAGAGAGAGAGAGAGAGAGAGAGAGAGAGAGAGAGAGAGAGAGAGAGCGAGAGAGCGAGAGAGCGAGAGAGCGAGAGAGCGAGAGAGCGAGAGAGCGAGAGAGCGAGAGAGAGAGAGAGAGAGAGAGAGAGTGTCTGTGCATAATGTTTGAACTCTACGCGGTCACCCACAGGAATAGAATAGAGCATTACACGATGTGACCACACTTCAACCACATGGGTCAAGTGTATTTGGTTGCAGATCTCACTGTGGTCTCCTCTTTGTGGTCATTAAACTTCATTATTGGGAACACATGGTTTCAACAGTTGGTTTGGATTCATCTGGGTGACCGTGCTCTTTTGTACCGATACTTTGAACCTCTGTGGTTATGCCGCTGTGTTTAGAGCTGCGTTAAAACCCATTTTGAACGCTTCTGAATGCTGCCTTTATCTGTGCTGCAGTTGCAGACGGGAAGTACGGTTCACATGAGGCCCAGTCGGCCTAAACACTTCCTGTAGATTAAACCTGCCTTGCCTGGCCCAGCAGGGAAACAAAGGAGTCTGACTGACACACACACACACACACTCACACTACCACTCAAACAATCGATAATATCTTACACACATGGATACACCTTTACTCAAACGCCAGCAAGGATTTAGAGGCACAACTCACAGACTAGTAGCTGTTACCACTGTCAGCACACTCAGTGTCCCTGCTTGACTCTCTGTATCAGCCATTGTGTCATGACTCATGGACTGTTGAGTGTCCATCTGTGTGTGTATCCCACTGAGATGACTGGGGTTAGATGTGTTGAAATCCTCAATGCGTGGGCAGCTCAAAGACACAAACACACATGCTCATAAACGCACACACACACACTGGAATAGCTGCCTCAGGAGAGAGGTGATTGTAAGGCAGGAAACTAGGGCTGTGGTTGTGGGAGTGTGATGCAATGCCTTGGCAGCCATGTTTTCCCAGACAGAGAATCACCAGGAGTTAGTTAGAGTAACAGTCAGTCAGAGTTCTCAGCTTTTACGGGGGAGTATCTGTTCTCCCACAGTATCACCCGTGGTTTACTGTTACCCCGTATGCTACAGTGACTGTGTATAAAGGTTGTATGGGCTGTTGCTCTAAGGTTTTCCTTACTAGGCCACATTTCTTCTTAGTCAGCTTTCAAATGGTTGGGAAATCAGTAATTGTAGCATATTCTTTGAGTAGAAGTCTAATCAAATGACAAATAATCATCCCAAATGTGTTCGATGGGGTTGAAGTCAGGGCTCAGTGCAGGCCAGTTTCTGTATGGACCTTGCTTTGTGCAAAGGGGCATTGTCATGCTAAAACAGGAATGGGCCGTCCCCAAACTGTTGCCACAAAGTTGGAAGCACAGAATGTCATTGTATGTTGTAGCATTAAGCATTAATTCCTCGTCTGGTCTCTTTTCTGCACCAGGGTCCAACCTTACCAATTCACAAAAGTATTGTGCAAGTACCAGGTTTTGAACACTAGATGCCGCTGTTCTTGCTATACTTTTTTTTTGTTGCCATTTTGCTGGTTTCTTGCGTCTATTAACTTGTTATGGCTGCAATCCCGTTAACGGGATAAGTGTCATCAACAACCGCTGAATAGCATAGCGCTAGATTCAATAATAAAGCGGAGTCAATCACCACCTTCCGGAGACACCTGAAACCCAACCTCTTTAAGGAATACCTAGGATAGGATAAAGTAATCCTTCTAACCCCCCCCCCCCTTAAAAGATTTAGATGCACTATTGTAAAGTGGCTGTTCCACTGGATATCATAAGGTGAATGCACCAATTTGTAAGTCGCTCTGGATAAGAGCGTCTGCTAAATGACTTAAATGTAAATGTAAATAATATTACAAAAAATATTTATATTCATGAAATCACAAGTGCAATATAGGAAAACACAGCTTAGCCTTTTGTTAATCCACCTGTAGTGTCAGATTTTGAAATTATGCTTTACAGCGAAAGCAATCCAAGCGTTTGTGTAAGTTTATCGATCGCTCGACAAAACATTAAGTACACTTAGCATCAAGTAGCTCGGTCACGAAAATCAGAAAAGCAATCAAATTAATCGTTTACCTTTGATGATCTTCGTATGTTTTCACTCACGAGACTCCCAGTTAGACAACAAATGTTCCTTTTGTTCCATAAAGATTATTTTTATATCCAAAATACCTCAGGAAAGAGCGGTCACGACAACGCAGACAAATTCCAAATAGTTTCCATAATGTCCACAGAAACATGTCAAACGTTTTTTATAATCAATCCTCAGGTTGTTTTTAAAATATATAATCGATAATATATCAACCGCAAATGTCTTTCACAGTAGGAGAGGGAAAAACAATGGCTGTCCAAACTCAGTTGCGCGAGCAAAGTTCATGTGACCACTTGACGAGATGTTATCGTTCTGGTTCATTTTTCAAAATAAAAGCCTGAAACTATGTCTGAAGACTGTTGACACATTGAGGAAGCGATAGGAAAATAAATCTGGTTCATATCCCTTTAAATCCAGCAAAGGGAGGCTATGGAACATGGAGTTTTCAAAATAGAAGCCACTTCCTGTTTGGATTTTCCTCAGGGTTTCGCCTGCAATATCAGTTCTGTGTTACTCACAGACAATATTTTGAAGGTTTTGGAAACTTTAGAGTGTTTTCTATCCAATACTAATAATAATATGCATATATTAGCAACTGAGACTGAGGAGCTGGCCGTTTACAATGGGCACCTTTTCATCCAAGCTACTCAATACTGCCCCTGCAGCCATAAGAAGTGAAATATATCACAACATGTCGTTTGCAGCTTTGGGTTCTAAACCGCTAGATCTGTCTCATTGGTTAAATAAATAGTGTGGTCATCCTCCATTTAAGCCAGTCCTCCATGAAAGCAATTCAGTTTGTCCTCCTTTTATGTTTAACCTGTGTCCACTAAATGGACTGTTTGTGTGGGGTTTATGTCCTTCGAAAAGATCTGGATTAGTTACTGTTATACCATTCATGGTGAACAAGCAAACTCTTAGGCTACAGCAGTTCTAATGGTTTCAATGTTATGGTCTTCTAAAACGCACACTGTTAATTTATTGAATATTATCCGAATAGCTTAATTTATAGCTTAATCAAATTATATTTCAACAAAATAATGTTTCAGGAATGCTAATCGTAACTACAGAAACAATTGCAGAACAATCAGAGATGGTGGGTATCGAAATTCTCTTTCTTGTGCTTTTTGAGGTCGTTCGACCCTAATGTGTTCTATGTGTCCGTAACGCTGCAGGTAACAAAGGCAGTTGTTGTCATTCCAGAGCCCGCGTTCTCGTTCCGTGGCATGCCAAGCCCCATTGTTTCAAATTAGTTTGATTGGAGTTTATTCAGTGTCCCAAAACAGGAACTGACAGGCATAGTTTATTCATGATATGAAGAGAGAGATACAGTGGGAGAGGGAGGGAGAGTACAGAAGTAAGGTTTCTTTCCTTTTCCTGTGTTTGTCTTCACATCCTCCTTCATCGGTGAGGGGGAGTTAAGATTGACTGCAACAGTATATACGGTCTCATACAGTGGGTCTGAACTAATAATGTCAGATGACGTCTGCAGTATGGTCTGAACACCTGACCCTGATATAATCTGGAGGCACGATCCTTTGAGGATCTTTATCCAAATGATTTAGTATGTTCAGAAGATCATACAATTCATAATTTCCTGTCAGGGTTACTTATAGCATTATAGAGATCTTCAGAGATCCTTTATTGTTGAAGGTGTTTTGGATCAGGAAGTTTCCTAATGTTATTGTACTGTACTGTCCTCCGCTCAGCTTGAGACTCATTCACAGAGGAGTGAGAGGTGCAAATGAGCAACATGGCAGCTAACGCTATCACTAACCACAGACATGCTAACACCAGAGAGTGAGATGCTCAGCGATACATAGTGTTAATTGCTGTACTTACCAAGTTGAGCTTGTGTGTGTGTGTGTGTGTGTGTGTGTGTGTGTGTGTGTGTGTGTGTGTGTGTGTGTGTGTGTGTGTGTGTGTACGTGTGTACGTGTGTACGTGTGTACGTGTGTGCGTGCATGTTTGTCACTATTTAATCTGAAAGCTTAAAACTGTAACTCATTTTGGGATAAGCTACTTGAAGCCCAAAAGCTTTGTATAACCAAACACTTACTGTACACTTACATCACACTCTTGGTCTTATACAGATTTAGGTTCTTGGTGGATTTATAACTGTTTGCTTTTATATGGTAATATACTGTAAGTATGTGTAACTTACACACTGTCCTCATTTCTCACTTTACCTCGGAAGCACAGTGTTTGTGTGTCTCAGCTGTCAATCACATGTCCACGTGAATTCCTTTCTTAAGGTAGACCCTCTGCCTCCCCTCTAACCCAGACCAAATGGGGGATAGAGCTGCAGCAAGCTGGAGCCAGACTAATAACACACGGTGTGGTCACAGCAACCTTGGGACACCAAGGCAAAGGGTCACTCTACGAAGCATGACGGCATTCCCAGCCGCGTCCTCAGAGCATGCGCAGACCAGCTGGCTGGTGTGTTTAAGGACATATTCAATCAATCCTTATCCCAGTCTGCTGTTCCCACATGCTTCAAGAGGGCCACCATTGTTCCTGTTCCCAAGAAAGCTAAGGTAACTGAGCTAAACGACTACCGCCCCGTAGCACTCACTTCCGTCATCATGAAGTGCTTTGAGAGACTAGTCATGGACCATATCACCTCCACCCTACCTGACACCCTAGACCCACTCCAATTTGCTTACCGACCCAATAGGTCCACAGACGACGCAATCGCAACCACACTGCACACTGCCCTAACCCATCTGGACAAGAGGAATACCTATGTGAGAATGCTGTTCATCGACTACAGCTCAGCATTTAACACCATAGTACCCTCCAAACTCGTCATCAAGCTCGAGACCCTTGGTCTCGACCCCGCCCTGTGCAACTGGGTCCTGGACTTCCTGACGGGCCGCCCCCAGGTGGTGAGGGTAGGTAACAACATCTCCACCCCGCTGATCCTCAACACCGGGGCCCCACAAGGGTGCGTTCTGAGCCCTCTCCTGTACTCCCTGTTCACCCACGACTGCGTGGCCATGCACGCCTCCAACTCAATCATCAAGTTTGCGGACGACACTACAGTGGTAGGCTTGATTACCAACAACGACGAGACGGCCTACAGGGAGGAGGTGAGGGCCCTCGGAGTGTGGTGTCAGGAAAATAACCTCACACTCAACGTCAACAAAACAAAGGAGATGATTGTGGACTTCAGGAAACAGCAGAGGGAGCACCCCCCTATCCACATCGACGGGACAGTAGTGGAGAAGGTGGAAAGTTTTAAGTTCCTCGGTGTACACATCACGGACAAACTGAATTGGTCCACCCACACAGACAGCGTTGTGAACAAGGCGCAGCAGCGCCTCTTCAACCTCAGGAGGCTGAAGAAATTCGGCTTGTCACCAAAAGCACTCACAAACTTCTACAGATGCACAATCGAGAGCAGCCTGTCGGGCTGTATCACCGCCTGGTACGGCAACTGCTCCGCCCACAACCGTAAGGCTCTCCAGAGGGTAGTGAGGTCTGCACAACGCATCACCGGGGGCAAACTACCTGCCCTCCAGGACACCTACACCACCCGATGTCACAGGAAGGCCATAAAGATCATCAAGGACAACAACCACCCAAGCCACTGCCTGTTCACCCCGCTATCATCCAGAAGGCGAGGTCAGTACAGGTGCATCAAAGCAGGGACCGAGAGACTGAAAAACAGCTTCTATCTCAAGGCCATCAGACTGTTAAACAGCCACCACTAACATTTAGTGGCCGCTGCCAACATACTGACTCAACTCCAGCCACTTTAATAATGGGAATTGATGGAAATTATGTAAAAATGTACCACTAGCCACTTTAAACAATGCCACTTAATATAATGTTTACATACCCTACATTACTCATCTCATATGTATATGTATATACTGTACTCTATATCATCTACTGCATCTTGCCATCTTTATGTAATACATGTATCACTAGCCACTTTAAACTATGCCACTTTATGTTTACATACCCTACATTACTCATCTCATATGTATATACTGTACTCTATACCATCTACTGCATCTTGCCTATGCCGTTCTGTACCATCACTCATTCATATATCTTTATGTACATATTCTTTATCCCTTTACACTTGTGTGTATAAGGTAGTAGTTGTGGAATTGTTAGGTTAGATTACTTGTTGGTTATTACTGCATTGTCGGAACTAGAAGCACAAGCATTTCGCTACACTCGCATTAACATCTGCTAACCATGTGTATGTGACAAATAAAATTGGATTTGATTTGATTTGCCAAGGTGACAGGGACCTCTGGACCTGCTGGATAGACGTTCCCTTAAACACAGATCTAGGACCAACTTTCCCACCCCCAATTCCCTAAACTAGAATGGGGAAAAAAACAAAGCTGACCTCAGATCAGCCTCTAGGAGCAACTTCATCCTTCATCATTGTTTCCACTCTAGACCACACTAAGCTAGCTATGCTACACTATGAGTTGATGGTAGATTGCTTTTGCCTGGGAGCCAGAGATGGCTATCTCTGTTGTTGTTTTTCCTTGGTGATGGAAGTGGTAAATACTCTTGCCGTCCTCTCCATGGCTCCTGAGAGAAGCACTGGGAGAAGAAAGGCCAGGGTTGAAATGATCTGTGAAAGAGAGCATGCTTCTGAGCGTCACAGGAGTAAATGGGACGGAGGTATGTAGGGAAAATAGGCTACTGGAGGATTGGGAGTAGAGGCTGGCTCCATCGCTGAAGATTGCTGTCTCTCTCACCTTCACACACTACCCTATCACCTCTCCCCCATATTCACTCTAACTCTCTTAGCTCAATATCTGCCCCACTCCTTTCCATCTACCTCTCCGTCTTTCCTCCTTGTAGCTCTCTCTTAGTCTCACTTGAGTCCTGGAAGAACTATTCAGGTTGCACTCAACTAGCACAGATACAGGGCTGTAGCTCAGAGAGGTACAGACTGACGAGCCCTCTATATGAAACCTGATCCCAAGCTGAGTCTGTCTCAATTATATCTGAATCTTGAGCTGAAGAGCAATCCCAACAAGCACATCATGTTCTGAAAACCATATGTTTCTTAGAGCTTGGTGAGAGTGTGGTTGTCCTATGATTATTTTGCATACAACTTTCCCACAACTTTCTGGGAATGGTGCAGGATAGTTTTGTGGCTTTGGAATATACTCAGTACATTTAAGGACAAAAAAATTGTATTTTCTTGGTATTTTCATTACTTTAACAGAACGTTTCCTAAAAGTTCAAACTTGGCTATAATAATGTTGGTAATGTCCTAGGAACGTTCTCCAACTGGTTGACATTGGGAACGCTCTCAAATAGTTCAGAGAACGTTAAGAAACAATGTTCTTCAGTGGGAATTTCAGTACTTCAGCATAACGTTTCATACAGGTTTCCTCATGGTTCTAATTAAAGTCATGTTCTCAAATTGTTCATAAAAACAACTTTCCATAAAAACAAAAAGAAAACTTAAGAAACGTTAAAAAAAAAACGAATAAACATATACCTTCCATTCTCAGCATCACCAAAACTCTCTCTATCCTCAAACTTGTTAAGTGTGTTCGGGTGTGTTGGCCACGCCCACTGATCTTAATGAGTGCTTGTGTCCTTTGAAATGGGGTCTGTTTGAATAGACTAAAATGAACAGCTTTGTGTGCGTAAAACAACATTGGCATGCTAGCTCCATCCTGGTGGTGTGGTGGAATAATTCCATTAATGGAAAACCAAAGGTCATAGGTATCAAATCCCACTGATGTGTCACATATGTATCAAATCTCACTGATTTGTCACAATAAAAAATAAATGTGTTCATTTGGATATTACTTAAGGAAATTAATTTTCATGTGTTCTATCTGTGATTAGATTTGTAAAAAGTTAATCCAAAATAAATTGTGGTGTTATTAAAGTCCAGCTCCTCAGAGTAGAAACGGGAGGACCATCCTCCTCAGTGAATTTCATAAAAATAAAAATGGATTAAAACACACTGTTTTGCAATGAAGCTCTACAGTAGCCTCAGCAGCACTCTGTAGGGTAGCACCATGGTGTATCTGGAGGACAGCTAGCTTCTGTCCTCCTCTGGGTACACTTCAATACAAAACCTAGAAGGCTCATGGTTCTCAACACCTTCCATAGACTTACACAGTAATTATGACAACTTCTGGAGGACGTCCTCCAACCTATCAGAGCTCTTGCAGCATGAGCTGACATGTTGTCCACCCAATCAAAGGATCAGAGAATTAATCTAGTACTGAAAGCATAAGCTACTGCTAGCTAGCACTGCAGTGCATACAATGTGCTGAGTAGTGGACTCAAAGACAGAGAAATACAATAGTTGAACAGTTTAAAGAAAAATAAATCTTCCAAAATTAAGGAGTATTGATTTTTTCACTTTCATTTGTGAGTACAGCTAGCTAGTTTAGCCTACTCAAACACCCGTCTCAAACAGAGAGGGATGCTATGTTAGCTAGCTGGCTATGGCCATCCAACACTGGAACTCTTCCAAGTCAAGGTAAGCTTTTGGTTGTATTCATTTATTGCCACCGAGGCCTGCCGGTGTAACTGCTAAACTGCTTTCTGACTCTACGCTGTACTGCATGATTGTAGTCAAATCAAACTTTATTTGTCACATGAAAACATTTACCAAGTAGACTAAAATAAAAAGTAACACAATAACAAGGCTATATACAGGGGGCACCGGTACTGAGTCAGTGTGCGAGTGTATTTATAATTTTTTTATTTAACCTTTATTTAACTAGGCAAGTCAGTTAAGAACAAATTCTTATTTACAATGACGTCCTAGGAACAGTGGGTTAACTGCCTTGTTCAGGGGCAGAACAACAGATTTTTACCATGTCAGCTTGGGGATTCGATCTAGCAACCTTTCCTTGCCGCCCGGTACAGGTGAGTTGAGGTAATAAACTGGTCCTGAATATCTCTTTAAACTAAGAGCATTGTATTTGGTACAAATCATTCCCTAAGTTCTAGACCTCAGCTGAATCTGGTAATGAATGGAGTGGCTGTTGAACAAGTTGAGGAGACTAAATTACTTGGCGTTACCTTAGATTGTAAACTGTCCTGGTCAAAACATATACATTCAATGGTTGTAAAGATGGGGAGAGGTCCATCCGTAATAAAGAGATGCTCTGCTTTTTTGACATCACACTCCAAAAAGCAAGTCCTGCAGGCTCTAGTTTTGTCTTATCTTGATTATTGTCCAGACGTGTGGCCGAGTGCTGCAAGGTAAGACCTAGTGAAGCTGCAGCTGGCCCAGAATCAGAGGGCTGATATATCAGAGGGCTGATATAAATACTATGCATGCCAGTCTCTCTTGGCTAAGAGCTGAGCAGAGACTGACTGTATCACTTCTTTTTATAAGAAACATTTGTTGAAAATTCCAAATTGTTTGCATAGTCAACTGACATACAGCTTTGACACACACACACACTTACCCCAGAAGACATGCCACCAGGGGTCTTTTCACAGTCCCCAAATCCAGAACAAATTCAAGAATGCATACAGTATTATATAGAGCCATTATTGCATGGAACTCCCTTCCTTCTCATATTGCTCAAATTAACAGCAAACACTTCACGGCACAACGCCTGTGCCCTATTTGACATAGTTTGTATGTATTGATATGTAGGCTACTTTTAAATTGATGTAGTTCTGTCCTTGAGCTGTTCTTGTCTATTACTTTTCTGTGTTATTTCATGTTTTGTGTGGACCCCAGGAAGAGTAGCTGCTGCTTTCGCAACAGCTAATGGGGATCCTAATAAAATACCAAACACCAAAATTGTGCACTGAAGTCCACAAGCGAAGGGAATAGGTGAGAGGAGGAGAGCACGTAGATAGTTAGGAGAAGGAATGTAAGATGTGCGTGACTAGCTGTAGGGAAGTCAGGCGCAGGAGAGCAGAACTGGGTAATAACCGGAGCAGTTTAATGTGCAAAACCAACGGCACCCAGAACAACAAAATATGGGTACAAAATAACCTGTCGCGAACCAGTCAGAGTGCACAAACACTTTACAACAAACAATTTCACACACAGACATGGGGGGAACAGAGGGTTAAATACAGGTAGCAGATAATGGACCCTATCAGATATTTATGTAGTTGGTGCTGTATATTAATATACGTGGGATCGAACTTGAACAATTATTTGCTAGTTTACAGTTGTACAATTTACAGTTGAAGTCGGAAGTTTACACACACCTCACATGCTGACCTGACCAGACATCACGTGCGTGAGTGTCACAAAATAAATTTAGAAATCCATGTTATTCAATTATTGCACCCACACTGCTCGCGCGCGCCAATGAGCGTCTGCGTTGCCAAGGGCTAACACGGAACCAAAACTGGCTGCGCGCGTGCGCCATCGTGCACCATCGTGCATAAATGTATTTTGTCCACCCACACCAAACGCGATCACGACACGCAGGTTAAAATATCAAAACAAACTCTGAACCAATAACATTGATTTGAGGACAGATCGAAAAGCATTAAACATGTATGGCAATTTAGCTAGTTAGCTTGCACATGCTAGCTAATTTGTCCTATTTAGCTAGCTTGCTGTTGCTAGCTAATTTGTCCTGGGATATAAACATTGAGTTGTTATTTTACCTGAAATGCACAAGGTCCTCTACTCCGACAATTAATCCACACATAAAACAGCCAACTGAATCGTTTCTAGTCATCTCTCCACCTTCCAGGCCTTTTCATCTTTGAACTTATATGGTGATTGGCATCTACACTTTCATAGTATTACCACGACGACCGGCAAAACATTTCGTCTTTCAATCACCCACGTGGGTATAACCAATGAGGAGATGGCACGTGAGTACCTGCTTCTATAAACCAATGAGGAGATGGGAGAGGTAGGACTTGCAGCGCGATCTGCGTCAGAAATAGGTATGACTTCTATTTTAGCCCTTGGCATCGCAGATGCTCGTTGGCGCGCGTGAGCAGTGTGGGTGAAATAATAGAAAAACATGGATAAAAAAAAAAAAAAAGCAAAGCTCGCGCACGTGATGTGTCCGGTCTGGTCAGCATGTTAGCCCTTGGCAACGTATATGCTTGTTGGCGTGCGCGAGCAGTGTGGGTGCAATAATTGAATAACGTGGATTACAAATGTTATTTTGCAATGCTGGCGCACGCGGCGTGTCCGGTCTGGTCAGCATGTAAAATAGAAGTCATTCATATTTCAGATCACGCTGCAAGTCCTGCCTCTCCCATCTCCTCGTTGGTTATACATGTTTAATGCTTTTCGACCTGTCCCCAAATTAATGTCATTGGTTCAGAGTTTGTTTTGATATTTTAACCTGCGTGTCGTGATCGCGTTTGGTGTAGGGGGACAAGATACATTTATGCACGATAGCGCACGATGGCGCACGCGCGCAGCCGGTTTGGGTTCCGTGTTAGCCAAATACATTTATACTCCGTTTTTTACAATTCCTGACATTTAATCCTAGTAAAAATTCCCTGTCTTAAGTCAGTGTAACCGATGTGAAATGGCTAGCTAGTTAGCGGTGGTGCGTTTTGTGGAGCGATGGGTAACGATGCTTCGTGGGTGACTGTTGTTGATGTGTGCAGAGGGTCCCTGGTTTGCGCCCGGGGTGAGGGGACGGACTAAAGTTATACTGTTACATCAGTTAGGATCACCACTTTATTGAAATGTCAGAATAATAGTAGAGAGAATGATTTATTTCAGCTTTTATTTCTTTCATCACATTCCCAGTGGATCAGAAGTTTACGTACACTCAATTTAGTATTTGGTAGCATTGCCTTTAAATTGTTTAACTTGGGTCAAATGTTTCGGGTAGCCTTCCACAAGTTTCCCACAATAAGTTGGGTGAATTTTGGCCCATTCTTCCTGACAGAGCTGGTGTAACTGAGTCAGGTTTGTAGGCCTCCTTGCTGCACGCCCTTTTTCAGTTCTACCCACAACTGTTCTATGGGATTGAGGTCAGGGCTTGTGATGGCCACTCCAACACCTTGACTTTGTTGGCCTTAAACCGTTTTGCCACAACTTTGGAAGGATGCTTTGGGTCATTGTCCATTTGGAAGACCCATTTGCGACCAAGCTTTAACTTCCTGACTGATGTCTTGAGATGTTGCTTCAACATGTCCACATAATTGTCCTTCCTCATGATGCCATCTATTTTGTGAAGTGCACCAGTCCCTCCTGCAGCAAAGCACCCCCACAACATGATGCTGCCACCCCCTTGCTTCACTGTTGGGATGGTGTTATTCGGCTTGCAAGCCTCCCCCTTTTTCCTCAAACATAACGATGGTCATTATGGCCAAAGAGTTTGATTTTTGTTTCATCAGACCAGATAACATTTCTCCAAAAAGTACGATCTTTGTCCCCATGTGCAAACCGTAGTCTGGCTTTTTTATGGCAGTTTTGGAGCAGTGGCTTCTTCCTTGCTGAGCGGCCTTTCAGGATATGTCAATATAGGACTCGTTTTACTGTGGATTTAGATACTTTTGTACCTGTTTCCTCCAGCTTCTTCACAAGGTCCTTTGCTGTTGTTCTGGGATTGATTTGCACTTTTTGCACCAAAGTACGTTCATCTCTAGGAGACAGAACGCGTCTCTTTCCTGAGCGGTATGACGGCTGCGTGGTCCCATGGTGTTTATACTTGCGTACTATTGTTTGTACAGATGAACGTGGTACCTTCAGGTGTTTGGAAATTGCTCCCAAGGATGAACAAGACTTGTGGAGGTCTAAAATAAAAATTCTGAGGTCTTGACTGATTTCTTTTGAATTTCCCATGATGTCAAGCGAAGAGTGACTGAGTTTGAAGGTAGGCCATGAAATACATCCACAGGTACACCTCCAATTGTCTCAAATTATGTCAATTAGCCCATCAGAAGCTTCTAAATCCATGACATAATTTTCTGGAATTTTCCAAGCTGTTTAAAGGCACAGTCCAATTAGTGTATGTAAACTTCTGACCCACTGGAATTGTGATACAGTGAATCTTAAATTAAATAATCTGTCTGTAAATAATTGTTGGAAAAATTACTTGTGTCATGCACAAAGTAGATGTCTTAACCGAATTGCCAAAACTATCGTTTGTTAACAAGACATTTGTGGAGTGCTTGAAAGTGTATGTAAACTTCCGACTTCAACTGTATGCTCCTTGCATATAAAAGCCCGAATGCAAGATCGTAATTTCTATGACACGGTAGAGAAACAAATTGCCCGTAGCCTACTGTACATGGTAAGCTGTAAGTGATGCATCCCTTTTTAGTGTGGAAAACCGCTGTGAGGATTTTTCTACAATATTTGACACAATTACAATCTTTATTGAATAAATATACAATTTCAGCAATTACATGTGGAAATGCGTATTTGAGTGAACAGCAGCAGATAAAACAGAAAGTGAATTCTCTTCTCCCTCTCTACCCGGTTTTAGCTTGCCATCTAGCATGCTAGGTTTAGGATATTTACTAGCCCATACCAGTGACAAACAAGCTATGTTATTGACATATGGCAGCACACAAACAAATCTAGCTCACTTATTGTGCGAGCTAGAATGAAATAGACACAAATTCATTCAGAAGATTATAGCTAGCTATAGCAAGCTAATGTTAGCAGCTGCCTCTTCATCAAGAAGCAACTGTGACAACATTGATCCTAAAATAAAAAAATGTGCTTTCCTATTGAGCAAGTTCTTCTATCAAGCCCTCCCAAAAAGCACGTCTCTGGGGCTTCACCGAAATTCCATCAGATACGCGTCCGTATCCATGGCCGAAGCCCCACATTTCAGTTTAGCCTGCACTTGGCAGGCTGTATAGAAAACTCCCCCGGAGCCACAGAATGTTTGAGATGCTTTAAAAGCCACAATGATGGAAGGGGCAGCATCCACTTTTAGAAGCAACTTCTTGCTGAAGCACTCCTTCCATTGTTAATAGCCATGGAAGCTCAGGGATGAAATGTGACCCGCAGATAGACGAGCAGACGCCCAATTGGCCTGCCTCATTCTCACAAAATGTTTCCCACTTTTACAAAGTTTTTCATTCATCATAACCAACAACGTGGCGTTGTGGGATTTTTTTCAAAAGTTAGAGCTGAATTGGAGCAAACCTCAAACACAACTTTTAGAACAACATAATAGTATAATAATTGATTTCATTTTATAATTTTTTCTTGGTGCTTTAATTTACTAGTATATGTGTTTCTGGCATTGAGAAATAAGTGCCAATAAGTGTTCTTATTGAACATTTTAAATTGACACTTTGGCAATGAGGCCCTTTATCTGATTCCCAAGAGTCAAATAAACGTGTGGATACCATTTGAATTGTCTCTGTGTCCAGTATGAAGGAAGTTAGAGGTAGTGTTATGGGAATCTATCTGCTAGCAAAAACGTTCAGTTTTACCGGTCAGGGAACGTATGGGTTCGTTTCCACAACCAATGTAAAACCAAATATATACGTTCCCACAGCTTCCAAAGAACCAAATATGCTAGCTGGGATATAAGCGGGCACTTACCCCTCTCTTTTCCTCCTCTCTCCCCCCTAGATCTCCCCCCAGAGTGGGCCGTTGGAGGGAGGTACCCTGCTCACGGTGCAGGGTAGGAACATGGGGCGCAGGGCTGATGTAGTGGAGGTCTCCATCGGGATGTTCCCATGTACAATCATTCCTGACCAATACACTGTCTCTGTGGAGTAAGTAAAGGTCTTATGATTGATTGATTAATTAATTGATTTCATTGGTTGATGCATTCATTTGTTCAGTGTCTTCTTGCACAGGTGTCAGAATTTTTGTAATGATGCTGTTGGGGTAATTTATTAAAGCATAATATAGAACAGCACTTCTCATTTAAAAACATTCCGTTAAAATAAATGAGACACTTCAAGGCCCACAACACTATCACCAAGGAGACAGCGGAACCCTGGGTTGACACCTGCACATAGTATTCCATGGAAACACTGTAACTATAGGACCACATCAAAACTTCCATACCGATTTCCATAATGTTCCTCGGATGGAAATGTTTATCTCGTCCCGCTCCACTGGAGCCAATCACGCAGTAGTAGAATGCAGACCAGTGCTGGGTTGACCCACAGGTCTAACCTGTCACTACACACTCCCGAAAACACACACACATTCCAGGTCACTCCAGACCCCGCGAATCAGATTTCACATCAGGGATGACCTCACCCTGCTTGCTCGTCCCTCATTGGTTCCCTGAGCTGGTTGTTATGACAGCAAAATGTTTCCTCTTCGGAGGTAGTGGTGCTGACAAACCAAAACATGTCAGTTTGTCTTACAGCAGGCGCACACACTGAATAGATGCACGCACACACACACACACACCTGCGTGACCTCACCACGACCGTGGCTGAGACAGGTGTCTGTTCGTGTGCTGAGAGGTCAGAGGTCACAGCTGAGTGCCAGAGGGAAGTGTACTGCTCTGGAGAGAGAGAGAGAGAGAGATGAAGTCAGAACGTGTCAATAGTTTCAAGGTAATTAATCATGTAGGCTAAGTAGGGGTAACTAATTCAGTACCCACTCTGGACACATCTGTTGGGGAAAGAGTAGAAATCCAAGCAGTTCAAGATGCCAACTCTTTCATATCCTTGAGTGTCCTGGTTGGCTCCCCTCTCTACCTCAACACATACACGCACGCACCAAGCGTGTGCACACGCACAAGCACACATACCGCCTTCCTCGGGCTCCGTTGCTGATTATCCTGGTCCCCCTCTCTGGGTAAATATCCAGAGACGTTGCTCATAGTAGCCAAAACATCACGTGCTAGGTCGCAAAATATTTCCTCTCTGGGCGGTGGAGGAATGTAAAGCGAGGTTCTGTAGTAAAAAAAAATCATGTATATACTATAGTAAAAACTGTAGTGTTTTTGCAGACTGCAGTATACTGTTCTATTTACTGTAGTGTTTTTGCTGAGTATAGTATGGTATACTGTAGTATTTACTGTAGTGTTTTTGCTGAGTATAGTACGGTATACTGTAGTATTTACTGTAGTGTTTTTGCGGACTATAGAATGGTATACTGTAGTATTTACTGCAGTGTTTTTGCGGACTGTAGAATGGTATACTGTAGTATTTACTGTAGTGTTTTTGCGGACTATAGTATGGTATGCTGTATTATTTACTTACTGCTTTTGGGGACATTACTGTAGTCCAGAAAGAAAACGCCACATGGAAATATATTAATCCATTTATTTAACAATGAATAATGCAAGTCTTGGCGATATAGGCTCTGCTCCTTCAGGGTAGGTCACTGCCCAAGCAAAGCGTCAACACAGAACCTAAGGTGGAGGCTGGGGTGGTGGAGGGAGCAAGAAGCCAGTGCATAGTAGCAGTAAACGCAAGCGGCAGCAGGATTATTGAGCAGACCCGGTCAGCTTAAATAGGCCGCCAAATAAGGTAGGCGTGATTGATACTAGTCTCTAATTGATGCCATCTCAGCTGATGCGTCAGCCTGAGGCGGGGCATTCGGGTTTCCTTTCTGAACTGGCTCCGCTTAATTATTTACTAAAGTGATTTGGTTTTATTATTTTTGACATAGAAGTGGAGGGCTTTCATCGTGAGGAAACTTACTGGAGAAATACTAAAAGAACATATTTTCCAAAACTAGGACTGGATTCTGAACGTAGAGTTCAGAGCTTCTGCTCTTTTCTATAACTTGTAGGGAACACAATATATGAACCCTACTTGACATGTATGTTTCTCATTTATGGGTGGCACAAATTGGGATATGAGGGAGGGGAATTTGCACTGTTCTTATGTGGATAATACTGTAAGGTTTACTATAGTATTCTACAATATACCACAAAATGCTATACTGAGTACTACACATGATCGAGGGATACTACAATGTTTAGTAGAGTTTTCTACAATATACTACAGTTTACTACAGAATTCTATAGTAAGTACTGTAGTATTCTATACTACACTTTCAATCAGTTGGCCATTTATAGTTCAAATCTGCAAATGACTACATTTGTCTGCTTTGAAGTTAGACAATAGCCATGTACTCAGTCTTTCTGGCATTAAGCAGTTTCAGGTGGAATAGTTTTTTTTTGTTGTCATCAAAAGCCAGTTGCAAATCCTGAAAAGCCTTCCCCATTCCGAGGCACAGGAGTAAACACGTGTGTCGTCAGCATACAGGTGGAGTTTTGTGGAGTTTACATTTATATTTCTACCCACGTCATTAATCATCCCGGCCAGATGCTGTGACTCATATCCACAGCTATCTATCCACTGTAATAATACAGACTAAGCAGACGAGAGCTGCTTTTTTGCTGTTTCATCTGTGACCTATACTTGAGCTAGGTTTCACATTCATTTACCAAAAATGATGAATCATTTTCCCTAGAGGGGATCCCATTGCATTGAGATTTAAACTCTCTGACGTGGAAATCTGTCCCGAAAGCTGTGAATTTGGCTGCAATCAGTTACTTGTTTCAAAACAACAAACAACTACTGGGACTTGATCCAGCTCTATGAGCTCCTTGATCCCCTTCAGACCCATCCTTCAGCCCAGCCCTGTTTCTGGTCTTGCCCTGTCTCTGGGGTACCTATCTCATGTGACCCTCAGATGATCAAGCCTCCTGTCAGTCAGCGACTAGACCCCTGATTGGGTTGCCAGGTATTTATGGCCGTTATAGAACCAACCACCTGACTAAATAAACTGCCCGCACGTGCTGAACAAGAGGAGGGTGAAGGGATGGGCTTCGAGCCATGCAGGGTTGGGGTGGGGCGTCATGGCTTCCCATGTGTTTATTTCTGTGGGGAGTCATTGTATCATAGCCTGGTCCATGATCTGTACCGTATATGTTTTAGCCAGTTCCTCCGACTGAAATACAGCAGGGCCAAAGCACATACAGATCCGGGATCTGGCCTTGCAGAATGTTTTCTATTGCTCCATCACTGGATGGATAATCCCACTGCGTCCCTCTGGTCCCAGTACTGTGTGACAATATGAGGCTTAATTAGAGCCATGAGGTTATAAAACAAACATCCAGTCAGCTCGTTAAGCCCCTCTGTGTTTCGCAGCATCTGGCCAGGGGGGCTTTGAAGTCCCCCTCCTCTGGGTTTAGCCAACACTGTGCAGTACTTACCATAGATATTATTACGGAACCTCTAAGGATCTCTATTGTAATGTCTGTGTTTCCCTTTTTTCTAAAAGTTGTGAAACTCATGAAAAAAAAATATATATATGTAATCCACAGTTGACACAAAAACATCCTAAAAGGCAATTGCCAGAATACTGTGCTGTTCCTGTAGCGATGATTTTGGTCAGTGTTGGTTCAGATTAAGGGTGTCTGCTGACCTTACAGTTTTGCGTTCTATCTACAGGCTGGTGTGTGTTACTGGGCAGGCCGTTGATCCCACAAAGGATTTCGTCAGAATTACTGTGAACCAAAAAGCAACGGGGTTGTCCAAAGAGGCCTTCTCATACTTGGTGAGTTTGTTCTATCCTCTCTCTCTCTCTCCTGCTCTCCTTCCCCTCTCTCTCTCTCCTTCCTCTCTCTGTCTCTCTTCTCTTTCTCTCTCATTGTCTCTCTCTCTCTCCTTCCTCTCCATGTCTTCCTTCCTCGTTTTTCCTCCCCTTCTCCCTGACCTGCCTTTCCATTTTCTTCTTCCTAATCATTTACAGTATTTCTTTGCTGTAGTCTTTCTCTTTCTCTTGCTGATTAAATCCACAATCTCTCCATTCTTTCTCCTCCCTCCTCTCTCTCTCTCTCCCCAGTCCTTGTTCATACTGGGAAAGTGTTCCCAATGTGTCAGTTGAATGTTAACAGATGCGTCTTGATATTCAGGAATGCAAGTGTGTGGGAATCTTCAAACGTTCATTAGAACAGCAACTAAGCACTATTGTCATCCAGAACTCGGTGCCAGCAAAAACAAATATGCCGCTTGTTGAAATGTCCCCCCTCTTTGAATTCATGACCAGCCGAGGCTGGCTGCTTCTTCTGCTAATTGACCCTGACCAACACTGTCTCCCTTTGGATTAAGACTACACAGCCTGTGGAAATTCCCATCTAAGCCCTCTGTTTCTTTCTTTTGGTCCCATGTTTCATGAGCTGAAATAAGAAATCATAGAAATGTTCCATTCACACAAAAACTTGTTTCTCTCAAATGTTGTGCACAATGTGTCCCTGTTCGTGAAACACTTTTTGGGGTTCTGAGAAGTCCTTTCTGCCCCTTGCCACTTTCTGGGATGCTGCCCCAGGGTGTGCGGGAAAGAAAGGTAGAGAGGGGAGAAGGTGATTTCTGAGGAAAAGGGAAAACTGTTCAGATCCAAACGGAGACCGGATGTGTGCCTCCTTTGCACCTCCTTCCTCAAATATCGGGCCGGAAACATCTGCCTTTTCCTTACACACACACACACACACACACACAATAGACACCCCTGCCCCGTTCACACACACACACACACACAGGAAGTGGATCGCGTCAGTGAGAATGAGAGGTCCTCCCTGGAGCCAAGGTTCACAGAGGGGAGAGAGGCTTCGGAAGTCTCCAGAATGCTGATGCTGTAGAACTGTATAGCTGTATAGGGATATCTGTCTTAGCCCCAGGGACCTGTCCTGTGTATGTGTGTTTTATGTGTGTGTGTGTTGCTGTACTGCTGGATAGCAAAATATATCCCAGCCCCAGGGATCTGTCATACGTGGCTGAGATGAACGCAAGGCCATAAGGCCTCAGTGCAGAACAATACTGAACTGCAGGGGTGGGCTACTCAACTTTAGTTTCCCAGGGCTGCAGTGTCCACAAGTTGTCAAACTGAAAATGTGTTATACTCAGCAACTTATTTAGCTGAGGAAACCAAGCATATGGTATATATACTGTAGACATCTACTGTATAGAATATGATTTGACTCATTCAGTTGCAGTGCCACAATGATGCAACACCAGCAGACTGCTGCCTCAGAGGTGTGGACAGTACATGACAGCATAACGACAACGTAGCCTCATGGCACATGAATACCAACACATATGTCCCATCTCCCTCCCCAGGTCCCCAAGCTGCTATCCATGGAGCCTAGAAAGGGCTCTCGTTCTGGGGGAACCAGGGTTACAATCAAGGGGGAGCACCTGGACACTGGCTCCCAGATCAGAGTCAAGGTCAATGGTACCCAGGAATGCACCATCCTCACGTGAGTCTTGCTGTGGGATTCGCAGTACATTGTCATCACTGTTGAACTTGCGTATGTTGCTGTGCAGACTCTGATGGCTTTCTGGATGCTGAGTGTTATTCTAAAGGAGACGGCCCAGTTGAGTTGTTTAGTTATATCATGTGTGAGATATTGTTCTTTTTTTCAGCTGATGCATTTGAGGGGCTATTTTTTGAGAGGATGTTTTTGTTCTTGGATATATTTGTTATGGAAGCTCTTAGTGTGTCATTTTATGATGCTGATTGTGTGGTATTTTTCTGTCGTGTGTGTGTGTGTGTGTGTGTGTGTGTGTGTGTGTGTGTGTGTGTGTGTGTGTGTGTGTGTGTGTGTGTGTGTGTGTGTGTGTGTGTGTGTGTGTGTGTGTGTGTGTGTGTGTGTTCCAGTCTAACTGAAGACACCATTGAGTGCACCATGCCTGCGGCCCTGCACGCACACACCGAGGCGGTGTCGCTGTGTGTGGAGTTTGAATACATACCCTGTCAGCGCTCTGAGCTCCTCACCCAGTACATTTATGAGAAGAACCCCAGCATCAGCTCCATCAAACCCAGACAGAGCTACCTCAGGTACAAACACACAGTGCGTCATAATGTCTATGTGCTGGGCAGTGGTTTTGGCGATACATTTATCAAACACACTGTTCCATTGATTATGCAGTGTCTCATACATACAGTAGAAAACTGTACCGTCAGTGTCCTGCATTGTTCCGTTGATACATCTAGCATTCCATAGATTCTATTTATCCAGTGTTTCAAAGATAATCCAGTGTTCTGTTGACAACAGAGTATGACAGCATATAGAAAATAGGATTTCAGTCACTATAATACTCTCGTAGTTCCATTCTACCACAGACACTCTCTTGGAGGGTTTGACTGGTATCCCACCCAGCCACAGAGATGACATACTGAGTTAATGTCTTCCTGATGTATGCTCTGTAGCTTCTCCACCGGGTTTGCATGTGCATGCGTGCGTACCTGGGTGCGTGTGTGTGCGTGCGTGCGTGTGTGTTGGTTTGAAATGACACCGCATGTGTGAGACAGACCTATGAGGGAGGGAATGGTGGGTCGGATTGGCTTGTGTGCCGACTCTGACTGTGTGTGTGTTTGCACTGTCTCTGATTCTGTGGTTACGTGCACGTGAGTTTGTGCTCTCCGTCGCTGACCAGAGTGGTTGTTTGGGTGTGTCTCTGTGTTCTATGTTTTTTAACCGTGTGTGGTTGTGTTCCAGTGGCGGTCGGACCATCACAGTGACGGGGCAGGGTTTTGACCTGGTTCAGAGCGTCACTATGGAGGTGCTAGACATCGGACAGGCGGTAAGTAACAGCAGGGAACGTCTCAAGCGTGAATAGATAAACTCCTGAAGTAGCTAACATCTTAGAAGCGAAACTTGAAGAACGGACTCCTGCACAGGGTGTACACTTCGAGGTGATGAAGTTTTTTTCTCTCTCATCCTCCTGGTCCCTCTCTAGGCCTGTAAGGTGCAGCCTCCCTCCACGATTACATGCTCCTCCCCCACCTCTAGCCAATCTCAGCAGGCCACGGTAGAGTTCTTCCTGAATGGAGTCCTCTACACGGGAGACAGCCCGGTCTTTTACGGCCCAGGCCAGGAGGAAGAGGAGGAGCCTCACGGAGGTCACTTCCTGTTGGAGTACGTGGAGGACCCTCAATTCTTCACCGCCAACAAGGAGAAGCTCATCAAACACCACCCCGGGGAGCCGCTCACGCTCATCATCAACGTATGTGACAGCCCAGCGCACTAATGGGAGAGGGTGGGGAGTTTTGTAAGTGACAGTTTAGTCCACCAAAATGGGAGAGGATGGAGCAGGATGAGAACTGAAAGGCACATTGACCAAGGTGATTAGTGCACTTGCTCTCGGAACTGTCCAGTCCTGTCAATCTGACTTCATTCTGAAAATAGCAATCATGGCTCACTGTCTTTGTATTCATACTTTAAAAAGATAAAAGACTGTGTCGTTCTGAAACCCGGGGTGTGTTGAGTTGAGGCTGGGCTGTTCAGAAAGAATGGGATTACAGTACAGGACATGACCGCCACCTCTTAGCAGATAACTCAGTCAGACATCTTTGTGTGAGGTCCTGTCTGTATTCTAGCTGACCTAAGCTACTGCCTCATAAACGACTACCTCATATATGAGAGAGGACCGAGGGTCTTAATGTTAACAGTCATTAAAAACTGCTGGATCTCCACTGGTGCTAGTACAGACCCTGGGTGCCGCCAGGATGAGACACAGACAGGGAAGTTACAGAAATGGGTTCTCTCTTTCTGCCCCTCTCGCTCTCTTTCTGCCCCTCTGTGCGTATGTGTGTGTAAAGCTGGGGCCCTTACAGGAATTTCTGCCTCAGCCCTGTCTACTTGGGTGATGTAGGGGCAAGGGGGTATTCAATGTTGCTTCTTGTTTTCTTGACGAAGGTGGATTCCACTTTGGGTGGACCAGGCTGGATGTTTGTGGGCTTATCCAGGTTCAGATAATGTTGGATGGAGTAGAACGTGTTTGTTTGATGGGGATTGTTGTTTGGTTAGATCCTATATTAAGGACATCTGTTGGAATGTGGGTGGGTTTTGTTTGCTTTCATCCTGTTTTGGTCCTTGGAATTCATTGTTTCATGTATGTGTTTTGTCTGAGTGTGCATGTTTGTGTGCCTGCCTGTGCATTATGCAGGTGTGTGTGTGTGTGTGTGTGTGTGTGTGTGTGTGTGTGTGTGTGTGTGTGTGTGTGTGTGTGTGTGTGTGTGTGTGTGTGTGTGTGTGTGTGTGTGTGTGTGTGTGTGTGTGTGTGTGTGTGGGGAAGTGTGTGTGTGTGTGTGGGGAAGTGTTTGTTGACAGAGACCCAGGGGGTGGCATCCTGCAGAGGGGACAGTACATGGTCCTGAGGGTGTAATCACAGAGAGGAAACACTGGGGATAAACATACAACCTCTCCTCTTCTCCTCACACAGCAGCACTGATGGGTGGGTGGGTCCGTGAGTGCGTGCGCATGGAGGGGACCAGTGCTCCTACAGTGCATTGATGAAGGAGTGGCTGGGGTTTTGATGGACAGTGTACGTCATGACAGTCAGTGGGTTAGTCAGTTTGGAGAAAGTGTTCTCTCCATGTCTACTGTTTGATTCTTTAAGATGACCTCTCGCCCCGTGTGTGAGGAGTGTTGTGATACTGAATGAGTTTGGTTCTGGACTACTCAGTGGGTGTGTTTATGTGTGTGTGTGTGTGTGTGTGTTTATGTGTGTGCCTGTGCTTGTGTGTCAGCTGTGCCTATCCAAGACAGACCATGGTGTCCCTAGAGCTCTGACTGACAGATGGCTGTTTTTGTTTGGGTCTGGCACAGAAAGGACCGAGCAATCTGGAACTGGCGCCGGAGGAATACTCAGTAATGATTGGCTCCTATCCCTGTGACATCAGCTTCCACAACGACCAGCTGTTCCACTGCAGCATCAACGGATCGCTGGGCTCCAGTGAAGGAGAACTGCCTGTCACCGTAAGTACATCTGCATTATATTTTAAGGCTACTACTTTGGACCACTTTATTATCAATGTTTTGAAACGGTGTCCGGTTTGGTTTAACTACCAACTTAACTGTGCCTCGATGATTCGGCTGAGAGCAGAGGGACGAGCAGGATGACAGGCCACTCTTGGTCAGGGAACAGGGCGTAACAGTAAACGAATCAAAGAGTAAACCAATCTGATATCTGCTCATCTGTTATCTGCTCATCTTTTGTCTGTCTGTCACGCTGTCCACCCGAGTCATACGTGTAGGGGGACACAGGCACGCAAAGCATGTGCGTAAGCCTGCATGCAAGCGTCAACACACACACACACACACACACTCTGGGCTTCAGCTGAAATTACACTTTCTCGGAAGGGACGTTAGGACTTGCCCATATGTTTTTTGTTTTGTCTAAGAAGTCTCTCTATAATAGAAGGGCTCAATCAACTAAACCCTGCTTTGCTCTGATAAAGACCCACCCTCTCTCTTCCTCTCTCTCTCTCTCTCTCATTTTACTCTCTCCCCCCACTGTCTTGTCTGTTGCACATTTCAGTTTTGAGAGGGCTTATTAGGGAAAATAAGGCCGTTGAGAGCAGTGGATTAGAATGGCCATGTTTGTCTGTCTGTCTGTCAGTCTATGTCCCTCACAGACAGTCAGTGAGGCGTGAGTCACAGAAAGAGAGAGAGGGAGGAATGGAGTGTAGGAGGGGAAAAACTCTCTCAGGATGTCCATAAATAAACACATGCAATTAGCAGACGAACGCAGAGGACAGGGGTCAAACAAGATGTCAAAACACTAACGGTTGGGCTGCCCTCATCCCTCGTGTGTGTGTGTGTATGTGTGTGTTTAGATATTTGTGTGTGTACCGGTAAATGTGTATATTTGTGTGTGTGTGTGTGTGTACGCTAGCTCCCCCCAGTTTAAAAGATATGCAAATGCTTAGCTTCTGGGCATTAAAACAACCTTTATGATTTATTCAGTGACTTTTCAGTGGCATACTAGTACCTATTTTTACCTCCCTTTTTTCCCTTGGCTCAGAAGTGAAGCTGAGCCTTTGTATGTGGGAGCTGTGTGTGAGGGGTTGTGTGGGCTGCTGTACCCCAAACCAAATATGAACACAGAACAATGGCATTTCTTTCCAACACTCGTTCTTGCTTTATTTTCATGGTTTGGAGAAAGAATTGGTCATACCAGAGAGAGACCCCGCAGAGAGAGAGACCACTCGTACCCCTCCTCAGTCCAGGAACAGAAGGATATGGGGAATAGGACCTAGAAGCAGACATTCTGAATTTTGTCAACAAGGTTGCGATAGGGAATTGGGTTGGACAACCAGAAAGCAGAAGTGAAAGTCATCCCTCCAGTCACATCTGTTTACCCTGAACTGGCTGACTAATACCATCACACACATTCCAGTGTGTGTGTGTGTGTGTGTGTGTGTCATGTTAGCCTGAATGTGTATTTGTCTGATTGTGTGTGTCAATGTGAGATTGTGTGCATTTCTATTCCTCAGAACATATGTTTGCATTTGTATGTTGAAACAGGCCTGCTAAACACCGTTCTCTCCCCTCTCCCCTGAATCCTCTCTCCTCTTATCTCACCCTTTCTTTCACGCTCTCTCCTTTCTTTACTCTTTCTCTCCCTCTCTAGGTGCAGGTGGGTAACTTCCAGAGGATCATAGCCAAGGTGCAGCTGGGTGGTAGTGAGCTGGCCATTGTGGTGTCCATCGTGGTGTGCTGCGTCCTGCTGCTGCTGTGCACTGTGGGTAAGTGTCTGGGCTGGTGACGTTGCCGGGGATGATGGATGTCTGGGCTGCCTGGCGACGGATGCTCCAGATGTGAGGGAGATAAAAGGATCTCTGGGGTTAGGGTCTCTCTCCCCCAGTCTACACAGCACAAAGACACCACTGTTACCACTGCTCCCAGTGTGTGCGTGTGACGTCTGTGTTTGTGTCTGCGGGTGCGAATGTTTGTTCTCACGTAGTTGTATGTCTGTGTCTTTTTTAATGTGTTTGTGTGTGTGTTTCTTCGACAAGTGTGTTTTTATTTCTCTCCAGAAGCTGTTTATGTATGGAGCTTTTACAAATGGCGCATGTCCTGATTCATTACAACATGTCAACCTGTGATAACAGGATATGGCTTCAAAGATATCTATTTATTGACTCGTATGTCTCTTTCTGTGTGTTTCTCTCCCACATACTTTCCCTCATTCCCTTTTGTCCATCCTTCTTCTCTCTCGCCCTTTTCCTCTCTCACTCCATCTCCCTTGCCCTCTCTTGCCCCATCTTTCTCTCTTTCTCTCACTCTTTCTCTCACTCTCACTCTTACTCTCACTCACACACACAGCTCTGGTGGTGTACTGTACTAAGAGCAGAAGGGCGGAGCGCTACTGGCAGAAGACTCTGCTGCAGATGGAGGAGATGGAGTCCCAGATCAGAGAGGAGATCCGCAAAGGTTCAGAACCACACACACACACACTTGCACTCTCTTGTACTGGCAGAAAGGCAGGCGTTTCTGTGTGATTCGTAATGCTACCAGCAGGTCTCTCTACACTCAGATGTTATTAAAGCTCCATTGAAGTCTCACTCATGTTCTCTGATGTTCCTGGGCCAAGGCTACATGTGGGGAAACAGAAAACATGGACCTTCACTTAGGGATAGGGCTTTTATGTGTGTGTGCTTACGTATGTGTGTGTCTGTGCAGATATGTGGTGGCAGCAGTTGAAAGATGTGTGCATAGTTAGCGTGACTCATAAAACACACAGACTGAGCAGTGATCACTCACTCACACACACACACACACACACACACACACACACACACACACACACACACACACACACACACACACACACACACACACACACACACACACACACACACACACACACACACACATGGTGGTCACACACCGCTTCAGATGGAGGGGGGTCACTGTGGGCCAGTTTGAAGGCCACAGAATGTCTGAGCGACCAGATTTATAGGACAGATAGATAAAGATGGATAAATAAAGAAAGAGAAATGGAGAGGGGGAGATGTAGGAGCAGGAGTCAGGGACATGTTTCTGTGAGGAGAGGTGTGGGAGGAGGATGAGGGAAAGAGGAGGAGGGTAGGTTTGTTAGAGGACACATAGATGTGTGGGAAATATACCATGACAGCGCAACACACAAGGTGTGGAACAGTGGCAAAGGTACCCACAGGACAAACAGAATAATATTAGTCTGAGGAGATATTAAATAGCATTAATACAACAAAAATAATTCAAAACACACTCCTTGTCAGGGGCAGGGGACAGGTTTAGGAAGGGAGTAAAGAGGCTGGCATATTGCAGGGACAATTTAACTAGGCAAGTCAGTTAAGAACTAATTCTTATTTACAATGACAGCCTACTGGGGGACAGTGGGTTAACTGCCTTGTTCAGGGGCAGAACAACAGATTTTTACCTCGTCAGCTCAGGGATTCGACCCAGCCAACCTTTCCTTTACTGGCCCAACGCTCTAACCACTAGGCCACCTGCCGCCCTAAAACCAGATCACACGTGTCAAACTCATTCCACGGAGGGCCGAGTGTCTTCCGTGTACTCGATTGATGAATTAAGGTCACTAATTATTAATGAACTCCCCACACCTGGTTATCGAGGGCTTAATTAAAAGGAAAAACCAAATACCTGCAGATACTAGACCTTCCATGGAATGAGTTTGACATCCCTATCTAGATGAATGAGAATAGTTTGGTATGTGTGGGAGTGATAAGGTGTGTGACTGAAGAGCATTGGAATTTGGCTGTAGAGTCAGTCATTGATGGTCAGGCCTGACCAAAGGACTATTTGTCAGGGGATGTATTATCCCGAAGGGAAACGCTAAGAGGGAGTTTTGGCCTGACACACACACACACAGAGATACACACACACACACAGAACGTCTCCATGGTGATTATTGTATGAAACGTCTCATCCTGAGGAAGGAAGAGCTTGTCCATAAAGAGATCTCCCATGTCCAATAACGAGACAACACAGCCCCTCCATGTCTCATAACAGCTTGTAATGACAGAACATAATCCACTCATACCAGAACCTATGAGACCCATGTGTTTAGATATGCTGATACTGTTCTTGTGGGTTTTACTGCTAGCACACATGGTTCTGATAGGAGACTCTCAGATTGAATCTGGCAGCTCTGATTGTGTTTTGTAAATATTTCCCTGCGTGCTGTGCTGGACTGCAAATGCTGGCACGGTCATGTGACACCAGAACATGCTAATGTAGTTAAACCTGGGTTCTGGGATATTCTAGAATGTGAAAGAACGTTCTAGAACTAGGTAGAGATATGCATGGTTCTGGGCCTGTGCTCTGGAATAAAAGACAGAGTTGTCTGAGGTGTTCTCGACTAAATGTCCTGTGAATGGTGGTGAGATGTTGTCCCCTAACCATGTGGTGTCCCTCCAGGCTTTGCAGAGCTGCAGACAGATATGACAGACCTGACGAAGGAGCTGAACAGTAGCCAGGGAATCCCCTTCCTGGAGTACAAACAGTTTGTCACACGCACTTTCTTCCCCAAGGTGAGTCAGTCAGTCACACACACACACCTACCTTCTTCCCCCAAGGTGGGTATCACCGTACTACAACCATTAGAGAGAGATTTTCGATCAGAAACCATTTACATTGAATAGTTCTTCACATATCCAAGATATTACCATCCCAAAACTTTTCAAGCGTGGTGTGGTTTTAGTCACTAGCGGAGAACATATATTTGTTACAGGTAAGTGTTTTCTCCGTTCTGGTGTGCTATCCATCTGTTTTTCCACAGACAGAGATACAGACAGAACATTGTGGTTCATGTTTAAACATGATATTTCAAGGAGACAGGACAATGCTGGGCACTCACACAGGAAAACTTTCCCCACTTATGTAAACACACTGCTACACACAGAACACATTCTTCTCCTCACTCATACACACTTTTACACTTGTTTATGCACATACACGCTTTAGTACAACCTAACAATGGCAAGGAGCTTAGCTGGTAGAGCTCGTGTCAAACTCATTCCACGGCGGGCCGAGTGTCTGCGGGTTTCCGCTTGTCCCTTTGTACTTGATTGATGAATTAAGGTCACTAATTAGTAAGGAACTCACCTCAGCTGGTGGTCTAGGGCTTAATTGAAAGGAAAATCCAGAAACCAGCAGACGCTAGGCCCTCTATGGAATTAATTTGACACCCCTGGGTTAGAGTGTTGGGCCAGTAATCAAAATGTCGCTAGTTTGAATCCCCGAGCCTATAAGGTGAAAAATCTGCCGATGTACCTTTGAGCAAGGCACTTAACCCTAATTGCTCAGGGTCGCCGTTGATAATGGTAGACGCTGGCCGTGACCGCACTCTCCGAAGGTGTCTAAGGGCTAGTTAGGATGTGCAAAAAACACATTTCCAATCACACATGCGTTTGAATACACACTTGTACATGTGTGAAAAAGGACAAATATAAGCACCCACTCTATTGTTATTATTATTATGTACTTACTCCAACATCGCCGCACACACTGTCTGCACACTGATTCTGTCTCTCTGTGTGTTTATCTCAGATGTGTTCAGACTATGAGAGGAGTCTGGTCCAGCCCGTCTATGAGAACAACGCCCTCGGCCCACGAGCCCTCCCTGAGACACACCCCCTTCTGCAGGACTGGCAGGTAAAGAGTTAACCCCCTGAAGTGTTCCACTATCCATTCTGCTCTCCTCTACTACCTCCAGCGCCTCTGCTTCACAACTGGGTCACACTGATTACTACGTCTCCACGGCGAGGCTGTTGATTAGGAGTAACTATAGAAGGGAACCACAACTGTGTGTGTGGGTGCATGTGTCTCCATCCGTGTGTATACATTGCATTTAAATTCCCATTCACCAGCTGCCAGTCCTTATGATTCTGGCAGTTTTCATGTTGTCAAACACTACCCCAGCCCACCCAGACACTGGCAGGTTGTTGACACACTTCCCACCATCTCCATGACAATGGCACCACACACATTCTACTGTAACCATGCAGACAGCCATCTCTGGTTGTGTGTGTGTGTGTGTGTGTGTGTGTGTGTGTGTGTGTGTGTGTGTGTGTGTGTGTGTGTGTGTGTGCGTGTGCGTGTGTGTGTGTGTGTGTGAGAAAGAGATCTACTATTGCATCACTGCATGGTTTTGGGTCAACAGCCTGGGGAGCCTGTCTAAGAGTGATAAAGTGTTTCAGATCCTTCCCGTGTTTTCCAGGCCACAGCGTCCAAATCTCACATCGGCCATTTATCACCGCTCTCCTGTCACTGTGAAAACAGGAGCATATTGCTGCAGTCCAGGGGGAAGACTTTTATCAGAGCACTGCTTAGATGCACCGTTAGATAGGATATCCTCTCATTAACTAGGCTGAGAGAGAGCAGGTGAAAGCTCAGAGGTGGAAACTGCATAACGACTTAGTGATCGTACCCTGATCATATGAAGTTATGAGGTGGATTTGGGTTAGGGAGGAGGCTGATTGAACAGGTTGGTTCAATACACATACTGTAACTCCCTCTTTTCTCTCTCCGCATTCTCTTTGTCTCTCCAGCCCTCTAACACAGCCAAGCCTAACATTGAAGAGGGCATAACTCTCTTCTCCACTCTTCTCAACAACAAGCACTTCCTGGTTACCTTCGTCCACGCGCTGGAGCAACAGAAGGACTTTGCCGTACGCGACAGGTAACCATGAAAATCATGACAACCATGCACCCTTCAAACCCAAAACACGGTTACTGTCTACTGCATAAGGCCCCGATTCCAACCCAAGTTAAACATGCGTAAATGGAACGTCATTCCCTTTTTATGCATTTTTCTCTGTATGCGTATTCCGACCTTGAATTTAAGCATGAGAATAGCGCTATTCACCCGCTATTCGTTCGGGGTGGAGATCTAAGAAATGAAGGTGTGGCAGAGGTGTGTCTACAGATAAGTGATATTCTGACCTTGACTTAATTCTCTCATAATTCCACCAGCTTTACACGCCAGGAAACCATGAATAAGGTAGAGTGAACCTGCCGGTTTCAAGTGGAAAAAACGTTCTTTTTTCCATAGAAGCAACAGCAGTCTCCATGCACTGTAGTTTGTAAATGGAGAAGAGCTATTGATAAGAGCTAGGTAAATTAGTAATCCATTTGGAGTGCATATACCGATTGTTTCAGAGGATTTTTCCTTACGATCCCTGGAGACGAATGTGAAACCATCCACATGGAAGCAAACTGAAAATCATATCAACATGACATGTATTGCGGCCCCTTTCCAACAGTGAAATAGGTTATAAATAGCTGTGACGTTGTTCAGAATTTAAAATGTGCGGTCTCATAATTTAATGTTTGCGCTTTAGAATGTTTAATTATAGCCCAGGCTTTTTTCATTTTTTTTTTTTTTACAATTTGTATCATGTTAAATATTAGCCACGATCGGGAGTCACCGTCAGTAAAACCCACATACATTTCCAACGGTCACTTTAACTTACATTTTGCATCATTCCATTCCATTTCGTTTTACCTTTCTTTCCTCTGTCACGTCTGTGTAGTTGTTCCCGAGGGTCGCTAGCATTAGTGGATCATATTAGGCTAACGTTGTGCAATCATTTGGGACATGTAGCCTATTTGAATCATTGTGGAAGACCACACATAGCAAGAACCTGGAGCCTGGTGCACGCTTTACAATGACTGGACCGTTGTCAAACAGTTCCGTGATTAGTGAGAATCAGGGTAGATTTACAGGACTATTGTTCAACCCTTATTGTATACTTTTTTTCCCACCTTCAAATATTTCATAGATTGAATTTGAATATGACAACTTTCAGGATGAATCAAACCACTGTCTTCGTTATTCATCAATATATTTTGTGATTACAGGCTCTCCAAACCTGTTTTTACATACATACTTTCCTAACTCAAAAATGTGCCTACGTAATCTACAAGATCAGAGTATACAGTGGGGCAAAAAAGTATTTAGTCAGCCACCAATTGTGCAAGTTCTCCCACTTAAAAAGATGAGAGAGGCCTGTAATTTTCATCATAGGTACACTTCAACTATGACAGACAAAATGAGAAAAAAAATCCAGAAAATCACATTGTAGGATTTTTTATGAATTTATTTGCAAATTATGGTGGAAAATAAGTATTTGGTCACCTACAAACAAGCAAGATTTCTGGCTCTCACAGACCTGTAACTTCTTCTTTAAGAGGCTCCTCTGTCCTCCACTCGTTACCTGTATTAATGGCACCTGTTTGAACTTGTTATCAGTATAAAAGACACCTGTCCACAACCTCAAACAGTCACACTCCAAACTCCACTATGGCCAAGACCAAAGAGCTGTCAAAGGACACCAGAAACAAAATTGTAGACCTGCACCAGGCTGGGAAGACTGAATCTGCAATAGGTAAGCAGCTTGGTTTGAAGAAATCAACTGTGGGAGCAATTATTAGGAAATGGAAGACATACAAGACCACTGATAATCTCCCTCGATCTGGGGCTCCACGCAAGATCTCACCCCGTGGGGTCAAAATGATCACAAGAACGGTGAACAAATATCCCAGAACCACACGGGGGGACCAAGTGAATGACCTGCAGAGAGCTGGGACCAAAGTAACAAAGCCTACCATCAGTAACACACTACGCCGCCAGGGACTCAAATCCTGCAGTGCCAGACATGTCCCCCTGCTTAAGCCAGTACATGTCCAGGCCCGTCTGAAGTTTGCTAGAGAGCATTTGGATGATCCAGAAGAAGATTGGGAGAATGTCATATGGTCAGATGAAACCAAAATATAACTTGTTGGTAAAAACTCAACTCGTCGTGTTTGGAGGACAAAGAATGCTGAGTTGCATCCAAAGAACACCATACCTACTGTGAAGCATGGGGGTGGAAACATCATGCTTTGGGGCTGTTTTTCTGCAAAGGGACCAGGACGACTGATCCGTGTAAAGGAAAGAATGAATGGGGCCATGTATCGTGAGATTTTGAGTGAAAACCTCCTTCCATCAGCAAGGGCATTGAAGATGAAACGTGGCTGGGTCTTTCAGCATGACAATGATCCCAAACACACCGCCCGGGCAATGAAGGAGTGGCTTTGTAAGAAACATTTCAAGGTCCTGGAGTGGCCTAGCCAGTCTCCAGATCTCAACCCCATAGAAAATTTTTGGAGGGAGTTGAAAGTCCGTGTTGTCCAGCAACAGCCCCAAAACATCACTGCTCTAGAGGAGATCTGCATGGAGGAATGGGCCAAAATACCAGCAACAGTGTGTGAAAACCTTGTGAAGACTTACAGAAAACGTTTGACATCTGTCATTGCCAACAAAGGGTATATAACAAAGTATTGAGATAAACTTTTGTTATTGACCAAATACTTATTTTCCACCATCATTTGCAAATAAATTCATAAAAAATCCTAGAATGTGATTTTCTGGATTTTCTTTTCTCATTTTGTCTGTCATAGTTGAAGTGTACCTATGATGAAAATTACAGGCCTCTCTCATCTTTTTAAGTGGGAGAACTTGCACAATTGGTGGCTGACTAAATACTTTTTTGCCCCACTGTATATTCTACCAGTTCGTGTTGAATAGGAGACTAATATGCATATGGGTTTCTTTTATTGATCCCTATTTTCTGAACCAGTTCTCTCAATGTATTCTAGTCTGTCGCCAAAATTCAAACTAAAGGTACACAGTATTTAAAGGGATGGCTTAAAATGAAGATAAATGTACTGACAACCCTATTGAATGTTGGCCAGCAAGCGGGAGGGTTTTCAGCGGTTGAATTACATTTATTCAGCGCGCGCAAGGGAACCACGCCTGCAAAGCCTGTTGCACACCTGCACAAGGTAAGTCTGAATACCAACTACTGAGAAATGCGTAGGAAAGGCGTAATTTCCTAAGTCGGAATCGATCCTAACTAATGACCCTATGTATCCACCTCTTCCCAGTTCAAAGTGTTTATGTGTAGAATATGACAGCTCCATACAACACCTCAGCATATCAGTGTAAAAGCAATGCTGTTCTGGAGACTCTTCAAAGACCTGGGAGATTCCCGAGTACCACCCTTAGCGTAGTTGCCAACAACCGGATGAATCCGGGGATATCAGGGATATCTTCAACCTAGCTTCCTTTTCTGCCGAAAACTGGATTTAGGAACTCGGGCATTTATTTTACTCCTGCTACATTAGGTTACCTGAGACCAAACCGCTTCCCTCCCTCTCCAGGCTAAGCAACACAGCAGCCATAATGTTTCCCCAACCTGGTCTCCTAGATGAAAGGATCTTTGTTATGGAAATCACCCCGTCCACACCCTCTATCCATTTGGACCACTCATAAATAAAGGGGAGCCAGTTCAGCAGGGAAACCCCAGTGTGATGGCATCAGCTAACATTGCACCAAATGTATTCACACTCTACTTACATGTGGTCTATTGAAGTTGACCAGTTCTACACATGCTTCCTCAATGCAGGATGTCACACGCACACATGCGCTGGTGTCTCTTGCTCATGCCAAATACTATGCATGGTTATCTTTTCTAATAAATGGTTAAATGTACAGGTGGTATTTCCTTTCTGGACTACGTAACTCTGTGTGTTCTCAGGTGCGGGGAGTAAATCCTCTTGCATGAATTGGGTATGTCTCTGCAGTCTGTTCTCACACACATTTTGGTGTTTTTCTTCTGTCTCTCTTTCCTCAGGTGTAGCCTGGCGTCCTTGCTCACTATCGCCCTCCATGGTAAACTGGAGTACTACACCAGCATTATGAAGGATCTGCTGGTGGACCTGATCGACGCCTCGGCCGCCAAGAACCCCAAGCTGATGCTGCGACGCACAGAGTCTGTGGTGGAGAAGATGCTCACCAACTGGATGTCTATCTGCATGTACAGCTACCTCAAGGTGTGGGAAGGATGGAGGGATAAAAAAAAGACTCACCTTTACCTTTTTATCAAATCATGAGGATCCACTGTCAATGTTGTTGAACCCCTTACTGAGGAACATCATCCCTCGGTTCTCAAAGCTTTCTGTTACGTTTTTAACATGTTACTGTGATGTTTTCTCCAGGAGACAGTGGGCGAGCCCTTCTTCCTGCTACTGTGTGCCATCAAGCAGCAGATCAACAAGGGTTCTATAGACGCCATCACAGGGAAGGCCCGGTACACCCTCAACGAGGAGTGGCTGCTCAGAGAGAACATCGAGGCCAAGCCACAGGTCAGTCACAACACAGCAATGCTGGTTTCATATACTGATTGGTTAATAAAAAATCTAAAAGTCTTGCTGTATGCATGTATCATGTGTCAATCATTCACCTCTATATAATCCTGTTTATAATGTCCTAATTAAATAATTGTGACCTACCCTGCCTACTCTAATGTCCTCCCTCTCTTTGTGTGTGTCCAGAACATCAACGTCTCGTTCCAGGGCTGTGGGATGGACTCTCTGGCCGTGAGGGTGATGAACACAGACACAATCTGCCAGGTGAAGGATAAGATTCTAGATGCCTTCTATAAGAACCTGCCCTTCTCGCAGTGGCCCATGGCAGAGGACGTAGACCTGGGTGAGAGAACTGTATTTTATTCTCCTTCCTTTATTTAGATTGATTGAGGAAGACATTTTTTGAAAGGGAGCCCTGATCAACTCTTGCTTTGTAGCTCAACTGACATGAAGCTTATACAATAGATGGCCAAATGCATTTGAACATTTATAACATTTTGTCCCTTCCCTCGTCCCTCTCTCCCTTTTTTCCCCCCTCTCTGCTGTGCTGTAGAATGGTTTGCGTCCGGTAGTAACAGCAGGATCCTCCAGGACCTGGATAACACTTCAGTGATGGAGGATGGCAGGAAGAAACTCAACACAGTCTCGCATTACCAGGCAAGGCTCTGCTCTCACAACACACACACCATCTCACCTGTGCGTGCGTGAGTGCATGCATACGTGAGGTTGTGCGTGGTGTGTCCCCTGTGTCTGTGTGTTTTCCCTGACATTAACACACTCACAGCAAGGGTGGAAGTAACAGAGAGGTGAATGGTGAAGAGTCACTGTAAATGTTGACTGCCCAAGGGGTGCCACATTCTGTTTATCTGTGTTCACATACAGATGGGTGTCAATACAGTATGTGTGTGGTGCCCTCTGTGACTGTGTTTGTTTATGTCATCATACACATGCAGTATGTTATTGTGTGATTTCTGTTTTTGTTTGTATCTGTCATTGTCTGTGGCTATTTGTGTGTTTGTCTTGGTGTAAAACATTTTTTTGGGGGGGGGTCTGCATTTTCTAGTGTCTTAAAATGTTTGTAATGTGTCAGAGTAATTCTGTGTGTCTGAGTGTATTTGTGTGTGTAAACAGTCGGGCGGTGACCTATAACCTTTGCCCTGTTACCAGTGCTGTTACGTGCTCTGTTAAGTTAGTGCTGAGTTGTGAAGGCAGTGAGGCACAGTGTGTACTAACAGTCTCGGTTCACTGACAAGGCTGTTCAATCCATTTCACTGTGTTGACTTTAATGAGCCCAGCCAGCCCCCCTGCAGCCCCCCTGGAGCCACCCTGCCACTTCAGACTCACACACACACCCGAACACACACACACATACCCTGAGGCAGCGGATAATGATCCAGTTCTCGTGCTCCCCCTCTCACCCCTGTCCCTGTGACCTCTGAACCCTCCCACAGATCCCAGAGGGGGCGTCGTTCGCCATGAGCATGAAAGACAAGAGAGACAACACCCTGGGGAGAGGTAGGTCACACACACACACACACACTCTGTCACCTTGTCACACACTCCTACATGCTTAGAAAAATACAAACTTTATTACGGTAAAACCACACACACTCACTTCATCCTGAGCATATTACGGTAAAACCCCACACATTCACTTTATCCTGAGCATATTAAACACATACACACACATCAAACCACCGACATACATACATTTCCCGCCATAAAACACACTGTAGCAGTCTCGCTTAATCAATCACACACGGATGCACGCACACACACAGTAAATCAATCAATAAATCAATCAAATGTATTTATGAAGCCCTTTTTACATCAGCTGATATCTCAGTGCTGTACAGAAACCCAGCCTAAAACCCCAAACAGCAAGCAATGCAGATGTAGAAGCACAGTGGCTAGGAAAAACTCCCTAGAAAGGCCAGAACCTAGGAAGAAACCTAGAGAGGAACCAGGCTCTGAGGGGTGGCCAGTCCTCTTCTGGCTGTGCCGGGTGGAGATTATAACAGTACATGGCCAAGATGTTCAAACGTTCATAGATGACCAGCAGGGTCAAATAATAATAATCACAGTGATTGTAGAGGGTGCAACAGGTCAGCACCTCAGGAGTAAATGTCAGTTGGCTTTTCATAGCCGATCATTCAGAGTTAGAGACAGCAGGTGCGGTAGAGCGAGAGAGTCGAAAACAGCAGGTCTGGGACAGGTAGCACGTCCGGTGAACAGGTCAGGGTTCCATAGCCGCAGGCAGAACAGTTGAAACTGGAGCAGCAGCACGACCAGGTGGACTGGGGCTCAGGTCATCAGAGAGAGAGAGAATTAAAGGGAGCATACTTAAATTCACACAGGACACCGGATAAGAAATACTCCAGATATAACAGACTGACCCTAGCCCTCCGACACATAAACTATTGCAGCATAATTACTGGAGGCTGAGACCGGACGGGGCCAACCATACATACATATTAGACCTTTCTACAGCATGGTTGATGTCCAGTAGCCATAAGCATGAACAGATATCTAGCCCCAGATGAAACAGGAGGTGGAGTGTTCCCTGTACCAGATGATTCTCTACTGTGACGTCAACATTTGGGAGGGTCTGCTAACCTCACCCAGAACAGATCTTAGTTCTGACAGACCCGCTCTGTCCACCCTAATGATTAGGGCCTTTCCTCTCAGTCATATTGGGCCAGAAACAGGCTAAATGGATGTGAAGTAAACCCTGGCTAATGTAAAACACATTTACCCCTTTCTGTGATCACCTCAGAGGATCTGGACTGGGACTGGGGCCTAAACCTGTCTGCCTGCCAAAGCTAGGCCTGGAGTAATGAGAGCACAGTCACCATGGGGCTGTGGTGTGTGTGTTTGTTTGTGTGTGTGTGTGTGCGCCCACTTGCGTGCCTGAGCTTTGTAAACTCATTAGACTGGCTCCAGCACCAATCACAAACTCTGTCTGTCTCTCTTCAGCTTTTCTCCCTCTCATTATTTCACTCATAATCTTTCTTTTTTCACTCAGCTCCCAATCCACCTGAATCGTTGGCTCTTACATACACTCTCTCTTTTCCCATAAACCCCTGACTCTCTTCCTTTTTTACTGTCTATCACTCACCTCCCTCCTCCAATCTTCATTTTTTCAAACTGCCTCTCTCTCTCTCTGATTTCTCTTTCTCCTCTGATTTCTCTCTCTCTCCTCTGATTTCTCTCTCTCTCCTCTGATGTATCTCTCTCTCCTCTGATTTCTGATTGTTTTGTTCTGTTTTTTTCTCTCCCTCTGCAGCCAAAGACTTGGACACAGAGAAATACGTCCATTTGGTAAGTACAGACACACTCACTCACACACACACACACGGACTGAGAGCTTTCTCATTCACCTCTATTGACCCCGTTCCTTCTGTCATCAGCCCCGTTGGTCTCCGAGAGAGCTCAATTGAACTCAGACAGACACAGTGAAAGCCTGAGCAATACATCTGACTACATACTTTCATCAGAGTTTGAGTGTGCATGTGCATGTAGGAAAGCTGGAGGAAGGACATGACAGCGCTAATACCACATTAGCCATTGGGAAAAAACTCAGTATGACTTTGGGTTTGACATGAGTTCTTGCTTCAGTCATTTTTAGTGTGCAGTTTTTTTGTTGTAGGATTTAAATATTATGGTGTGCTGGCCTGGACTGGAGTTTGTTGACAGGCTCAGTAGAGGATAAACGCGTATCTTTCTACCCCAGCTCCATACCCCTGTCCTAGCTAAGACCTGTAGGAGCATGTTACACATGATACTGCATAAGAGAAAATTCCAGAATTTTACAACTTGCAGTATTTCATAAAGTGACATCATGTCAGTCATACCTCATAAATCCCCACTGTGATTTTTGGGTCGTATTCATGAAGCAAGAATAAGAGAAACCTTTTGAAATGGAACACGTTTTTTTTTCATTTAATCTCCCTATCAAATGTTAGTCACACCTCCGTAGTACAGTAGATTCCCATTTAGAATGAGGTCATTTCCCATCGTGCTGATTGGATGTTTTTGTACCCTGACCTCTAACCTCTAATCTCTGCCCCCTGCCCATCTAGGTCCTGCCTCATGATGAGCTGTTTGAGAATAAGAGGTCCCACAGACAGAGTCACCGTAAGAAGGTCCTCCCTGAGATCTACCTGACACGCCTCCTCTCCACCAAGGTAAGAAAATAAAAAATACATGGCAGCCATCTTGAACGGTTTGCATTCTACAATTCTGTGACAGAAAGCAGTGCCCAGCCTAGTTTGGGTCTGTTACTGCTTCAGCTAGCCAACTCCTTATCATGTCCAATCGTGAGCCTAAACAGTTTGGCACGACAATCACAGAGTAGTTGGCTAAACCAGAGGCATCATTCCTTTATCATTATGAATCATTCCATTATCAGTTCTATTTACAGTGATATCATCCTGGAATTCCAAACGATCCATCTTGATCCCAGTTCTGGTTCTGTGTCTGATCCCATCTGTGTTGTGATTCCGTAGGGAACATTGCAGAAGTTCCTGGACGACCTTTTCCAGGCCATCCTCAGTATTCCCGCAGAGCGTCCCCCACTGGCCATCAAATACTTCTTTGACTTCCTGGAGGAGCAGGCGGACAAGAGGGGCATCACCGACCCCGACACCCTGCACATCTGGAAGACCAACAGGTAGGGGAACTTGATACATCTGATCATCTACTCATCAATGTAGCATGATGTACCTCTAATGCTAAATGTTTTCTGAAGCTCACAGAATGTTTTCCCATCTCCTTAGTTTACCTTTGCGTTTCTGGGTGAACATCCTGAAGAACCCTCAGTTTGTGTTTGACATTGATAAGACAGATCACATGGATGCATGTCTGTCTGTCATCGCCCAGGCCTTCATAGACGCCTGCTCCATTTCAGACCTGCAGCTGGGCAAGGTGAGACACAAAAACACTTGACACATGCATTACACACACTTTTATGGTACACCTACACATGTAATACAGTACACATAAACATGCATACACACATACACATATTCACTGCTAGGTAAACACACACTCATAGACATGGTTACACATCAGGGCCGACATAAGCGGTCGCTTAGGGCCCCCGGCCGGTAGCGCCGCCCCCCCCCCCCCCCCCCTAATGTTTCTTTTGTTCCTTTGGAACTCAGTCGGGGTCTCAACTTACTGTTGAGAGTTATAATAGTAGACTATACAAGGTGTAAATTGGAAATTTGGTTGTGTATCAGCAGATTTTCTCTTTTTTTGACAGTCACTCAATTAGCCATGTCAGCTAACAACTTTTAGATTGTAAGTTAGTCTAGCCAGTTATCTAAACTTGTAGTGATCATGGCCGAATACCGACCGGGCACACATGTCATGACAAAATGTGTAGAATTGCAGGAAATGTGCTTTAAAACTGCAAAAATCTACCTCTGCCTCATGGCGAAATAAGTAGAATTACATGATATTTCTTATAAAATTGCAAAATGTTCTCTTCGCTCCATGGCAAAATGTGTAAAACTGCAGGAAACTTCCTTTAAAACTGCAAGATTTTCTCTACGTCTTCTTGGCATAATGTGTAGAATTGCTGGATATTTCATTTTTAAATGAACATTTCTCTCTCCACTGTCAAGAGGCAGACCACAATTTTGGTTACCCAAATCTCACTTAGGGTACCCAAAAGGCTAGAGCCGGCCCTGATACAAATACACAAGACTGCTGTACCTACAGCATATACTCTTACACACAGAACAAAAAATTACATTTTTGACAGCAGACGCTCTTATCCAGAGTAACTTACAATTATTGAATTCATCTTCAGACAGCTAGGTGAGACAACCACATATCACTGTCTTAACAAGTACATTTTCCCTCAACAAAATAGTTATCAGCAAAGTCAGTGGTAGTAGGAAAAGACAAGTGCAGAAATCCCCAGTTTCCTCCCCAGTCCCTGCCAACCTCCCTCCCCTCCTTTCTCCAGTCAGTCCATCAGCTCTGTCTACCTCTCCTCATGTTATTTCAGCCCAGTCTGCTCAACCAAGGTCATGAGCACCAGGAATCCTGTGTGTGTGTGTGTGTGTGTGTGTGTGTGTGTGTGTGTGTGTGTGTGTGTGTGTGTGTGTGTGTGTGTGTGTGTGTGTGTGTGTGTGTGTGTGTGTGTGTGTGTGTGTGTGTGTGTGTGTGTGTGTGTGTGTGTGTGTGTGTGTGTGTGCCTTTCAGTGCCCTCACTCCCCACAAATCAGTCTCATCCCTCAGACGTTGTGACCCCTAGCATACACACTGCTTCCTGTCTCTCTGACCGACTTCCTCCCTGGAGATATTTGTCAAACAATGCTGATCTATTCCACTTGTTCATTGCCAAAGAGCCAATGCAAGCACCTCAAGCATGTGAAACACACACAAACAAAGAAACACACCATGGCACCGTAAAAACAACCCAGATGCTCACATCCCGATGCTCATCGGGATGTGGAGAAGGAGGAGAATTCAGACATTTGGCCAGTCCTAAAAAGGAAAAAGACTATTTTAGGCTTAAGGGTTAGGTTCAGAACTAGGGTTAGGGCAGCGTTTCCCAAACTCGGTCCTCAAGGTGTGCACGTTTAGTTTTTTTCCCCCCTAACACTACACAGCTGATTAAAATGACCAAAGCTTGATAATTAGTTGATTATTTGAATCCGTTGTGTAATGCTAGGGCAAAAACCAAAAGGACCGAGTTTGAGAAACCCTGGGTTAGGGTCAGGTTTAGGGTAAATAGGACCCCAAAAAGTCCTCACAAGTATAATACACAAGTGTGCATGCGCACGTGTGTAGCGGTCAGAGGACAGGTCAGTAAGAGGTCTGGATTAGCAATCGCTCTGCAGGGGTGAGAGAGGGCTTGGAAAAGAAGCTGCTTCAATGAAAACCTTATCTGGTGGCCTGCAGACAGACAGTAGGGATGGAGAGGGGGTGGGCGGTTATTAGGGGTCAAGGGGGGTCGTCAGGCAGATGGAGGAACCACAGGAAATGAAATGACCTTGTGGACAGGAAGAGAGGGATCCCTATCAGGAGGAGGGGCAGTGGCTGGAGTCTTCCTAGCTCCGATACCACACACACACACACACGCAAATGCATAGCCTACATATCTGTATGCTCAACCCAATACCTTGTATGTGTACCTTAGTGATTGAGTAATGCTTTCAGTACCATTGTAAATCCTGTCAGCAACTTGGAGAAGTAGCAGATGTAAGTAGAAGGAAGGGTTGTTATGTCTGGCCTGGTTCTCTGTGGCTGTGGGTATGGTTTGTTTAACTTTCCTATTGTGAGGAGAGGAAACTCTGGGCCCTCCCTTCTTTGTCTCGGCACAAGGAGGTGCTGACCTACTCACACACTGATAACACCAACCACTCGCTATGACCATGGACCGTAGATCAACCATAGACCAACTACATTATGACCACAGACCATGCTGCCCACAGTCTCATTAACAACTCACTGACCATAGACCACACTCACCATACACTGGACTGAGCACTGTCATACTGAAAACAATCTGACAACCAAACACAGGCAGGGGTTATATTACATACTGGTCGTGGTCAGGAGAGTGGTAAAGGACAGAACTAGTTTGGTTGATTTACTAAAAGATCCAAAGAGGTTACTTTGACTAAGTAGGACGGTGTCTCTTGTTTCAGGACTCTCCCACCAACAAGCTGCTGTATGCCAAGGAGATCCCAGAGTACAAGAAGAGGGTGCAGTGCTACTACAAGCAGATCCAGGAGATGGCGCCACTGAGCGAGCAGGAGATGAACGCCCACTTGGCCGAGGAGTCACGGGTGAGAGAGCGAGGGGTGACAGATCAATATATGATTGATTGTAATTTGTTAGCCTTGGTGGCAGACTGTCACTGCATTCAACGGTGCTAAACTGTTAATTGATGTATTACTTTTTGAGATTCTTTTGTTTGACGGATTTACAGTACCAGTCAAAAGTTTGGACACACCTACTCATTCAAGGGTTTTTCTTTATCTTTACTATGTTCTACATTGTAGAATAATGGTGAAGACATCAAAACCATGAAATAACACATATGGAATCATGTAGTAACCAAGAAAGTGTTAAACAAATCTCCAATATAAAATATATTTTGATTCTTCAAAGTAGCCACACTTTGCCTCGATAGCTTTGCACACTCTTGGCATTCTCTCAACCAGCTTCATGAGGAATGCTTTTCCAACAGTCTTGAAGGAGTTCCCACAAATGCTGAGCACTTGTTGGCTGCTTTTTCTTCTCTGCGGTCCAACTCATCCAAAACCATCTTAATTGGGTTGAGGTCAGGTGATTGTGGTGGCGAGGTCATCTGATGCAGCCCTCCATCACTCTCCTTCTTGCTCAAATAGCCCTTACACAGTCTAGAGGTGTGTTTTGGGTCATTGTCCTGTTGAAAAACAAATGATAGTCCCACTAAGCGCAAACCAGATGGGATGGTGTATCGCTGCAGAATGCTGTATAAGCTATGCTAGTTAAGGTGTGCCTTGAATTCTAAATAAATCACAGTGTCACCAGCAAAGCACCCCCACACCTCCTCCTCCATGCTTCACGGTGGTAATCACACATGCGGAGATCATCTGTTCACCTACTCTGCATCTCACAAAGACACAGCGGTTGGAACCAAAACATCTCAAATTTGGACTCATCAGACCAAAGGACAGCTTTCCACCGGTCTAATGTCCATTGCTCGTGTTTCTTGGCCCAAGCAAGTCTCTTCTTCTTATTGGTGTCCTTTAGTAGTGGTTTCTTTGCAGCAATTCGACCATGAAGGCCTGGCCACACAGTCTCCTCTGAACAGTTGATGTTGAGATGTGTCTGTTACTTGAACTCTGTAGCATTTATTTGGGCTGCAATCTGAAGTGCAGTTAACTCTAATGAACTTATCCTCTGCAGCAGAGGAAACTCTGGGTCTTCCTTTCCTGTGGCGGTCCTCATGAGAGCCAGTTTCATCATAGCGCTTGATGGTTTTTGCGACTGCACTTGAAGAAACTTTCAAAGTTATTGAAATGTTCCCTATTGACTGACCTTTATGTCTTAAAGTAATGATGGACTATTATTTCTCTTTGCTTATTTGAGCTGTTCTTGCCATAATATGGACTTGGTCTTTTACCAAATAGGGCTATCTTCTGTATACCACCCCTACCTTGTCACAATACAGTTGATTGGCTCAAACGCATTAAGAAGGAAAAACATTTTGACAAATCAACTTTTAACAAGATACACCTGTTAATTGAAACTCATTCCAGGTACCTCCCTCTTGAAGCTGGTTGAGAGAATGCTAAGAGTGTGCAAAGCTGTCATCAAGGCAAAGGGTGGCTATTTGTAGAATCTCAAATATAAAATATATTTTGATTTGTTTAACACTTTTTTGGTTACTACCTGATTCCATGTGTGGTATTTCATAGTTTTTATGTCTTCACTACTATTCTACAATGTAGAAAATAGTCAAAATAAAGAAAAACCCTTGAATGAGTAGGTGTATACAAACTTTTGACTGTATATCGGAACGATACGCTTACTCTGTTACAGAAATACAGAAACGAGTTCAATACCAACCTGGCCTTGACGGAGATCTACAAGTACGCCAAGAAATACAGAAACCAGGTAAGATCAGCTATCTCTCCCACTACCTCTGCCCTGGATGAGCTGTTTGACACGTTTAAACTGGCCCTATCTCTAGCCTTATCACAGTCTATATTCCACATGGAGTTTAGAGTTTCAGAGAGAAAGAGAGAGATGAGTATCAGGGCATGAAGCATCAGTACAGGCGATCACATGCTTCTTTAAAGATCTAACGGCCTCTTCACAACCCCACACACCCTCTTTCACCCAGACCCGAAATACACACACGCGCACACACACACACCTACTGTTCCGTGGAATGATTCAGACAGTGATGATGTCTGTGGGCCCTCATCATAATGTCTGAGGGCCCTCTTCATGTATTTAACTGCTGTGTTTAACTGCTGTTCACTGCCATTCTCCTGTACCAGCAGACACCAGGGCCCGGTTGCATAAAACATCTTAAATTAATTTCCTTAACTTTAAGCCAGTTGCACATTTCCCCCTTAAAAACACTTTCCTGCAGTGGAGTGACCAAAGTGCCCTCTAACACTTAAAATGTTTTATGCAACCAAGCCCTGGCACTCAGAGGTTTCTCTGGGACTCTCTATGAATCACTTCAGAATTACACATTCTCGCACTCAGCCCTCTCACTGGGCACATGCTGCCAGTCACACCCACTGAACGCATGACAACTAGCAGACATGAAAGGCAGCACAGACATGGGTTTTGTAAATAGTATGTGAACAGGAAAGGCTCTTGTGAGGAGAGAGTCATGCATGGAGGCTGAAGAACTGCTGAAGTACTCTTTCTCTGTCTCAGCAGGTGGTTGAGTTTCTGTCTTGTGCTGTAGAATGCATGAACACTTGAGGGTTACTGAAATGAGTCTCTCTATTTCTCTATCTCTCTCTCATTCTCTAACTGTGGGTAGATACGTTTTGTAAGGTTGCTCACTTGGCCATTGTCTGAACTGTTTCGTTCTCGCTCTCCTTCTCCCTCTCTCTCATCCCCCTTGCTGTCAGGTGGTGAGTGCTCTCGAGTCCAACCCCACAGCGAAGCGTACTCAGCTGCACCACAAGTTTGAGCAGGTCATTGCTCTGGTGGAGGACAACATCTATGAGTGCAGCAGTGAGGCCTGAGTCTCCCGCCACCCAGATTCCAGCCTATTCCTCCTGGCTGCCTCCACCCTACCCGGGATCCAAGGACCTAGGAAACCCCCTGTCTGTCTACCCTCCACATATCCCATCTCTTTATAGAGCCCAAAGACAGAAAAGAACTCTTTGCTTTAACTTCTTATGGCTGAGATCGGCTGAGATCCCGTTAACGGGATCGACTTGACAACAGCCAGTGAAAGTGCAGGGCGCCAAATTCAAACAACAGAAATCTCATAATTAAAATTTCTCAAACATACAAGTATTTAACTTGTTGTTAATCCCACCATGGTGTCCGATTTCAAAAAGGCTTTATGACGAAAGCACACCATCTGATTATGTTAGGTCAGTACCTAGTCACAGAAAAACACAGCCATTTTTCCAGCCAAAGAGAGGAGTCACAAAAAGTAGAAATAGAGATAAAATTAATCACTAACCTTTGATCTTCATCAGATGACACTCATAGGACTTCATGTTACACAATACATGTATGTTTTGTTCGATAAAGTTCATATTTATATCCAAAAATCTGAGTTTACATTGGCGCGTTATGTTCAGTAATGTTTTGCCTGCAAAACATCCAGTGATTTTGCAGAGAGTCACATCAATTTACAGAAATACTCATAATAAACATTGATAAAAGATACAAGTGTTTTGCATGGAACTTTAGATAAACTTCTCCTTAATGCAGCTGCTGTGTCAGATTTTTTTAAAACTTTACGGAAAAAGCACACCATGCAATAATCTGAGTACGGCGCTCAGACACAAACAAGCCATACAGGTACCCGCCATATTGTGGAGTCAACAGAAGTCAGAAATAGCATTATAAATATTCACCTACCTTTGATGATCTTCATCAGAATGCACTCCCAGGAATCCCAGTTCCACAATAAATGTTTGTTTTGTTCGATAAAGTCCATTTATGTCCAAATACCTCCTTATTTTTGTTCGCGCGTTTAGTTCAAAAATCCAAATTCATGACGTGCAGACCAGACGAAAACTCAAAAAATTACATTACAGTTCCTAGAAACATGTCAAACGATGTATATAATCAATCTTTAGGATGTTTTTAACATAAATCTTCAATAATGTTTCAACTGGAAAATTCCTTTGTCTTTAGAAACGAAAAGGAACGTGAGCTCATGGCACTCTGCCACCTGGTTGAAACAGCTCTCATCCCCTCATCCTTCACAGTAGAGGCCTGAAACAAGGTTCTAAAGACTGTTGACATCTAGTGGAAGCGTTAGGAAGGGCAATATGACCCCATAGGCACTGTATATTGGATAGGCAAACCTACAAACCTCAGATTTCCCACTTCCTGGTTGGATTTTTTCTCAGGTTTTTGCCTGCCATATGAGTTCTGTTATACTCACAGACATCATTCAAACAGTTTTAGAAACTTCAGAGTGTTTTCTATCCAAATATACTAATAATATGCAAATCTTAGCTTCTGGGCCTGAGTAGCAGCCAGTTTACTCTGGGCACCTTATTCATCCAAGCTACTCAATACTGCCCCCAGCCATAAGAAGTTAAGAAAGATTTTGCTTTAAGACTGGAAGAGATGTCAGCTTGAGCTTTACTGTACCACCCCTAACCCAAGACTGCCTCAGAAACCTCATTGGGAGCACTGTACCATGGATTAAGAAATGTCCTAAGAAACTTACCTTGTATTGAGCAATTGCTTTAGATACTGAGGAATTGATACCCACGTCCCTTATATCAAATATAGAATCTCTGGATCCTCTCTTTGGCTGTGTTGACTCTTCTATTCACACATGGATATAACCCCAAGCTGGTTTCCTGCTTATTCACACCTGGCTTAAATCTCACTCTGGTTTCACACTGCTTTGACCTGAAGCATAGTGGAGTTAGAGGAGGCACTTGGAGATGGACCTTATTCTGGATGACGTCACCGCCTCTGGGACCTGGATCCCCGGCAACCATCTTACGCACTGACCCCCTTTTTCTCGGGGGACGAGCCAATGATGCACTGTACTGTATGATAAATGTCCATAGCAATATTTATAGCTGAGTTATAATGCTTTCTGAGTGGCCTGTTCAATGATATGTGAATGAGAAACTCCTCCCATCTTCTTATAACCTGCACTGTTCTCAGGTTTGATTGGTGGAATGGGCAAAGAACTCCACCGGTGCTTTGAACTACAAGTCCCAATGTGCGTTGCAAGTTGGTGATGGGTTATGGAGGAGTAGAGAGTATAATTAGATGATTTATTTAGGTGACGTTTCATGTGCCAGACCTGCTTGCAAAGAGACTAGACTCTATATAATTACATTGGATGTGTTCATGTGAAGACAGGTTGATCTGTTTTGGAAGTGACTGAGAACGAAGATTGATTATGACCAAGAGGGAAATTTAGAGTGAAACTATGACCTTTAGTTAATCAAAGAGGAAGAACTGTTTGACATGACTGTACTTGTGATGCCAAAATGACTTGGGTCTTGTCAGAGATTGTGAAAATAAATGCTATTATGCTATAATATAGTATAAATGTTATGAAATTTCAGTTTCGTAATAATATTTAAATTCCTGTTTTCATCAATAACAATGGCTCGATTCAATCAAATTCGCTTTAGCCAACATCCGCATAGCGGTTGTTTTGGCGGTATCGGAACTGAGTTAGAGCTGTCAAATCCACAAGTGGCTCCCGGAATTATACCTAAAGCGGACATTTCCATTGGCTGCACGTAGTTGCATTAACAAAAATCCCATGCAGCCTTATTTACAAGTTTGAACACTGGAATGTGAGATATAATCTACACCTGGATTAGGATGATAGAAACGCTCATGAGTTCATTGGATGATTTATACATTTGAGCATAATTATTTCTATATAGCCTACATTTTCTCATTCTGAAATTCTAAGCTTTGGCTTTCATGACAACGATCGCAAGAGCAGCTGCTCACCGATTTGACAGCTCTAGCAGTTTCACCTCTGATGTTGCCAGAACATCTGCTATGCGGGTGTCTGCTATCGCCAGTTAATGCTTGAGCTGACTGAATCTAGGCCCTAGTCCTATGTAAACAGAGAAAAGTTCAGCAAAGTGACATTTGTAAACCACAGGGCAGAGGTGTTTTGTTTGTGCTGTCTTGATTGGTTGTGCATACCACCCAACAACCCAATGGGCTGTAAATGCTCCCTTATGAAAGAAACAGCTATGAAAAAGAAAGGTCTCATTTATTTTTATCGTCATTTTTATTCCAGGACATTTAACAACTTTATTTCCACGTCACGTGGAAACACGTCACAACATCCTAATCTTTACATTTTTAACACTAGTCCTGTCTCCAGAGCTTTTAAACATACACGCATGCACACACTCATGCACACACGCACACTAACACACACACACACACTCTCAGGAGGTGTCTTCTTTCTGCAGAGGTTCTATGCAGGTCCATTTGTTTACATTCAGGACCTTTTCGGAGCCAAGTGTTAAGAACTAACCCGTTTCAGCCTCATCATGGGAAAGACACAGAAACCAGGGGAGAGCTCTCCTCAACGCTTTATGGTAGGCACAATCTAAACAAATTTAAAACGTATTTTACCCTAAGTATTAATTTAACAAATAGATACTTTAAAGCGTATTTAAGGGGCATAAGCTGAATAATTATGTAAACAAAAGTTGCCATATGTTTTTTATATTGTGGCATTTGAAGTTTTCACTTCAACACTAAATGATTGTATGTGTTTTAATGGGAGGGGAGCCCATGGAACGTGTTTAGTTGGACAGCCACCAAAATGACACCCAGTGGCGCTGCTAAAAGTGCTTGAGGTAGAAGTCAAGATGCCCTAACCACAGACCTAGTATCAGACAATGCAACCCCTATTCCTAACCATAACCTTTAATTAAAAGGGGAGTAAAATAATCTGACTCTTTATCAGTGGTTTGAGGCAACTTCTACCAACTCCAGTAAACGATTGATGAAGCCAACTAAGCACTGTTTCTTGGTTTGTTATGCTTAGGTCACAATGAGGGATATATGTACAGGTACAGCAGGCACACCCCTGCAGTGCAGACAGAGGTAAATCGAGAACATTGGCCTATCGGAGGCTGCTGCTTGGCGGTGGGTCCACAGATGGGCTGGGACAGGTAAGGAGTCAGGGTTTATGGGTCGTAGGTCAGGCAGGAGCCACCTGGCTGGCGGAGATGGAGGAGGCCTGTGTTTTGGAGGAGGCGGTGGAGGTCTCCTCCTCACCGAATGGGTTCTTCCCGCAACACACTATGGTCAACATGCAGTTCCTGAACTGGAGAAGGGAGGAGGGGGAGGTTTTTCACACACGTCTATCTATGTCCGCTTTATGTAGACATACACACACACACACACTCTGCTTGGGTTTACCTGTCTGTTGAGTAGAATATAGATTATTGGGTTGTAGAGGGCAGCACTCTTGGCAAAGAAGGCTGGGATGGTCATCATGACAGGGCCAAAGTTGGTGCCCTGATTGGCAAAGATGTACCAGGCCACGGTGGCATAGGGCAGCCAGCACACCAGATACGAGATGACCATGACGATCACCATACGGGTCACTTCCTTCTCTGCCCTCTGAGTGGTCTCTGACTCCTGCTGCAGGGCTGCCGCCTGAATGGACAGACACACACAGAGTGCTTTGATATGAGCCCTAACTGGAGATATATTAGTCCTGTGTGTTTACCGGTACTCAGTGACCTTGTGTGTGGTCGTACCGCGCGGACGGTGCAGAGCAGACGGCCGTAGCAGAAGCCGATGATGACCAGAGGGATGGAGAAGTGGAGGGTGAACATGTAGATGACAAAGGAGGTGTTTCCCAGCTCAGGCGTCGGGGTGTAGTAGTCAATCCCACAGGAACACTGCATGCCCTCTGGGATGTACCTACAAACATTCACCTCATATTTTTGTTTGAAAATGTAATATACAGAAGTATTGCCCCTGAGGTCTACCAGCCATCAGCCCATTCCCTGTTCTTAAGGTGACATTTAAGGTAAGACTAGTAGGAGATGCTATTTGGAGGGTATTTAGAGGGTGACCTACCTGGACCAGCCACACAATGGAGGTAGAGCACAGGTGAGAGACATGATCCAGGTGACGGCCACGCCCACAATGGCGTGCCTCTCATTGAAGCGGAAGTTGGTCATTGGTTTACACACCACGATATAGCGCTCGATGGCCAATACCACCAGAGACCAAAGGGCGATCTCCCCTGAGAGAGACACAGCAAGTTAGAGAGACATACACAGTATAAATGCTCATGTGCAGAAAGTATTCAGACAGTTAAGGAATATTGGACACAGGCAGAAAACTTAACAATGAACACAGGCTACGGTATCTAAAAGTACACAGGGTACAGTGAGTGAGTTCCAACACAGGCTACTGTATCTAAAAGTACACAGGGTACAGTGAGTGAGTTCCAAGAATATTGGCAAATATACCTTTTCATACATTTATATGATCTCATAACTACTGTAGGTCCTACTTCAACACAAAGCTTAATGTATTCATTATATAAGGTCTATACATCTGCAGTTATTAAATACCTTACCCCCATCCCTCCAGTCACAGAACACAGGTGTGTAAAAGAGGTGCAAATATACATATTATACGGCGGCAGGTAGCCTAGTGGAGCAAGGCACTTAACCCTAGTGTTCTTGATATGGGAAAAAAATCTGTATCTCCTTACATTAAACTCATTGAGTTCAAGGTACATTGAGGTTGCACCTGAAAAAGTTGGGCACCCCTTTAGGTAAAAGTTCCTCTTAACCACAGATCTAAAATCAAATTCCCCATAGCCTAACCATAACCATTATGGGAACAAACGTATCTTATCCTGTAGCTTGCGACAACTCCTACCTACCCTAAGGCTCCACCATGACTTACCTCCCATAGTGGCAAAGAATCCTTCAACGTTACAGCCGGTGACCCCCAGGAAGAAGTAGCCCTGTAGGGCTGTTGCGAGAGTCACGGTGAAGCCCCCCACCACCATGAAGAGGTCAGCCACAGCCAGATTCAACAGGATGTAGTTCAAGGGGGTCCGTAGCTTCTTGTGCTGCACCGTGACATAGAGCGTAAGGAAGTTGACGGGGAAGGCTGTGATGATGAGAAAGATCATGTAGGCAGCGAGGAGCGAGTACTTCCAGGGTGCAGCTAGGTAGTACTGAGGGTGCTCAAAGGGGCTCCTCACCACCCCTGTCTTGTTAGACATGGGCACGTAGAAGTTTGGGCCCTCTGTGCCGTTCATGGCGACGGCTGTTGGGGTGTGTGTGTTTCTGTTTGTCTATGTGTCTCTACAGGAGTTTGTGTCTTTATCCTCTCTGGTATTTTGAGAGAGGAAAGAGAAAGCACTATCCCTTCTACGAGAGGAGCTATTTCTAGCTGGAAGGTTGGATAGATAGATGGAGGAAATAGATCCTGGTGATGAGAGGTGGTGTGCTCTGCCCCCCCGAGGCGGGCACAGACCCTTTTAAGAGATTCTCTCTTAGGATTATGGACGTGCATGGAACTCAGCATGGTGTCAGCATAGACAGATTTAGGACACACACACACACACACACACACATACACACACACACACACACACACACACACACACACACACACACACACACACACACACACACACACACACACACACACACACACACACACACACACACACACACACACTAATTCATGAGAAAAACATCTAGGACATATACTGTATACTCAAGGGTTATCCTCTGATGATTTCATCATCACAAGTGTGACATAAACAAGTTTGCTAAGGAGAGAGTGTTACAGGAGGCTGACGAAGACCAATGCAATTTATAGACTTCTTCTCAAATAGCACATATGACAAAAAAGTAGTGCACTAGGAAACATGGTGTCATCAGAGATTTACATTATCCTAGATGTCAAGAGGCTACTGTACCAGTCTGCTTATGCAGACTGGTCAAACCTTTTTCTATATATCATGCTCCAGACAGTTATTTCATGGACTGTCTACATTCCATGTTGGTGTAAATCTGTGTGATAGGCTCTGTGTAATCTGATCCTGTTAATCCGATTGGGTTGATCGGCTAAAGACGCACTTTTGTTGCGGACTATAATGATCGTCATGACCTCGTCACTCAAATAACGTACACTAGAGTTCAAAAGTTTAGGGTCACTTAGAAATCTCCTTGTTTTTGAAAGAAAATTATGTCCATTTAAAATAACATCAAATTGATCAGGAATACAGTGTAGACATTTTTTTTATTTAACTAGGCAAGTCAGTTAAGAACAAATTATTTTACAAGTTAACTGCCTTGTTCAGGGACAGAACGACATATTTTTACCTAGTCAGCTCGAGGATTCGATCTAGCAACCTTTCAGTTACTGGCCCAACGCTCTAATCACTAGGCAACCTACCGCCCCTCAACATTTAACATTTAACAAGGCTGGGATCGCGGAGTCGCCTCTTTACTGTTGACGTTGAGACTGGTGTTTTGCGGGTACTATTTAATGAAGCTGCCAGTTGAGGACTTGTGAGGCATCTGTTTCTCAAACTAGACACTCTAATGTACTTGTCCTCTTGCTCAGTTGGGCACCAGGGCCTCCCACTCCTCTTTCTATTCTGGTTAGAGCCAGTTTGCGCTGTTCGGTGAAGGGAGTAGTACACAGCGTTGTACCAGATCTTCAGTTTCTTGGCAATTTCTCGCATGGAATAGCCTTCAGTTCTCAGAACGATAATAGACTGACGAGTTTCAGAAGAAAGGTCTTTGGCCATTTTGAGCCTATAATCAAACCCACAAATGCTGACGCTCCAGATACTCAACTAGTCTAAAGGCCAGTTTTATTGCTACTTTTTATCAGCACAACAGTTTTCAGCTGTGCTAACACAATTGCAAAATAGTTTTCTAATGATCAATTAGCCTTTTAAAATGATAAACTTGGATTAGCTAACCCTGCGTACCATTGGAACACAGGAGTGATGGTTGCTGATAATGGGCCTCTGTATGCCTATGTAGATATTCCATAAAAAATAAGCCATTTCCAGCTACAATAGTCATTTACAACATTAACAATGTCTACACTGTATTTCTGATCAATTTGATGTTATTTTAATGGACATTTTTTTTGTTGCTTTTCTTTCAAAAACAAGGAAATGTCTAAGTGACCACAAACTTTTGAACGGTAGTGTACATGAGGGGTGTGAGCATATGGGTGGAAAAATTCCTCAGAAGAGAAAGAGTGAAACTGACTCCAACTCCTTTTTCACGCACTCTACAATCAGACTGGACTTTCGATGAAAACCACGTAACTGATTCCATATCAGCATAAAATCTAACATAAATATTTATTGGCTGGATTATAACCAAGAAGAAATGTTGATCAAATATATGAATAAACTGGGAGACGGATTAAGTGATTCTAAACCAGTTTGCGGAGGTCAGTTGGCTTCATCGATCGGCCGTCAACAGTAGAGACAGCAGTTAAGCTGAAGCTCCAGCAGCTCATAGTCCTCACTGTGGAACATCTAGATTAGAGGAAACACACCAGAGAAGACAGGATGAATGGGTCAGAGAACACAGCACCAGGCAGAGCAGGGATTCCCGTAGATAGCAACACAACATCTAGCAACATTTTCTCTGAAGCCGTTTTTTAAAAAAATTATTGGGTGGTAACTTCTGGTATAAGAAACACAAAAATAAGTGAAACATAAAAGCTAGAAGAGAGAGTTAATTCTGAGATTCTGCCAGAGGGCTATGGAGTGCCAAGGTGTGTGTGTGCGAGCATGTCATGTTTTAATGATTATAAAGAAATTTACCTCCCTATTCTGCACCTGGGTGTGTGTGTGAAAGGGGTGAAGGGGTATGAAGCGCAATTCTGTGTGTGTATGCGTGTGTGTGTGTGTGTGTCTGTGTGTTCCATCTATTTAGTACCTGGAACGGCACATATTGATGCTGACAGCAGGCAGTAAGGAGCGGTAGTACTCTCACTGAAGGGGTTTAGGCCAGGGCTTGATCAGGACATCCCTGCTGCTCATAGACCTCAGCACAGAGCGACTCACCACCACTGGGACACTGTCAGACCCCACCCTGCTGTAAAGGGAGTCTTTTCATTCATACTCTCCTGTTAGTTTCCCTCCTCCCTCTCTTCCACCTTTCGAACCACCTCCTCACCCCTTCCACCTGTCCCTCTCTCCTACACTCCCCTTACTTCCCACATCCTTCCCTCTTTCTGTCCCGCCCTCCTCAACTCAAAGCTGAGTTTGGCCATGAAGGTGTCCTCCTTTGTGTCTTCCGTGCCGTCGTCCAGCTTCAGGGACCGGGATTCTGACACCGTTACGGACTCACTTGTAGACGTGCACAATACTTCTGCTCCCTGCTTTCTCACACACATTTAAGCCGTACGCCATTAACAGACCCATGCCGCCACTTTGAGCATTTGACACCAAAGAAAAACAAAGACACTAAAATGCGCAACATTTCACCCTCTCCCCAGAGAGAGTAGGCTACAAAAGGTCAGTCAGTGAGTTAGTCAGCATGTGGTTTCTAGGAAAAGCCGTGGCCACCGTGCCCTTGTGGCAGGCGGGCTAATGCAGGTTAATCCCAGACAGAGAGGTCTCTGAGGTGTTAGTGTCATTAAACTGAGAGAGAAGAGCCCCTCTAACCCTATTAACTCTCACCGCTAAGACGATTTAGGCCTGACAGCTTATGCTGCTCGGCAGAAATAGAATCAGTGCCAAGAAATACTTGGATTACTACCTTCTCAGAACACACACACCTCAGCACTGACACGTACACATACTGCATGTAATGTGTGCATGTATGGAAACGTGTACGAGCACACAACCTAAACATACAGATTATTCCCATTAGCTAAAAGTGGTAATGAGAAAGGTGTTGATTTTAGTGTACACTGCATAAGGTAATGGATACCCCTACTGCAGCCTTCCTGTCGATGCGAGGGACCTCCTGGGCAATGACACACACAGCCTCCTCATCACCAATACCCTTGTCCAGGTAGAACTGCGACAGAGATAGGACCTGTACAGTACAGTGACAAATTAATAACACACCTTGGAACCAAACATCAATTACAAAGAGACGGGTGTCAACCTGCCGTATGGCGATGCTGTGTAGATCAAGGGCTGTTTGCAGTTGATTCACACGCTACCCTGGCTGTTCAGCAGGGGTTTGTTGGTGGAGCAGCAGGAACACATGGGGATCAGGTCCTGGGTTACACACATACACACCTTTGTGAATATACACAAACGTATAAGATACACACTCCACAACAAAAATAAATAAAGTGCTTTCAGAAAGTATTCACACGCCTTTACTTTTTCCACATTTTGTCGTGTTATGCGCAACAATTCGTGTTACGCGCAACGCGCAACAATTCTAAATGCAATTGCGTGTTAACTGTTTTGGTGCATGATTAAAAAGAGCTACTATTTTTATTTCTCAACTGGTAATTGAAGCGCGTCTCCCATTCACCATTCAAGCATAGGCAACAGGCTAGAAGCGCTTCACCCACAACTTTACAATGTGAGCTGAAGGCAGTATCCATTTTAAAAACATACTTAATTGTTTGAAACCTGAATGTTTTATTTCATATTATGACGCATGTCTATGGGCAAAATCTGACCATGAATATGTGGAGGCAATTCATTTATTAAGACTTCGTAGGCGGTGTGTGAGTTTCAAGCTTGGGGAAGCTTACAATTTATCCTACCATTTCTACCATTCTGCGTGCCAGTTATGATTTTCATATGTGCTTTTTCTTGGAACAGATTCATTTCAATAATACATTTTAGTTTCTCAAAATCGTTGTTACACGGTTAATCACAAAAAGTTCAAAGTCAACTAAAGCGAGATCACCAGCCTCTGCCATATTGGCACACTGATACACCGGGATCCATTGGCGGCTAAAGAAATGAGCACATGGAACTCAATCAATCAATCAAGTTTATTTTATATAGCCCTTCGTACATCAGCTAATATCTCGAAGTGCTGTACAGAAACCCAGCCTAAAACCCCAAACAGCTAGTAATGCAGGTGTAGAAGCACGGTGGCTAGGAAAAACTCCCTAGAAAGGCCAAAACCTAGGAAGAAACCTAGAGAGGAACCAGGCTATGAGGGGTGGCCAGTCCTCTTCTGGCTGTGCCGGGTGGAGATTATAACAGAACTATGCCAAGATGTTCAAAAATGTTCATAAGTGACAAGCATGGTCAAATAATAATCATGAATAATTTTCAGTTGGCTTTTCATAGCCGATCATTAAGAGTTGAAAAACAACAGGTCTGGGACAGGTGGCGGTTCCATAACCGCAGGCAGAACAGTTGAAACTGGAATAGCAGCAAGGCCAGGCGGACTGGGGACAGCAAGGAGTCACCACGCCCGGTAGTCCCGACGTATGGTCCTAGGGCTCAGGTCCTCCGAGAGAAAGAAAGAGAGAAGGAGAAAATTAGAGAGAGCCAAGATTTTCAAAAATCTTGGCCTATAAAACTCATAGCCTATAGGTCAATGCAGCAGTAGGCCTATAACTTTCATCTTTTACACTAAGGATTGGTGATTATCGAGGGGGAGATTGTTGGAAAGATTTATAAATAGCTTACTGTGAGGAACTATAGTTTTAATATATTATTATTCGAATTTGGATGTAAAAAAAAAATATTCACTTTCCTACATTTTTGCGCAGCAGGCTTGCTTCTATGCATGCTCAGGTTCGCACGCCCCCTCAACATTATCAGGACAGAGAAATCAGACATGCTCATAGGGCGGCAGGTAGCCTAGCAGTTAAGAACGTTGAGCCAATAACTGAAAGGTTGCTGGTTTGAATCCCTGAGCAGACTAGGTGAAAAATCTGTCGATGTGCCCTTGAGCAAGGCACTCAACACCAATTGTTCCTGTAAGTCGCTCTGGATAAAAGTGTGTGCTAAATGATTAAAAAAGTTTTTTTAAAGAAGCTAATTATCTTCGATTCCTCTGTGGATAAGGCATGCTTTCTGGTGAAGTATTTCTGTATAGGAGTAATTATATTATGCAAAGTGTTGGTCCCATGTTTCATGAGCAGAAATAAAAGATCCCAGAAATGTCCCATACTCACAAAAAGGTTATTTTTCTCAAATGTTGTGCACAAATTTGTTTATATCCCTATGAGTGAGCATTTCTCCTTTGCCAAGATAATCCATCCACCTGACGGGTGTGGCATTTCAAGAAGCTGATTAAACAGCATGATCATTACACAGGCACACCTTGTGCTGGGGACAATAAAAGGCCACTCTAAAATGTGCAGTTTTGTCACACAACACAATGCCACAGATGTCTCAAGTTGAGGGAGCGTGCAATTGGCATGCTGACTGCAGGAATGTCCACCAGAGCTGTTGCCAGAGAATTTTATGTTAATTGCTCTACCATAAGCCGCCTCCAACATCATTTTACACAACCACAGACCACGTGTATGGCGTTGTTGGGTGAGCGGTTTGCTGATGTCAACATTGTAAACAGAGTGCTCCATGGTGGCGGTGGGGTTATGGTATAGGCAGGCATAAGCTACGGACCACAAACACATTTGCATTTTATCTATGGCAATTTGAATGCTCAGAGATACTGTGACGAGATCCTGAGGCCCATTGTCGTGCTATTCGTCCGTCGCCATCACCGCATGTTTCACCATGATAATGCACAGCCCCATGTCGCAAGGATCTGTACACAATTCCTGAAAGCTGAAAATGTCCCAGTTTTTCCATGGCCTGCATACTCACCAGACATGTCACCCATTGAGCATGTTTGGGATGCTCTGGATCGACATGTACGACAGCGTGTTTCAGTTCCCGCCAATATCTACCTACTTCGCACAGCCACTGAAGAGGAGTGGGGCAACATTCCACAGGCCACAATCAACAGCCTGATCAACTCTATGCGAAGGAGATGTGTAGCGCTGCATGAGGCAAATGGTGGTCACACACAGGCATCTGTGACCTTAATGCATTCCCAGTCATGTGAAATTCATCGATTAGGCAATAATGAATTCATTTAAATTGATTGATTTCCTTAAATGAACTGTAACTCAGTAAAATCTTGGACATTTTTTCATGTTGCATTTATATTTTTTCTTCAGTATACTTCCCTATTGGACCAACCACTATGCCATTTCTCTCCTGTTCTATTGGTTTTCATATCAACTTTATTTTGTTGTCCAGAAGCGAAAGGCACAATTCTAGTCATATATACAACCCAACCTAGATGTTACATCTTTAGATCCCCCCTCTTTCTAAGTTTCCAACAGAGATTTTAATCTTTGTCACATTTGGAATCGCTATATTTGCGCAGAATGTTTGCGTTTCCCCCAAATCGCATTATTGGCTGCTTCAATACATGAGTTACATGTTCTGTTAAGACACCCCAAGGAATATGGGTCTGGTAAATTTCTCAAATGGCCGGTGAATTAAAATCTTACCGGTCACGTTGTCCGGCGCCAAAGTTTCCTAAATTTGCAAAAACACACACACCTGGTTGAAGTGGTATGGTTTGGAGCAGACGGTAAGGCTGCCCAGGTCCATGGTCTCCTGGAAGACGAGAGGGTCTGGCCAGCTCAAACTCTCCCAGGGTTCTGCTCTGCTTAGCCAACGCATACAGAGTGCTACTGAGACCCACCGTCAAGGACAACAAGGTGCTACAGGTAGAAATTGCCCTTAGCAACAGATCTGGGGTCAGCATACCCTCTTCAAATTATACCCTAACTATTAGGCTAGGAAATGCCAAACTGAACTTAGATCAGTGCCTACTGGAAACTTCTTCAGAACTCCAGAACAGGAAATGTAGATCAGAGACAGAACTGGGCACGCAATTGATAGTACATACTGTACACTCATCAGAGCTGTGTATGTATGCTAAGCATAGCCATTGTTGCCAGCAACCACAAGCCCCAGTCAATACTCTGTTTCACTCTGTGATGAGTGCACTGATCCTCTCTAAAATAACTACCTTGGCTTTTTGTTTAAAAGTGCTGTGAGTAGAGGAATGTATACTTGTGTGTAAGGGTTTGTGTATTCATCCTTGCATGTGTGTGTTTGAGCAGAGGAAATTGCTGCCCGTTTGTGTTTGTGTAGATGAAGATTGTGCACTGAGGGACCTCTAAGAAAGGCAACACTAAGCCAATGACTTGCAGCTGCAGAAGCCCTATAACTGATATTCATCTACTAGCTCCAACAGCTCTCCTCTCCTCTGTCCCAGCGTCAGCATTGGAATTGTTAATCAATTTATCTCCTCCTGTTGTGTGTTGTTTCGCAGTGCTTTCCATGACATTGTGCCGTGTTATTCCGCCCAGAGCCCACTAAACTCATAAATCACAGTTCAAAGTTTTCCAAGCGGCACCATGTTGCCAGAGAGGATTCCAGCTGCAGAGCCCCATTTCCTTCTGGAAGGCCTGGATTTCCTTCCCTGTACTTCTACCTCTTTCTAACATTAAGTGTGTGTGCGTGTGTGCATGGCAATCAGTGGGTTTGTTTTGGTTAGTGAGGATGTGCCTCTTCCTGGCGTCTTGTCTTCCTGCCCATCTCCCTTTTACTTCACCTCTAATCTGTTTGTTCACTGGCACCAACACTCTCTCTTTTTTCTACTCTTTTCTACTTTAACTTCTCCCTCTCTGTGTAGCAACTAAAACAAAACATTGAAAGGTGACATTTGACACATGGATTTGGCCTTCTGCTTTAGATCGTTGCAACACAAGTCACAGAAGTAGTCCCCACGTTGGAAGGATACACTTTAGAAATGCCCAGTGGTACGTCCTTGGTGAGGTTGTGCAGGAGGTACCTGGAGATGTTAGAGCGTCTCAGGCATATGAGAGCTGAAGGGTTCATCCTGGAGAGAGGAGAAGGGAGAGAGGAGGGAAATAGAGGGAGGGAAAGGAAGCAGGAAGCTCGACAAGACAGAGCTACTCTTCCTCCTGGGGAAGGCCTGGCTGCTCAAAGACATCTCCATCATGATTGAAAACTCCACAGTGTTTCCCTCCTAGAATGCAAAGAACCTTGGTGTGACCCTAGACAACACCCTACCGTTCTCTGCAAACATCAAAGCAGTGACTCACTCCTGCAGGTCATGCTCTACAACATCCGTACCTCACACAGGAAGCAGAGCATTTCCTAATCCAGGCACTTGTCATGTCCCGTCTGGACTACCGCAACTCGCCCCATCAAGCCCCTGCAACTTATCCAGAACGCTGCAGCCCGCTTGGTTTTCAACCTTTTCAAGTTCTCCCATGTCACCCCGCTCCTCCGCACACTCCACTGGCTTCCAGTCGAAGAGCACATCCACTACAAGACCATGACGCTTACCTACGGAGCAGCAAGAGGAACTGCCCCTCCCAACCTTCAGGCTATGCACAAACCCTACAACCCAAACCCAAACGCCAGTTCTGCCACCTCTGGTCTCTTGGCCCTCCCACCCCTACGGGAGGGCAGCTCCCGCTCAGCCCAGTCCAAGCTCTTCTCTGTCCTGGCACCCCAATGGTGGAACCAGCTTCCACCTGAAGCTTGGACAGCGGAGTCCCTGCCCATCTTACGAAAGCACCTGAAACCCTACCTCTTCAAAGAGTATTTTAAATAATCCCACTCCTCACATTTGCACTTGATCCCCCCCCCCCCCCCCCCCCCCCCTTCTAGCTCTGACTTTGCTGATAGCTACTTTGTTGAGGAAAGGTGAACTTACTATGCGGTTGTCCCACCTAGCTTTCTTAAGAGGAATGCAATAACTGTAAGTTGCTCGGGATAAGAGCATCTGCTAAATGACTCAAATGTAAGGATGGGCGGCAGAGAGAGACAGAAGGCACACAACATCCATCAGATACACACATCTTTGGGCATCTCTGTAAGAACACAGAGGCACAACGACTCCATCTCTGCCCCTTGCTCCTCTCTTCCTTCCTTGCCCTCCACTTATTTTCTCTTCCTCGCTCCCCTGCCTTAATCACGTCTCCTGCCACATCCTCCCTTCAGAGCACTTTGCGCACATGGGCTAGGTTAAGAGGCAGGGTGTGTTTATTAGCGTGTAGCGCCAGCTAGCTCCCACAGTGTTTGATGGCTCATCAAAGCCCTTTGCCTGGGAAAGTTAAAGTGAGATAAATAAGGTTCCTGCTCTGGATTCAATCACAGGGGTTCCTCACTTCAGGGGTGTGACCAGGGTAGAGTACTGTAAAAACAAACAGAGAGAGAGAGCACACTGACACAGGCCAGGGATAGTGAAGCCACTGCATACCAGCCTAAAGAGACAGGGTGCTTATAATCAGACATACACTACATGACCAAAAGTATGTGGACACCTGCTCGTCGAACATCTCCAAAATCATGGGCATTAATATGGAGTTGGTCCCCCCTTTGCTGCTATAACAGCCTCCACTCTTCTGGGAAGGATTTCCACTAGACGTTGGAACATTGCTGCGGCGACTTGCTTCCATTCAGCCACAAGAGCAGTAGTGAGGTCTGGCACTGATGTCCGGCGATTAGGCCTGGCTTGCAGTCGGCTTTCCAATTCATCCCAAAGGTGTTCGATGGGGTTGAAGTCATCCGCCAAACCCAGATTCGTCCGTCAGACTGCCAGATGGTGAAACGTGATCCATCACTCCAGAGAACGCGTTTCCACTGCTCCAGAGTCCAATGGCGGCGAGCTTTACACAACTCTAGCTGACGCTTGGCATTGCGCACGGTGATTTTAGGCTTATTTGTGGCTGCGTGGGTCATGGAAACCCATTCGATGAAGCTCCAGATGAACAGTTCTTCTGCTGATGCTGCTTCAAGAGGCAGTTTGGAACTCGGTAGTGAGTGTTGCAACTGAGGACCTGCGATTTTTAAGCGCTTCAGCACTTGTCTGTCCCATTCGGTGAGCTTGTGTGGCCTACCACTTCGCGACTGAGCCATTGTTGCTCCTAGACGTTTCCACTTCACAATACCAGCACTTAAAAAGTTGACCGTGGCAGCTTTGACGATCTGACTTGTTGGAAAGGTGGCATCCTATGACGGTGCCACGTTGAAAGTCACTGAGCTCTTCAGTAAGGCCATTCTACTGCCAATGTTTGTCTATGGAGATTATGCTCGATTTTATACACCTGTCAGCAACGGGTGTGGTTGAAATAGTCGAAACCACTAATTTAAAGGGGTGTCCCACATACTTTTGTACCCCTCAAGAAGGGGTGCTGGTGGGAGGGGTTATCATAATAAATTATAATCTAATTAACTGGTTACTATAGAAACAGAGGTCATAGTGGGTTCAGAGAGTTGACGTCATGGTTGACATGAGTTGGGTTGTAGCAATGGTCATCGGGGCTGTTGTCGACAGAATCTCCAGGACTGTTCTCTCATTGGTGGCTTTGCTCTGTATATCTAACCAACTTTTGCTTTGCAGCAGTATATTGCTGAATTGGATTCCAAAAGCATTTTTGTATTTCAACTCAGGAACTGAAGGGAATTTAGCCTCCACAGTTTTTGTCTGGCCGTACTGTAGGCTACCATTCTCAACTTTCTCAAACCTGTTATTCTTAACTTCTTAGCTTTTCTTAACTCAACCTTAACCTACTCTTAACTGTACTTACTGGGCTCTACTCTACCTTTGGGCACGGTGAGCATCTTACAGTGTAACGCTGTATAGAGTGGTTAACATGGTAGAGCTCAGCCAGGTGCTGGAAACGCTTGAACTTCTTCAGCATCTACTCCTTCCTCTCCTAATTTTCTGTTCTTCCCCCCCTTTTTAAATGTAATTTGGAGGCAGGAAAATGTGAAGACTTTCACTAGGTAGACTCCCTTACCCCTAGTGATGTCCAAACACTGCATAAATAGTATCCAGTAATAATACGCGGCCTCATTAAACCTGCTCTCCACCACGGCATTGTGGGTAAGCTGCTTCAACAGCATCACTCCGTCGGCCCGCCTTGTGGAACGCTGTGGGGGGGAGGAGAGAAGGAAGTGAAGAGACTTAATTGTAGCGATGGAGGAGGAAAAGCAAGCTTGAGTGGCGCTTCAAGGTAGACTTATCACGCAATATGACGTAGATGCAGAAAGTAAACAGCATAGTGGGTTCATTTCCACAACAACTAAGAGCGTTGAAGCGTGAGGCTCAACTTCTCTGCTGTTTTGGTCCCCTGGCTACCACGCTGTCCACAGCGTGAAGCAGACCCGTGCACCTGCACAGATACTGTGTGGAATGTTGATTCTCGCTTATCTCAAAATCTCCGTTACTGCTCATGGCAGTATAATTTCGCTGAGTCTACCTTTTAAAAGGGCTTTCCGGACAGGAAGCGGGGTAGAGCTGCCCATACATTTTCAACGGAACTAGTCAGGGGGCAGAATTCTATCCAGGCGGAGTGATTGGTGGTGATCGTGCATGTAAAAGCAGATATGACGAAAATAGGAATCTGCTCTATTTTGGAGAACTCCGCTCCACCCCATCTCTTCCCGTCTGGATAGCCCTTAACACTGCTTCTATTGCAGCAACAGAGATATGCTTTGACAAGTCTAAGAAATCTCCTTGAGATTCAACCTTACAGGAGCCAACACCTTTCCCATTACTCTGTCTCAGTCTCAGGCTGCCAGAGTTTAACCGCATCACACACACACTCTCTCTCTCTCTCGCTACACGCCAAGGCCAATTTGTACTTAATGTATACGAGACAATATGTTCACTAACTACAAACAGACGTCTTCTTAAACGAACCCACTCCCAAATGTCAAACAGCATGGCACTTAGCAAGCAGAGCGCCAGTAAACATATGTCCTATTCTTCATGTTGCTATCTGTGGCTAATTAAAGCCAGCTTCAGGCAGACAGCCCCTCGGGTGACCCTGTCTGTCCTGCTAGATGTACAGGAGGTCAGGACATATTAGTGGCTAATATTTATCAGTGCAGCCAGGCAGATAAAACCACAGTCAGCTGCTGCTGCTTAGTGTAAGGACACGAACACTATACAGGCACACACACAAACCACATACTCTCCCCCAAACACACTACGCTAACAAAGATTAACATGGGCTGTGGCCTGGGCCCACATAACGCTGTGATGTAGCTCGGTTACACCACACATTTGAGTTTGTGAGGAGTTACAGTCGCCAGTCAGCCTTAGCCAGGTGAGGAACGACCAGGCTACTAGACTACAAGGGCCTAAAGGCAATTACAATCACTGTGGTGGTAACACAATACACCATTACGAAAACACAATACAGACAGCACAACACCAGATTACTGCCAGACTGAAACACAACCAGGGCTGTTCAACTATCTACTCCGCAGCAAGACACAGAGAAGAATATTGTGCAAGATCAATTGGATACAGTACAGTACATAAATATGCATGCAGGGATCCTAATCCTAAATCCATGTGGTGATTATAGTTCAAGTCATAATTAGGAATTATTGTTGTAGCGCTGATTGGGACCATGCGTGGCATGTAATACTGTTAGCAGTCAGGACTTGCTCTGTCTAGCTGTGGATCAAGTTTTACAGTGAACAGAGAGAGCAGTGAAGAGGAAATAGTAAAAAACGACACGGGCCAACCTTTATATGGTTTCCATATGTACCCCATGTTAGGAATTGACATTGCCTTCTAGCCATCTGTGGTATTCTGTGATACGTTGATGTAGTTCTGATTCCAGAAGGATCTGAGATATGTCTGGTCAATGTAAGGTGCACAAAATGGGATTTAAAATCTAGTGCTAAGAAGTTTCAACAGACATGGCCTTGGCAAAGTTACTATAACATTGAGCTCCTGTAACATATAGGGATGAGTATATTCTCTCTCCACTCCCTTTTCATCCTCACCTTTCTGTTCCATCCTCGAAACGGTCGTTCTCAGCCAGCCACTGAGCGTAGGGCACATAGAAGTCATCTTTAAAACTGGAACATGTTTCTCCACCAGAGAGTTCACATCACAGATGATCTTCAAAAGGTACATAGATCCACCCTCCCACCCTGCTCCCAGAGAACAGAGAGCAACTCTCCCTATATATATATATATATATATATATATATATATATATATACTGTGTATATACACATACAATGCACTGAGTGTACAAAACATTATGAACACCTACTCGTTCCATAACAGACTGACCAGGTGAATCCAGGTGAAACCTATGATCCCTTATTGATGTTAAAATCCACTTCAATCAGTATAGATGAAGGGGAGGAGAACCAGGATTTTTAAGCCATGAGACATGAATTGACAAAAGACAAAATATTTAAGTGCCTTAGAACGGGGTATGTTGGTAGGTGCCGGGCACACCGGTTTGTGTCAAGAAGTGCAGCGCTGCCGGGTTTTTCACACTCAACAGTTTGACACCCAACTTGACACAACTGTGGGAAGCATTGGAGTCAACATAGGCCAGCATCCCTGTGGAAGGCTTTCGACACCTTGTAGAGTTCATACCCCAATGAATTGAGGCTGTTCTGTGGGCAATGTATGTATGTATGTATGTATGCATGTATGTGTTGGGCTTTATACACTGAACAAAAATATAAAACGCAACATGTAAAGGGTTTTTCACTCACATTTTGTGCACAAATTTGTTTATATTCCTGTTAGTGAGCATTTCTCCTTTGCCAAGATAATCCATCCACCTGATAGGTGTGTCATATCAAGAAGCTGATTAAACAGCATGATCATTACACAGATGCACCTTGTGCTGGGGCCAATAAAAGGCCACTCTAAAATGTGCAGTTTTTTCACACAACACAATGCAACAGATGTTCTGAGGGAGTGTGCAATTGGCATGCAGATTGTAGGAATGTCCAACAGAGCTGTTGCCAGATAATTGAATGGCCATTTCTTTACCGCCACCTCCAATGTTGTTTTAGAGAATTTGGCAGTACGTCCAAATCGGCCTCACAACCGTAGACCACGTGTATGGCGTTGTGTGGGCGAGCGGTTTGCCGATGTCAACATTGTGAACAGAGTGCCCCATGGTGGAAGTGGGGTTATGGTATGGGCATAAGCTACGGTCAACGAACACCATTGCATTTTATCGATGGCAATTTGAATGCACAGAGATACCATGAAGAATTCCTGAAGCCCATTTCCATGCCATTCATCCGCCCCATCCCCTCATGTTTCAGCATGATAATGCACGGCCCCATGTCACAAGGATCTGTACACAATTCCTGGAAGCTGAACATGTTCCAGTTCTTCCATGGCCTGCATACACAGTAGACATGTCATCCATTGAGCATGTTTGGAATGCTCTGGATCGAAGTGTACGACAGCGTGTTCCAGTTTCCGCCAATATCCAGCAACTTCACACAGCCATTGAAGAGGAGTGAGACAACATTCCAAAGGCCACAATCAACAGCGAGAGATGTGTTGGGTTGCATGAGGCAAATGGTGGTCACACCAGACACCTAATGGTTTTCTGATCCACACCCCTACCTTTTTAAGGTACCTGTGACCAACAGATGCATATCTGTATTCCCAGTCATGTGAAATCCATCGATTTAAGGCCTAATACATTTATTTCCATTGACTGATTTCCTTCTTAAACATCTTTTAAATTGTTGCATTTATATTTTTGTTCAGTATAGATTGTTTCGTTGTATATGTTGGGCTTTAGTTGAGATTATTCTTTACAGAGTGTAATGGTCCAGGCTTCAATTGTTCTTTAACTAGCACCATTAATTCTCGGTTTCGACAATTCTAAAGTTATAGCTTCTAATAGTAACTGTATCCACTGGTGGATTGGGAGAGAGTGGGATGACTGCCATCTGAGACCCAACATCTTCTTTGAGGCAGGGCTGCCTGCCAGTAGTAGTCATCTGTGATTGATTGAGAGATTCAAGGAGCTATCATCGTGAAGTAACATAGCAGATGCAACGCATTGAATATTTACATTCATGCACTTCGATCACATATCTGACATACAACCAGATTAAAATACTTATGAGGCAATATTCCCGGGGAAATTGGCCTACAATTGTAAGTAATTAGTAACACAGGCTTTAAAACACAGACACACTACTTCATCTAGCCAAAACATTAATACATCTCATTACTAATGTGATATATTAGGGTTAACATACAGTACCAGTCAAAAGTCTGGACACACTTAATCATTCAAGGGTTTTTCTTTATTTTTACTATTTTCTACATTGTAGAATAATAGTGAAGACATCAAAACTATGAAATAACACATATGGAATCATGTAGTCACCAAAAAAGTGTTAAACAAATCAAAATATATTGTATATTTGTATTGTATATATCTTCAAAGTAGCCACCCTACTACAGTATATTAGACTGATTTTATGTCATGGTCAATTAGTCTGCAGCTGGTGTTGTCTGTAGTAGAGTAGCTGGTGTTTGTCTGTAGTAGAGTAGTGTGACAGTACCCTATGGAGGCATACCTGCCTGTCATGTTGATTGATTAACCTAAATGTCCCATAGCAAGAATTTTGTTAAGTACACTCCTCTTAATATGTGTAACTGTGTGTCACAGTAATGTCAAAGCCCTCTTCTGCACAGTCCAATCAGCCTCTGAGTCTAAGCAGACTCAACCCAGGCTAGGCCCAGGGTAAGAGTGAGTGCAGTGAATAGCATCCATATGGCCCATTCATACTGTACCGTAGGCTGTGTTCTGTCCTCTCTCAATGTCCACCTCCCCCAGAAAGGGATATAAAACATAACTGCTAACACCATGCCAGATTCATACAATATGAATGTGATAAAAGGTTCTAGTTTTTTTGGCATTCTCTCTGTTTCACCGTGGACATCGGCAGTTTGCTCTCAGTACCGCCTGTAATTGACAAAACTCTAGCGATGGATTTAGGAAATGTAGTGTTCCCTTCGTGTCTCTGTAGTATGAGCTGCTCTGACGGGGGTGGTTGTGCTAAGGCTCTTTATTGCTTTGGACTGTTGGGTGCTCCTCACATTCTAGTCATAATGTAGGCAGAGATTCAGAGGAAATGGCTCTGGCTTGGCTGGAAACGTTGCTCTGGTTTCAATAGAACATTGTTTCAGTTTGTCTTGTTCCAGTAAATATGCAGTTGAGTTTTCTGTGTTCTGGGTGGGACCTATGAGGTCAACTTTCTGATGAGCCAAGTAAGATAGAATACTGTAGCTGTGTCCAACAGGTGGAAGGACCATAAGTGAAATGTGAATGGTTCCGACTGACCTGGTCCCAGTATCGTGCCTCCACGTGCAGCTGCACCAGGGCCTGCAGGTCTCCCATCTTGGAGTAGGTCTCAGAGGGGTAACCATGGTGCTCCGCATTATCCAGCTTACGGGCGATGTCAATCAGCCTGGTGGGGGGGTGGGAAGAGATGCGATCAGACGGAGTGTGTGGGGGGTGCGGGTTGTGTGTGTGTGTCCAAGTGTGTGTGTGGGTCAGGCCTCGTAGAGGACCCCTTATAAAATCACATATCTCCTATAAGCGCATCGCACCACACTTAGGAATGAGGCCGAACTCACTCACACCCGAATGTCAGCTGTCATGCCTGATAAAGCTTGACGGGGCCAACCAGTCTTTCCCTGTGTTTGTTATGCTGAGGCTGCCTTAGCCTAGGTGGTCTGGGCCAGAGTGGGTGTGTGATTGACAAGCAGCAGACACAGAGAGAGGGGCCCATGAGGAGCTCTGATAGAGCCACAGGACCCAGCATTAGCCATCTGCCTGCCTCCCAACCACACACATCCATATTGCTTTCCCATGACTCACAGGAGGGAAGAAGGGAGGAAAACCAAGAGCTGTCGGTGTCGGTGTCTGTGTCTGTGTGATCCACATGTCGACTCAGCCTTGTTCTCCTATGATGTCGATGGCTAGGTACATCTGAGCAGTGGCCTGCGGCTCCTTGCTGTTCTTAGCCCAGTCTGCCTGCTTGGACATCAGCATGAAAGTGTTTTTAGGGTCTGTCACGCCCCCATACTCCTACAGAGGGACAGAAAAAGAGGGAGGATGAGTGAGAGAAAAGGCCAGAGAGAACGAGAATGAGAGACCGACAGGCCCAACTGGGTCAGGACCTGGAGAGGGGGGACATGGAGTCACACAAACAGGACCAGGATTCCCCCTCTGGTGTCCTCCAGCGCTAAAACAAACGGCCTCGAGGACCAGATGGCCTCACAGCCACATAAATATACAGCAGCCACAAAACACACACACACAAGGGAGGGGAAAGGAGTCAGGCCTGTGTCATCTGCTTCAGTACCGTGAACATACACACACAGTTTGTGATCAAAGACCACTCCACACATAAACATACTTAACAGGAGATCGCCTCAACTTCAACTGACCCCCTCATAAAATAATTCAGATCCAACAACTGACACTCAAGCCCCACCATCAATTACTTATGTGTATGTGTGTCACATGGAAACATGTTTAAAGCCACAGCCCGTGTGTGTGTGTGTGTGTGTGTACCTACAGTATCTTGGCTGACTCAAACAGGCACAGGTCTCACATGCATGCGTGTGCGGGTGTATAGGCATATTCAAACATCTATGTGCATGAATGTCTATTGTCTTGAACATGTACAGGTCTAGGGTATGAGAGTGTGTGTGTGTGTGTGTGTGAGTCAATCAGTAGTCGCACAGTGTACAAGCTGAGGACTCTGGAGTGGAAGCCAGTCCTCTTGCAGAGCCTGGCAGCCTGGTGGAATTTCCCCTGGTAGGCATAGACGTCCGATAGGAACAGCTCCTTGTCGCTCTCACCCCTCTTCTTTTTCTCCTAGAAATCCCTCAGCACACACACACACAAACACAAACACTAGTGTATGTACGCACCACACGCACATGCAACGAAAGAGAGAAATGAGCTAATATCAGCCGCTCAGTCAGTTTCACCCTAGTCTGACCCTGTGCTATCTGCCCATAGCTGCACGTATTCCATACAGTATGCACACACAGACACAAAGCCTGTTTTGTGAAATTCAATGATCCATTGTTTCCACATCTACCGTCAACATGCCAAAAAAAAATATATTTGACTTTTCCCTTTTCAAACTGTAGCCCCCGAGGCAGGTCTAATCTTATCACAAAGAATGTCCATGAAAACACATTAATGTATTTATATTCCCAGGAGATCAGTTAAGTTCACATAAAATAACGCTTTCCTCCCTTTACTAGCCCTTTGTGTGTGTGTGTGTGTTGTGTGGTGTGTGGTGTGTGGTGTGTGGTGTGTGGTGTGTGGTGTGTGTGTGTGTGTGTGTGTGTGTGTGTGTGTGTGTGTGTGTGTGTGTGTACAGTCATATGTTGGGCCAGTAAGAAAATGCTTAATGAGGGCAACCCATGCGATCCCAAGTTTCCCCTCCTCTGTCTCGCTTTGATGATGTCATGTGGAGTTCTCTGGTCAGCCAGTAAATCCACCCTGATTAAAGCTATGTGGTCTGTTCTGTTTTCTACCGTGACAAATTATTTGATCTTGGAATAATACCATTTGGACTAATCCATGATGCATTTTAGGGGAGTGTGTCTGTGCCATATTGTACCTCAATGCTGTTGATGAGCTCCAGGCAGCGCAGGTCTCGTACTCGGATGAAGGCCTGAGAGAGAGAGAAACAAAAGGGAACTCCAGTCCTCGAGTATCCCCAACAGCACACATTTGTGTTGTAGTCCCAGACAAAAACACCTGATTCAACTTGTCAAGGGCTTGATGATCAGTTGACAAGTAGAATGACGTGTGCTTGTCCGGGGCCACAACAAAAATGGGGAAGCCAGAGAATCCACTCACACCACATCCTATCACATTGGTCAAACAAGCATGAGAGAGGTTCTTCATACAAATAGCATCAGGCTGCACCATCTAGTGATGAACACTAGCATTGCAGTGAAAAAGTGTGTGTGTGTGTGTGTGCTTCCGTGGGAGTACGTGCTTGTACGACCTTCTTAACAGTGAAAGTCGAGCCCTTCCAGGGCATCTGTGGCCAGATCCCTACTGTCACTGTCAGTCACACCCAGACAGGAGATCTGATAGACCTGCTTGAACATCCTTCTCTCCAGACACTGGTACATAGGAGCCGACTGTGGAGAAGAGATGGGAAGGAAGGGGAAACCAGGCAATTCAACATACAATAAGAAAACGTAGAAACAGAACTAAAAGAGTGGATAATAAAGCTCAGTTCTTTAAGTAATATTCTTCCCACCCACCGGCACCTCCACGGTGGACATGGAGTAGACACGCGGGCAGAAGATCTTGGAGCCATTGTAGCCCACCACAAAGCCCTGCAGCTTCTGTTGGTCCACTGGGAAGTTACTGGCCTTGACGTCGAGGTAGCAGCTGCCTGACAAACACAGCATGCCCTCACATTAAGTGTCCCATGCTACGTTGTTAGCATTGGGCTCCTGGGGAGTCGGGAAGGATGCTCATAGAACGAGGGCAGTCGGGGGGAAAAGTAGGTGAAGGAAAAAGGAGGAGGCAGTGGGACAACCTTTGAACGCTAATTTGAAAGTGAAGCCACCTCGACCTTGGCCTTAATAACTCTTGACCACCTGCCCTCTGACCTGAAAGAGCAGCTCCTTGGTGTGGATGTCATAAACCAGGCAGGTGCTGTGCCCGTCCACCACTGCCAGCTTGCTGCGGGACGTACCCATGCCCAGACAACGCACAGATGTAGACTGCTTCAGCAGATTGTCGGCAAACGGGTTGTCCACAAAGATCTTCGGGATCTGAAGAGAAAATGAATACCATTGGTGCAAGTTGGATTGAATTGAGCCGCAGGAGATAGCATCTCAGTAAGACTAACCTAGATAAATACAAGTTAGCTAAGACAGAAGTGTTTGTATCCGCTCTATTCTTTAGCCCCACCAGTAGGCCCTCGCTGTCCGGTCGGCCACCAATGACTTTGATGTGGAGAATCAGAGACTCCATGAGCCACTATTCCTTGGTACTGGTGAAGGACAGACACCACATATAAAATCATATAAAACTGAACCAATTTTCAATATACTGTAAATCCACAAGAACTAGGAGGTATAGCTGATAAACAGCAGAGAGGCCAGGTTGAAGACGCGAGACACGCAGCGCAAAAGGCTCCCCTATTGATCTTGCTTAGGGACAATACAATGATCCTACCTAGACAAGCCTACAACAATGAATAACTGCATTATTGTTTTTTTAAGGGAGCACAAACTGATACTCTAGGCTAAACTTCAGCGATTTGAGCGGCTATTCCTTGCGAACCTAGATCCTAGCGCTTCAATACAGCTTCAACATTTGCAATTTGACTTTTCAAAATGTATTAACTTTTATGTGTGGCATAAACACAAGCAGTCACACGGTTTTAATGTGATTAGGCTACTTCAAAAGTCTCCTATAGGCTACCTGCACACGTTCATCAAAAATATAATTCCAGCTTCCAAACTGTACCATTTGATGAATGGAAAGAGACATCTGTTACAAAACACCCAAAAGTTGAATGACATTTGGAAATTGTCAAGTCAAGCATTCGACACCCGAGTACAAGGTAGGGAGGGATCTCATTTCTGTTTGTCGAGATTGACAGAGTCCATTTGATTGTAGTGTTGAAAATGCAAACCGTGATTTTGAAGCGCCCAAAGTCGGCATGCTTTGCTTGTTGGTTGTTTTATTTGATTTATTTAACCTTTATTTAACTAGGCAAGTCCGTTTAGAACAAATTCTTATTTACAATGACGGCCTCCCGCCAGTCAAACCCTCCCCTAACCCGGACGACGCTGGGCCAATTGTGCGCTGCCCTATGGGACTCTCAATCACGGCCGGATGTGATGCAGCTTGGATTCGAACCAGGGACTGCAGTGATGCCTCTTGCGCTGAGACGCAGTGCCTTAGACTGCTGCGCCACTCAGGAGCATTGGCAAATATATGATTCGAAATATAGGGTCAAACTTTTGAAATCGGATTTTCCCCTAGCTGATCATTGTCTGCAGAAGGCTCTGATTGTAGTGTTATGAAACAGGCAGGGAGAGTGAGCTCCGTGGCGGTCGGCGAACCCTCAACCTTCTGGCCCGTAGCCCTGCGTGGCATCGACTGTCCCACAAAAGCACGCTCAAGTGGCAAAGTCGATATCCACATTTATAAAACACAGGGTCGCTACAGTTATTGTTATTTTTGGACGTGAACATTATTTTGAGTTATTTCAACGAGGGGGAAGGGCCTTGTGAAAATATTGTTTACGTTAGGGGGGGGCATTTTTGTATGGCTGTCCCTTAATATAACCTTCTAATCTAACTATCCATGTGTTTCATTCTCGTTCAATGCTCTGCGAAGATAAAAGTCCGATTGTATTTGACACAGCCCGTTCAGAGGTTAGACAGTCACACCAGAGAAACCATCAGCCTCAGTGGTGGAGCTGTAACAGGGCTTTTAGAGACAGATCTAAAGCATCTCTGTCACAGTTAACTCTAGACTGCTCCCCCTCTCCCCTTCTCTGTCAAACCCCAGAGACACAAACCAGGGAGGAAACCTCCAGATACATCCAGCCGGGCTCCACAATGCTGTGGCGGTAACCACTCACTCTTCCCTGTCTCACTTAGGCTGTCTAATGGCTGAGGAGGCGGGGGAGAGACTCAGAGACAAAACCCGTAAAGGAACACAGATACAGCTGAAGCCTTTAAGAAGGATAGGCAGAAAGATCTGGAGGACCACTGGGTCTAACCGTCCCTCTCTGGCCTCTCTCTGGCCGTCCCTCTCTGGCCTTTCTCTGGCCTTTCTCTGGGCTCTCTCTGGGCTATCTCTGGGCTATCTCTGGGCTCTCTCTGGCCTTTCTCTGGGGTGTTTTAGAGCAGCGATGCAGCACTAAACACTAATTCACTGGCTTTCCATCATCTTAATAGCATGATAATGTCTTTCGGGGGGGGTCTTTCACAATCTGTCACCAATGCATTAGTATAATTTACACAAGCCGAAGACGCTGCAGGTCAGTGTTATTGACTCAGGTCAAATAGTTTTGTGTTGCACAGGAGGTTGGTAGCACCTTAATTGGGGAGGACGGGCTCATAGTAATGGCTGGAACAGATTCAATGAAATAGTATCGAACTCATCAAACACATGGTTTCCTCCCCTCAGCAGCCTCCTGTGTTGTGTTGTTATGGCACTTTACGGAGTTGTTTGTCACCAAGCCAAAGGCAAATCCGTAGAAAACAGTTATTAATAAAGGTATTCAGTCTACAGCTCTAAATAACTGTACAAATACGATGACCATCTACTACCACAGTGTAAATGTGTTTGGGGGTAGTAGGGGATAGGGTCTGATTTTGGACTGGGTGTAAGTTTCACCTGACACAGGATGATGTGCTGGGAGCAGACCACGAGCAGGTCGCACTCAAACTTCCTGCAGATCTTCTCCTTGATGCGGTTGTACATGTCGGAGGAGTCGTCAGAAATCGTAGATGAGGATCTTCTCCGGCAGCTGGATGGCTCGGCGGTTCCTGTTGAGAGCTATCTTCTTATCCAGCTCTCTGCACTTCATCCTCACTGGGCAAGGAGAGCAGGTAAGCACAGGAAGTCCAGTCAAAAAATAACCACTAGCCCTAGCGTCACTTAACTCCTACACCCTTAGTGTTTACAGATCTGAAGGGACTGGATAGATCTGAGCATATGGGCAGGACTCTACATAGCCTTCCAATGGACTTCTTCAGGGAGCTTCTGCCGTCCATTTCCATCAGATCTGCTAACACTGACGATGTAAGGGAGCTAAGGGAAGTACAATGTACCGTTTAAGTCAATCCACCTTTCTGTTCAGTGATGAGGTGCTGGACGTGGGCCATGCCATCTCTGTAGGCGTAACGGTCTTTGTACAGGCCATGCATCGTGCTGAAGATGAGCTGAAAGAAGGCTATGCTCCGTCCTGGAAGCCCAACACCTACACAGAAGACAAAGAGAGAACAATGTAGCAGTGGTTCCCATTAACACTTCCATGAAAATACAGAGAGACAAAGTGTTCCTGTTGCTAGATCCCCGTCTAAGACAACGTGGAGATGTCAGCAAGGTAGAACCTAATGCTCTCTCGCGTGAGTCGCTAGTACTAATATAAAATATTAAAGATATCAAATAAACCGACATTAATATTACTTTCATGTACTCTATGGGTGATCACAGATACTTTTTCACAAGTTAAAAATAACTGATCTGTGAATTTATCCCAACGTGATATGTCGCATCAACACTTGATCTGACAGCATGACGTCTATAGCGTCTATAGCGTCAGTCGCATCTTATCATTTCCGTTCCGCGTTCTTCACAGCATGGCTCGGCACCATGTCAGCGCTGTTTTAAATTACAGCGTTCCAATACAGTTCCCTTCAGACACACGCACATACACTCTCTCTCTCATACACCCTTACACAGTTACTCAAATGTACACACACACACACACACTAAAAGAGACCCACCACATAGACTCTACAGGTCCACACCCAGGAGCTCTGTTCCCCGATGGTGCCGAGCCGCACCCAGTCTTGGTGTAGAGGGAGGCCTGCTTGTCCGAGCCGCCCATCACAATGTACTCCCCCTTGGAGAAGTAGCTGACGCAGCAGGAGTCATAGAGAGTTCTGTCCTTCCCAATCTGAGAGAGACAGAGGAACAGACATTGAAATGCCAAGGAATTCTACTTCATATTTATTGACCTTTAACTGGGCTATGCTTGTCTAGGCCAATACTTCCCCTGACTGGGAGCAAGTCTCAAATGAATGTCCTAAAAATCGTCTCTCCTCGGTTGCAACACTCACACAACAACTGTTCGTCGGGAGCTTCATGAAATTGGTTTCCATGGCCGAACTACCGCACACAAGCCTAAGATCACCATGCGCAATGCCAAGCATCGGCTGGAGTGGTGTAAAGCTCGCCGCCATTGGACTCTGGAGCAGTGGAAACGTGTTCTCTGGAGTGATGAATCACGCCCTCACCATCTGGCAGTCCGACAGACAAATCTGTGTTTGGCCGATGCCAGGGGAGCGCTACCCGCACCAATGCATAGTGCCAACTGTAAAGTTTGGTGGAGGAAGAATAATGGTCTGGGGCTGTTTTTCATGGTTCGGGCTAGGCCCTTTAGTTCCAGTGAAGGGAAATCTTAACGCTACAACATACAATGACATTCTAGATGATTCTGTGCTTCCAACTTTGTTGCAACAGTTTGGGGAAGGCCCTTTACTGTTTCAGCATGACAATGCCCCCGTGCACGAAGCGAGGTCCATACAGAAATGGTTTGTCGAGATCGGTGTGGAAGAACTTGACTGGCCTGCACAGAACCCTGATCTCAACCCCATCAAACACCTTTGGGATGAATTGGAACGCCGACTGCGAGCCAGGTCTAACCGCCCAACATCAGTGCCCGACCTCACTAATAGTCTTGTGGCTGAATTGAAGCAAGTCCCTGCAGCAATGTTCCAACATCAAGTGGAAAGCCTTCCCAGAAGAGCGGAGGCTGTTATAGCAGCAAAGGGGGGACCAACTCCATCTTAATGCCCAAGACTTTGGAATGAGATGTTCGACGAGCAGGTGTCCACATACTTTTGGTCATGTAGTATATTTTAAAAACAACTTGAGTACTTCTAATAATTTGATATAAATGAGATGGGCACATGTATTAATTACAGAAAATAATTTCACTCGGAAAGTATTCAGACCCCTTCCCTTTTTCCACATTTTGTTACGTCACAGCCTTATTCTAAAATGGATTCAATTATTATTATTATTACTCCTAGGAGTCTTAACATGTTCGATACCAATGTTCTTCATCTCAGAGAGCTGATGTTGTGACGAGCCTCCTTGAAATGCACAGCCACAGGGTGTCTCTGGTCAAGAGTCCCTATATAACTCCTGTGTTCTGCTATCCTTGTTTTCAGAGCTCATTTCGTTTTTTTCTCCTACATAGCATAGACCACAAATACACTTGATTAGGCATACCACGTTGTTTGTAGAACACCTAATGATGGACTTAATCTTATAACGGCCTTGCCCACGATAGGGTGATTGAACGTTGTGCATTTCTTCGGAAACTTACGGTGGGTACGTCGGCCACATCTGCAATTATCCGTCCGGCACATTGACTAGGAAGGTGCTACGTGGTACTGGTGGGAGATCACTCCTCATTTGACTGATGTCTGAAGACTACCTGTGGGGGATCTTTAAACATCTTTTCCAGTTGTGGATCAGGGCTCAAGATGTGCCAGTGTTTTTTTTAATGATATGGTCGAACTATTTGCCAAGTGGCGAGTACTGAAGGTTGTGTTGAGCTCGCTGGTCAGGGGGGTGGGGTGGTTTGTGCGTGAGGCTGTCATCCCGGGTCATATCTTTGTATCGGGAATACGGCCTCATTTGAAAATGTGGTCTCACGCATTAAAATAACAGGGAAGTTTCTCTCGTATTTATGGTCCACCAAGTCTGAGCCAAGGCTTTCTCCAGACCACGACCTAGTAGACACATCAAAGCCCACAGTCCTTAGCAATCCCGTTGAGCGCCTGACCAAACAGATGGGAAAAACACATACACACTCTCTTGTTTCTAAATGGGCTCTATTGTTCTGGCACTTGAAGTCCATTTGCGCGACGTCATGTCAGTTCCCGACTGCGCATCTGTTTCTCCTCACTCTGAAAAAGAACCGTCTGACAGTCCATTCTTTTGCCCTGAAATAAAACCATTTTGGACAACTTCCCTTTTTTTTATTTTTATTACAGATCATTCCCAGCATGGTAATCAAACCAGCATGTTCACTGAAACCGATGAACAGCCAAGTGACAACACATGAGACTAAGGTTCCATGGCAGGGTAATGAAAACAGTGCATATTTGTCTGTACTTACAGTATTACCCAGAGGGATATGGGGGAGGAGTAGTGCGGGGATCATTATTAAACGCTAAACAGGATCACCTCCAGTCCAGTGTTATGGTTCCAATAGTGCCTGACAGGCTGATTGCGTACAGGCCTTAAAGGCCTAATGAAGTGTTATCAATACATGATGGTGGCCTGTGGTTTAGGTGTTATCGCTCGTTGCCACAGCAATGGGAAAGTGTGATAACACCCAGGCCATTGACCAATCACCGGTGCCCACCTGGGAGCAGAGCCTCAACCCCTGTGGTCGTAAACATAGGCCTTCTGATCTCTACATAACGACCATGGGGTGTATTGCTGTGCTACACACTGATATACTTTGGATTGTCAATCATCAGAGTATTTTCCATTATACTTTCTATTAAGCAAATATATATATATATATTTTTTTTTTCACGGCTGCATTTTCTACTAGATATGCTATGCTATCTATTAATTTGCTGTGGAAACAAACTCTAAATGTTTATCTCATATGTAACCAATATCCAGATGGCCAGTAGAAGGCAAAAATATTTACTACATTTTAGACCAGGGGTGGGTAAACTTTTTGGCTTGAGGGCCACATCGGTATTTTGAAATTCAATGAAGGGCCACAGATTTTTGGGGGGTTATTTTGTTTGTCTAAATCAATGTGGATCAGAAAAAAGCACAGTTATTTGAAAATATATAGATCCGTTATCATTTTTACATTATTTCTTTCAGCGGGTCATTGTGCTCATCCCTGAGAGAGAAACGCCACAATGAGTCTTTCCCTGAGTTTTGATGTTACCTCCCTTCCTTCATGCAGTGGTCTTGATCAGAGAACACTCCCTGTAGCAGGGGCTCCCCTCCTCTCCCTGCCTGCCTCTCCTTCTCCAGCTGCCTAGCCCAGCCCCAGGCACTCTACCCTGCTGCTGCAGCTCTGCCTGCTCTGGCTGTAGGGTGCGTCGGTGAGCAGGCACTGGTGCTCTGGCATGCTGCTGTCCACATCCACTGCCTCATCATCTTCTTCCTCACAGGACGGCATCCACTTCCACCAGTCCCTGTCAGAGCTCGCCTGGTCAAACATTGACACCTACTGGCTGTCTACAGGAAATACATTGGACTTCTGATGTCCCAAAAAAACTCTCAACCGCACTCACAATGATGCCTATTTTCTCCGATTTCCACTCCGTTCGCGCAGTTGATGTTCAACAGGTTGCTGTCGTGGAGGACTGTTTACAGGATCTGTTCGCTTGTGCGCAGACTCCGTTCTGTTTCCTGTCCTGTCTCTTGTGCTGCGTTCTGCGCATGGCATGTGTGAGTCAAGCGGAATCGCTCACAAGCTAGTTCACACACTTCACAGCCCAGCGGCAAATACAATTTATCCAAAGATGTTGATGTTATTGTCTGCGACAATTTTATTCAACTCGATCTTCAAGTAAAATGCCAACAGAGATGAACCATTCATCCAGAACAGCACGTGATCACGAGGTATGTAAAGAAGCACAGATGAATCGACTATCAAGAAGGTAAACCAATCTGCAATTGTTGAGCTACTTAGCTAGCTAATAGTCACCTATTTGCCCAAACCATGCTCTTCAATATAAATAAGATTTTGTTCGGAACATTTAAAAAAAAATATGATATGATAGACAGGTTGAGTTCACTATTCTGATCCATCTTTTTGTTTGTGGCAGCAAGGTATAGAGCTCCAGCTGTCTTAAGAAGATGTTAGCAGCTAAGAGGACCGGAGTAGGATCTCAGCCTCATGAAACCCAGCTTGTGACGCCTGTCTGAGACAGACATCCTCTACGCTCCCGAGTGTGGACAATATGCTATCACTCGATTGTCATATGTATCAGGCTAAAAACGGAGCCTACTGTTGATACAACTAGTGCTTCCCCTACTGACAACAACACAGTCACAACCAGGCTCGAAAACAATAACCTCAACACAGAGATCCCCATCACTGACACACAGTTTAATCCTAATTCGGACACAGACACTATGGCTGTTCCAGGTTCAGATATGATAGTTACCAAAGAGGCTGATCCCAATGCAGTCAAGAGACAGCGGACCAGACAGGAGGATGCAGAGTCGTGCCAGCCTTCTGGTATGCCGCTAGGCTGGGTGAGAGTGGTGAGGCAGAGGAAAAGTGGGAAGACTGCAGGCAAACTGGACATCTATATAACAAGGTGATTCTGATTTTTGCTTCTTCACTAGTTACTCTCATTCTCTCATTGCATGTAAACATCCCTGAAGTGTGTGTGTCTTACTGTCAGGGCTAGGGGCTAAGTGCATTGCAGATATCCTACGATCAATGATTCTATATGAAGTAACTGATATGCCTGCCTCTGTAGTCCCCAGGGACAGAGGTTCCGGTCCAGGGCGTCTCTTCAAGCCTTCCTTCTCAACGATGCAGGAGGGGATCTACAGATAGATGACTTTGACTTCCCCAAAGCCAAGAGTGGCAGTGTAGCTGTGACTCCGCTGCCAAGCCAGGAGAGACAGAGGAAAGTTCATCAGGAACACACACGTCATACCTCAGAGGCCAATATCAAAGAAGACTGGCAGAACACAGAGGAGAACATGGAAGAGGGTAGAATATTAAGCCGGCCTCCGAATAACACAAAAATAGCCTCTTCCGCAAAATCCTGCAAGCAGAGGACCAGACCCAGAGACAAGAGAACGATATCAACTCATCAGAGGCCTGGCATGCCTCCCTTGGCAAGGGGAAACCACAGACGGGCAGCTGGGAGAGGCACAGAAACGGGCCACCCATCAGACACAAACGAAGACATCAAAGAGACAAACATACAAGCCTCTGTGAGAAGGGGTGAGGATGATGAGACTGAGAGGCGTCCGAAGGTTGTGGCGGTAGTTGACGATGTCATACCGGAGAAGAGCCCCCAGAGGAGGCCGGGGCTGCTGAGAGAAAAGCTGCTCAGGCTGGTCCCGCCCACTGATCTACAAGATGCTCTCATTGGTCGAGAAGAACAGCTTCCTGTGCCACTGTTACTCGTCCCAGTCCTTAGGGTGCAGTCTGCTTCTGAGAGCGAGGGGGAGGCTGAGTCTGAGGGTGTGGGAGTGGGGGAGACTGAGGGAGTGGAGGATATAGAGGCAGAGGTGCATGACGAAGAGCTGCCATCTCCCCAGACCACTGGAGGGCGCTGTACACCACTGAAAGATTCCCAGAGCAGTATGTATCAATTTTCTCTACTGTGCATTGTGCTATCTGAGTTATGATGCATAATATGCATTGACTGTGATGCCTAGATAGAGAAGAACGTAATCATCTTCTTGGACCTCCATGGTTTCAGTGTACTGACCCAAGAGAATAACATGTTTAATGTGTGTAGTGGTGCCTGTTGTTCCTGTTCTGCCCAGAACTGTTAGGAGAGAAACGGAAGACCAGTCCTTATTTCAGCCGGAAGTCAATGAGAGATGGTAATCATTTCATAAATGGTAGAACTCAACAGAATTTGCCATTCTTGGAGAAAAATATAAGTCAAATATTTTATTTATTTATGTCCGAAACCCCTTATGTCCACACACAGGTCTGAGCCCCCCCAGGAGGAAAGCCTTAAGGAAGTGGACCCCTCCTCGCTCCCCCTTCCACCTGGTGCAGGAGACCCTTTTCCACGACCCCTGGAAACTCCTGGTAGCCACCGTGTTCCTCAACAAAACCAGCGGTGAGACACACAAACACACACACGCAAGGCTCAAACACACACACATCTACAATTAAAACATTGGAATTATCTCACACAGTCTCTGTTCTGTCTTCCTTTTCAGGTAAAATGGCCATCCCGGTGTTGTGGCAGTTCTTTAAGCTTTACCCATCAGCGGAGGAGACCAGGGGGGCAGAGTGGAAGCCCCTGTCTGTGCTGCTGAGGTCTTTGGGCCTGTATGAACTGCGAGCCAAAATCATCATCAGGTTCTCTGGTGAGTCACTGTTCCCGTCTCCACCTGTGGATCCAAGAGATGACCCACTGGTTTCCCTCCTAGAAAGTGAGCTTTTAGTTTTAGTTGAATTCGAGGGTGACGACTGGGTTGTCCTATCCTCCAAGTGTTAGAGGTGTGTTTGTTTTTGGCCAGCACCGGAGAAATAATGGGTGTGTTATGCAGATGAATACCTGACCAAGCAGTGGCGCTACCCTATAGAGCTGCATGGGATTGGGAAGTACGGCAATGACTCCTACAGGATCTTCTGTGTAGAGGAGTGGAGACAGGTGAGTGAGTCACAGACCCCATGGTTACATACAGTTTATAGTGTATTTTCCCTTTAGCAAAAATGACAGCTGTTGTTACACCAACATTTAAATAATCGATCCAGATATAGTCAACTAGAGATTTTGCCCTTGTGTGTGTGTGTTTACCTAGGTTGAACCCCAGGACCATATGCTGAACAAGTACCATGCTTGGCTGTGGGAGAACCACGAGAGGTTGGGAATCTGAACCATGACGAACTGCAATGTCACAACATGTTTTATCAGTGGAAGAATGTTCTAGTTCTTAAATCATTAGGCTTATAACCTGACATATTGGTATCTCTCTTGGACAACAATTGTTACTCAACGTGATTGTATTAAAGAAATTGTTTTATCATGTTTTCAAAAGCCTAATGACTCATTTGCATTGAATTGGACTTTGATGTTGTGCCTCTGGAAAAGCAACAGATGAACCGTGTCCCCTTTGTCCAGCGGAGATTGGTGTTCCCTTTCTTGCGTGTATTGAATCGTCTCCCATCTGTCTAGCTGTGTAGCCGTGCTCGGACAATAGCTCGCCCAGCCTTATTTCACATGCTAATACATTTCTTTAGGAGAGCACCAGTGCATTTAGCTACGCTAGGCTCCAGCTTTATTCTCTGTCTGCACACGAGTAACCTGATTCCCAGGGCAACAGTTGCCACCGCAAAACACCCAAGTGAGTGCATTTGTTTGTACTAGTTCTATTTGAATCCAAGTCTTCATAGTCATTCAAGTAAATATTTGAAAAGGAAGTAGTTTGCATGTAATTAATTCAACTTTACTGCTATGAAAAATAACTTTACTGTTTTGGCAGTGACATTAGTGAGAAGAGAGCTTAGTGTGAAAGTTAAGACGGACCCTTTGGAAGTATTTCAATGCACGAGGACCGGACTCCACTGCTGGGGAAACACAAGGCACAGCCCTGTCTAACGGAATGAAACTTCGTAAGAAAACTTTCAAAACAGCTTTGACGTTTTAAATTGTTTTAAATGAATGGTTTTCTATCAGTTTGAACTGTGCTCGTTTGATTATTGAAACCGTTCAGTGTTTATACTGTGCATTATTCTTATCCTTCTTTTCATTACCACAGCTGCTATTCGCTTGAATTCCACAACTCTGTCTATTCCTCGATCCACACCTGTCCGCCAAAGTCGCTGCCTTATGGTCACTCCCCTGACATTGCCCATCATGTCGCCTGCCTCGGCAGCACTGCCAGTCAGCCAGGTGTGCATTGACTCTAAGATAAAGCAAATTCAAGTGTTTTATAAATATTTTTGCCTGCCTTTGTGTGAACTTCCTATCTGGTCGGCAGTCTGTCCCCAGACTGGACCCTCTCCATCCTCCTCTGGCCCATAGACGGACTGTCAGCCTGGAGACCCCTGCTGTGCATCACCACAACCACCAGAGGGCACTGGTTATGCAGAGAAAGGAGCACTATAGGTGATTCCAGGAGTAAAACATAAACCCTGATGCCAGTCTGTTCCTGCGTTTTGTGAAACTTTGGAGAAAACTACATAATACCGATAATATGAAAATGTCACATTTCTGCCAATGAATCTTTTTTCTCTGGGGCTTTGTTAGGTATCACCAGGTGTGGCGGAAGCCATTCTACGGATCCTGCACTGAAAGAGAGGAGTACAGGTAAAAGAATCCTCGTCTGAATTATTAATTTCCCTCCCATATCTAGGTGAGATTCTGGCTTCTGTCATATTGTTTATAAATCTCTCGATTTTCCAGATCGGAGGTACGTCAGCATCTGAAGAGGCAGATGGAGGAGAAGAGGGCGGGGCTGATGCTGAAGTTGACCAGTAAGGCAGAGGAGGCTGAGTTTTTACAGGAAGTGGATCGCTTGGCTCTGTCCAATGAGAAACAGCAGAGGATCCAGCACAGCAGAGCGTTGAGACACTACAGAGATGAGAACAAGAAGGTAATACACCAGGGATCATCAACTAGTGGATGGTCGGGGGGGCGGAACAGGCAGGGTCGGCAGGTAGCCTAGCGGTTAAGAATGTTGGGCCTGTAATTCAAAGGTCACTGGTTTGAATCCCAGAGCCGACTAAGTGAAAAATCTGTAAATGTGCCCTTCAGCAAGGCACTTAACCCTAATTGCTCATGTAAGTCGCTCTGGATAAGTGTCAATTAAAATGTAAAATATAAACATAATTTCAAATCATTTGTAGACTGCATATTGACTGCAAGAAGCCCAAACAGATGTTTGACTAAAACAATTATTTCAAACCTTGCTTATATTTGTATACGATCCACATGTCTCTTATGTGTGGGAATACTTGAACAGATTTCTTAAATTAAAATCACTTGGAGCTGATTTCCTGGTGTTTTTACAGTCTGTCCAACAATAAAACGTTTTTAAAAAGTTTATTAATATATATTTTTTTTCAGACAACTTGGGGGGCCAAATAAAACCTGCGGGCTGCCAGTTGGGGAACCCTGTAACACACACACACTACGTACTAATGGCTGGAGCGGAATGGTATCGAACACATGGTTTCCTTGTGTTTGATGGCATTTAATTTGCTCTGTTCCGGCCATTATTACGTGCTGTCCTCCCCTCAGCAGCCTCCACTGACTTCGTCCTAATGTGATATTTTTTTTAAACTCGTACTCTTCTCTTTTGTGTGTGGTGTAGCTGATGGAGCAGAGCTGGAGGGACAGGGCACTGATTCGCTCTCAGGAGGCCCTGATGGAGAGAGAACTGCTACGCCACAACCCCATTAATTCGAGCGGCACACTGAAATAGAAGCACACACCTCTGCTCACAAATTCTCTTTTTCCATAGCTAACATTATAGGGGACGTCACTATTTTTAGGGTTAGGGTTATTTAATTAGGCAAGTCAGTTACGAACAAATTCTTATTTACAATGACGGCCTACCCCGGCCAAACCCTAACGACGCTGGGCCAATTGTGCGCCACCCTATGGGACTCCCAATCACGGCCGGTTGTGATACTGGCTGGAATCGAACCAGGGTCTGTAGTGACGCCTCTAGCACTGAGATGCAGTGCCTTAGGTAGTAGCTCCTGAGTGGCGCAGCGGTCTGTTTCCTTGAATGGCTTTCATCTATCGTCTACATGCAACAGCAGTGTTTTAGTAAGGTCTTCAGCAATGAGCAGCAGTAGTTCAAATTAAAATTGCTTTTAGTTCATTTCAACATGTCAAATAAAAATGGTGAAAGGATATGGTAAAGAAAATAGCACTCTGGCAGAATTTTTTTTTATTTTTAATAATGGTCATAATGCAAGTAAGTGCAGCTGGGAATCTTAGGCCTAACAAACACACATACTGGTTCTGGAACCTAAGGACATGATTAACAATTTTACATATTTTTTTAGATTATTGAAAATGGAAAAAATATCATTTGAATAAATGTTTTATTCTAAGCGCACTAGCTTTAGTAGGTACTCAGGATGAGGGTGGAACAACGTGTTGGGATTATTGAGTGGATGCAAATGTTGACAGTTCCGATAAAATACACTTGTGCATTGTACAGTTGTGGCCAAAAGTTTTGAGAATGACAAATATTAATTTTGACAAAGTTTGCTGCTTCAGTGTCTTTAGATATTTTTGTCAGATGTTACTATGGAATACTGAAGTACAATTACAAGCATTTCATAAGTGTCAAAGGCTTTTATTGACAATGACATGAAGTTGATGCAAAGAGTCAATATTTGCAAAACCCTTCTTTTTCAAGACCTCTGCAATCCACCCTGGTGTGCTGTCAATTAATTTATGGGCCACATCCTGACTGATGGCAGCCCATTCTTGCAAAATCAATGCTTGGAGTTTGTGGTTTTTTGTTTGTCCACCCGCCTCTTGAGGATTGACCACAAGTTCTCAATGGGATTAAGGTCTGGGGAGTTTCCTGTCCATGGACCCAAAATATTTATGTTTTGTTCCCCGAGCCACTTAGTGAGCCATCACTTTTGCCTTATGGCAAGGTGCTTCATCATGCTGGAAAAGGCATTGTTCGTCACCAAACTGTTCCTGGATGGTTGGGAGAAGTTGCTCTCGGATGATGTATTGGTACCATTCTTTATCCATGGCTGTGTTCTTAGGGAAAATTGAGTTAATATTAATTAATATATATTATTATATATATTATATATTAATTAATATTGGTGTCATTCTCAAAACTTTTGGCCATGACTGTACAGTACCCCATTTTACCTGGTGCTGATCACACACGCATATCAAACAGATTCTGAAAAAGGTTTTTTGGAAAAAAAAGATGTTCAGAAATGAATTATTGCAAACCAATAAAATGGGTGACATCTTCACTAGGACTGCTGCCTTTAACTCTTGATATCTCATGCACACTGCTCAGGCAGTAGGGTTTGGGGTGGTGAACAGAAGTGATGATCCTTGTATCCTGGTTGAACAGTTTAAGGGGGAAACAAGCAGCTCTATAAAGCTCAGTCTTTCATGCCTATCAGGATAATAAATACATACAGTAATCACCTTTCTCATGCATTCATACAGTAAGAATAAGCTTGTGCAAAAACACAGTCATAATAGGGGCGCGATTATAAATAGTGTTATAACGTTGGACATAATTTCACTGGTGCAACAGGACACATCTGTCCTTTCCTAAACATTTCCCATGTCCACTATAGCAGCAGTCTTTAGTGCTTCAACACCCCACTGACCATCCCATAGCACCTTCCATTACCAGGGAAACACCTCTGTTCCTCAGTATAAGGTGAAATGATGGAACAGTAGAATACTGATGAGGTAAGAGGGGTAGCTAAGAAGTTTGGGTTGGGATGCGTGGAAATGGACAGACATCATTTCGGAGCAATATTTTGCCCAGTAGAAGATACAAATGCATAATAACTTGGTAACAATCAGTAGTGGTCTTATCCGACCTGCACTCCCTCCCTTTTCTACCCCATGAGTTGAGGCAAGAGGCTTGTGTTTTGGTCTCCCATATCAGTGCAGAAAGACAGTCCAGTGTCCTTAGTGTCTTTTCAGTGTTCTTGGATCAAGTAGTACCCGGTCTTCTGTATTCATTCCTCCATTGAGCTCTCTAATTTGACTAAGCTCCAAGGTCTCTTATTCATCTCCCTCCATCATCTTAAAGGTTCACAATCCACAACAATCCAGAAGACCCACAATCATCCCAAGCCAACACCCCCAAAGTAGTATAGTACATCCCTGATTGGCTAGCATTCCTGTAGCCGTCCCACCCCTCAGTCTTTGTCGCCCTCATTGGCTTGCATTCAAGAGTTCCTTCCTCTTTCCTGTATCCCTAGCTCCTGATAGGCTAGCGTCCCTTTAGGAAGCCGTCCAGCATGCGGTCGCCCTTCTCTGACAGCCAGTATCCGGCCATGGCGGCCACGCCCCCGATGAAGATGGCGGTAAAGACCATGTCGCCCTTGGCGGCGAGCGTTGCTAGGGCACAGATGACCACGCCAAAGAACATCTGCTGCAGAACCAGGACCTCGTCGTCAGTCATGTCATCAAACAGACCCTTCTCTGGACCACCTGGTGGAGCGATCGCGAGGAAGAGAGAAATACCATGTCTGTGATGCTGTGGGGTGGAGGTCATGCAGACATAACTATCACGTGTTTTGTGTATGCGTGTGTCACTTACTCAGCGGCTGGTTCTCCACACAGATGCTGTCTCTACGAATGAAGCCGTCAGCACATTCACAGCGGAAGGACCCCTCGTCATTGAAACACGCCTCATTCAGCCCTGGACATGCTATCGCCCGCTCACTACACTCGTCCACATCTGGGAGGGAGAGAAAGAAAAGCTGGACAGAGTGACCCCCATGACAAGAGTGTATAATATAATAAAGTAGGTGAGAAAGTCAGCCTGCTTTAACAAAAGGTTAATCTGATTGGCTGAATCAGGGACGCAACTTTGGTTTTAGAAGTGGGGGGGGGGGGACATAATTGTTTTATTCAGTCGGATAAACACTCCAAACAGCCTACCCGACCACTCGGAGGCGTCCGCATGTTCCTAAAGCACTCCGTTGCCTCGTTTTGTATCACATTCCAATGATAAAACTGGGGGGGACAAAAATCCAATTTCAGAATGTGGGGGGACATGTCCACCCCGTCCCCAGTGAACGTTGCGCCCCTGAGTCGAATCATATAGTAAAGGGAGCCACACAGACAGACAGTAAATGAAGACCCAGCTGGGTTCCCTCACCGAGACATTTGGCTCCTCTGAGCTTGTATCCCCGAGCACATTTCTTACAGCGGGCTGGACCACTGCCCATACAGCCCACACATGCCTGGTCACAGCCTGGCACAGAGAAGAGAGGACTGGGTCAACTGGGTCAGCACACAGGTCTACCAACAACAAACAGGATTAGTCATTACTCTGTTACTACCAGATAGTAGAGGAAGAGCCAACAGTACCTCTGCACTCGTACGATCCATCTGTGTTGTGGCAATAGGTGTTGGAGGAACATCGAGCCAGCTCTGTGCCACACTCGTCACTGTCTGGAAACAACACACACAGCAGGAGTTAAACACAGGCACAGTACAAAAACCAACGGACGACATTACGCTTCAACAAAAACACACACAAAAGCCAAATACTCACCAACACACTTGTTGTCATGGAAGAGCCACCCAGGTTTGCATTCCAGACATTTGTAGTTCTCTGGCCCCGAGCACTTTTTACAAGAGCGGTAGCATGCTACAGACATCACACGGAGGAGAAATGATTGGTTTGTGAGCATTCTACATGAGATTGCTTGATAATATAGAAGCCAGGCTGTCTGGTTGATGATCAGACAGGCAAACTGTCTCTGAATGGGTACCTGCGCAGGCTGGTGTGCTGTGATTGGAGCTCTTCTCTCTGTAATAGCCGTCTGCACAGCTCTGACACAGCTGACCGAAGTACCCCGGGTCACACACGCACTCTCCATCTCCCAGACGCGTGCCCTCTCCCTCACAGCGGCCCAGACCACCACACACCCCTCCAGGACCAGACAGACACTCTGCAGCACAACAACAACACACATGGTTAATACAGTGACTGTGTGTGTGTGTGTGTGTGTGTGTGTGTGTGTGTGTGTGTGTGTGTGTGTGTGTGTGTGTGTGTGTGTTCAGTACCTTTGCAGTCTGGTCCAAAACGTCCCGGGGGACAGCAGAGCGGGAGCTCCTCTATACACAACCACTCAAATAGGTCTGGAGCCTCTTGCTGCCTACGCACACAGAGAGAGACAGTGACAAGACCAGTGATGAGAGGAAGGACAAGCACACACACACGAATAACATACTGCTTAGGTGTGTACGTACATTGACACAGAACAGTTACAGTGCTGTGAAAAAGTATTTGCCCGGGTTTTTGATTTTCTCTATTTTTGCATATTTTTGATAATGTTATCAAATCTTCAACCAAAACCTAATATTAGATAAAGGGAACCGGAGTTTACAAATAACACAAAAATGTGATACTTATTTTGTTTATTTAATTAACAAAGTTATGCAATGCCCAATTCCCCTGTGTGAAATAGTAATTGCCCACTTACACGCAATAACTGGTTTTGCTACCTTCAGCTGAAATGACTGCAACCAAATGCTTCGTGTAGCTGTCGACCAGTCTCTCAGATCGCTGTGGGGGAATTTTGGCCCACTCTTGCATTCAAAAGTAGAAAGTATGGAACGCCGTTTGAGTCTTTGCAATACTTTGTCACGGCACTGTATACACTCTCCTCCATAGATATTTGGACAGTGAAGCCACAATTTAAAATGTTACTATACTCCAGCATTTTGGATTTGAGATGAAATGTTTCATGAGACGACATTACAGATGTCACCCTTTACTTGAGGGTATTTTAATACGTATCTGTTTTACCATTTAGACATGATAGCACTTTGTGTATTTAGTCAGACGTATTTGGACAAATTCCCTTAAAGTAGTCAAAAGTTTAGCATTTGGTCCCATATTCCTAGCACGCAATAACTACATCAAGTTTGCGATAACAAACTTGTTGGATGTATTTATGGGTTGTTTTGCCCAATAGGAACTGAATGGTAAATAACTGCAGTAATTTCTTTCTGAGTAAATAAGATGTTTCTGAACACTTCTAAACTAATCCTGATAATGCCAAGACCAAGAAAAATCCGGAATAATGATGAGTGAGAAACATGCTAACTTCTCACTATTACCAATAACGGAAGGTTTGCATTTTGAGGGGGTATGATCTTTGAGCATCTAACTTTCTCACTCATCATTTATAATTATCCATAATCATGGTAGCATCCACATGAATGTAGAAGTTAAAAAAATGAAAAATACATTCTTATTTACAATAAAAGTGACTCCAAAATGACACAATAGATCTATTGTTCACCATTCAGTTCCTATTAGGCTAAATATAATCCGAAACAAACTGCAACTCCATCCAACAAGCTTAATATAGTCATTGAGTGCAAAGGAATATGGGACCCAATCCTAAACTTTTAACTACTTTAATACGCCGTAAGTGAATTTGTCCAAATGTGTGGACTAGATACATCAAGTGCTTTGATTTCTAAAACAGATATGAAAATGCTCTCAAAAAAAAAAAAATGGAGTACAGAGCCAAATAAAAATGTTCCTTCATTGTCCAAATGCATATGGAGGGGAGTGTATATACAGTACCAGTCAAAAGTTTGGACACACTCACTCATTCAAGGGTTTTTTCATAATTTTTTTACTATTTTCTACATTGTAGAATAATAGTGAAGACATTAAAAACTATGAAGTAACCAAAAAAAGTGTTAAACAAATCAAAATTTTGATTCTTCAAAGTAGCCACCCTTTACCTTGATGACAGATTTGCATAGTTGATGTCTTCACTATTATTCTACAGTGTAGATATAATAGTAAAAATAAAGAAAAACCATTGAATGATTAAGTGTGTCCAGACTTTTGACTGGTATTGCATTTAACGCATTTACAGTCAGATACAAACAGACACGCTGTGGCATACATACCGGTGGAACCACCATGTCTCCACTTGGTCCTCTATCTGCTCCAGCAGTTTGTTACAGTCAAAGTCAGATTTCTCACACGCTGCCTCTACTATCTCCAGCAACCTGGTTTCACTGAGAATGAGGATGGGAGGGGAAGAGTGAGTAATATAGTACACTTCACTAGCGAACATAGCACAGATAAAACAAATACTAGACCCTCATATCCTCCATTATGCACTCAAGGAGTATCACACACACACACAATTTTGAGAGGCTATCATACTGTGTAAGATCATAGGGGGTACTAAGCTCTTGTCTTGTCTGCCTTGGCTTAAATCAGAAGGACAACAGATTCAGGTCAGAGGCATCAAACTCAAGCCTTTATAGCGACAATAATGGTGCATTGTCCCTTCAACTACATGCTAAGGCTTGTCAGAGATTAGTAGGCCTTGTGGACTTGCCTCTGCATAAACACAGATGTTAGACTGTAGGTCCTAAAGACTGCTTATTCGTAGAGATTCTAGAGACATAGGCATAGTACCTGCGAGCATATTTAGCCAGATTTTCCTCCTCCCAAGCAGTGTTGCCACCCCCAAAATTCTTATTAGATGTTTTATCCAGTCCCTGGGAAAAATAAAAAAACAAAGACCATCAGGTGAAGAAAAGAACAGAACAGCAAGGAGAGTAAAATAGCAGCTACTGACAGAGACATGAGTAATAAGCAAAACAGAGATACCAACAGATACAAAAATGCACAATATGACCGACAAACTAACAAAGAGGGAGTACAGGAAGAGAGAGACATACAGACAGACAACTTGTACCTTGATGAAGCTGTCAGTGAGCTTGCGGCAGGTCTGGCATGGTGCAGTCTGTACTCGAACCACAGACAACACAGAAAAGAGCACCAGGGCAGGGAGCAGGGGCCACAACCACAACATGGCTTGGACTACCTACCACTCAGCCACGGAGGACAGAGGAGATTCAGTACAAAGTAGTTGACCCTAACTACTGATACACAGTCCGATATTTCTTCATCACAGTGGTTATGTCACGATTTGTTACTGTGTCTTTCAATCAACCTAGTCATTTATCATACTTTGAGAACTGCTGTGTACAATGACGGGCAGCAGGATTAAATAGTGTGTGAAAATAAAGGAGGATGAGTTATACGTTTTTAGTGATCTCTAATCATAGCTATGTATTGCCAAATCCAGTTGGATCCTGTTAAGGATAAGCCTAATTAATGATGATTATTTTACATCGCTTCTGCTGCTTAGCAAAAACATAGCTAGCTAGTTAAATTCTTAGCTAGGTACGGAGCTCACTAACGTTGTTGTCCTGACTGAACCATCTAGGCTGTGGTCCAGAGGATCATCATCATTCTAGCTAGTTAACGTTAGCCAAGGTCCCGTTCGCAGTCACATCCGATAACCCTCAATCCCATCAGTGCAAGTAATATAAGATGCTGCCTACTGTACATTGCAGGACAGAAAATGTACTATGCTAACTAGCTAGCTGCTAACTAATGCACTTTTTTAAAGGGGTTTTTAGCTAGCTGGATAGCTAATGTTAGCCACCTAGCTTCAACAAAGATTTTCTGCTTCTAAAGAATGATGCTGCGCTGAATCCTACCAGCAGTTTGCAGGCAATAGACTGGGAGCGTCCTCAGCACAGTAATGCAATTACACGGTCGTTCACCGGTTTAGTTCTTCAACCATGCCATTCATTGACCAGCCACCGTATTATCTACGGTAGTTTCCCGACCGGTGCTGATGCAGGGGTTCTAGTAGCTTTTTACTGCCTCTTTTTTTGGTTGAGATGCAGCTGGCAGGATACCGCCCAATCCCACTGGGACCTCAGTCTTAAACCAATCATTACTCGCCGAGTACCAATGAGGGCGTGCCTTGATCCTAAACGACATTAACGGATCGTTTGTCCTGAGACTATTTAGCAGACACAAAAATCACTCATGGTTATTTAGAATCAATGCAAATTTAACACTTTTTTTTTTACAAATACACGAACATGATTCAAACCACTGTAGACGGTATTGACTAGGTGGTATACAACTACGGCCGGAAGTACAAAGGACAAACGATCCGTTAATGTCATAACAGATTAGGAAAATTTATGCAGCAGGTTAGGATAATTAATGTAGCAGGTTAGGATAATTAGGTTAAGTTTAAGAAAAGGGTTAGGTTTAGCTAAAATGCTCTCCTAACCTGCTACGAAAAGTTACTTCCGTCAGTAGTTGTGCTCCATTTAGTCACAACCACTGTAGACCGATGACTGATTATGGATCACCCAGTCACAGTAATGCACCACAACATAATGCACAAATGTATAAAATAGAATTTAACAGTGTTGGGTAAGCTACTCTGAAATCATAGTTTACCAAACTACCAATTACTTCACACTGGAAGAAGTTAAGCTACACTATAGCTACCTTTAATAAAACAAATAATTAGCTTTAGTTAAGTAATTTTGAAAAACTAGTTCACTACATCCAAGCTACTTCGTGAAAAATGATCCTATCTAAATCTGAAATAGACTAAAATTTGCAAGAACAAATCACTCTGGAGTCAGATGTTAACAGAAAGTGTCATTTAGCCTATTAAACACATTTCAAGTGAGGAAATTCTTGCCAACTTCACCCATATTATTTGAGCAAGTAATTAGCTAATAAAAATGTAATAAACTACTGAAAACACTACCAAGATTTAGATTTAGTTAAACTACCACCAAGCTATGACAACATGTAATTTAGTTAGTAGTTGAACTACATGTAGTTCACTACTCCCCAACACTGGCGTTCAACAACTTAACAAATCACTTAGTAAAATAAGAAACTTTACAAATTAACCATATAACATTTTGAAATTAAGATAATGGTTGAGTACAACAATGTCAAACATTTACAGTTCAGAGATGAGCACCAAGCTGGGGTTGACAGTAGTGTTTGAGGAGCACAAAGGTGAATCACTTACAATATTTACAAGTCATGCTCAACTTTGGACAGTAGCTCTACAAGTGCATGATGAGATACAGTTTCAGCATGCCACCATCTCCGCAAGTCCTTATGTCCAGTATTTGATTATAGTATACTGTATAAAAGTGTCACAGTTACCGTCCTGTAGCAAAAGCCCCTGGTTCCTTCCTAGCCTCTCATGTCCTCTCAGACCCAGTCTATCCTGCTGGTCTTGGTGTCAGGACTAGACGGTGGGGTACTGAGACACGGCTCCAGAGGCACAGACTCCCAGGGGTCCTCCACCACTGCACTAACACAGCCCTGCAAGCCGTAACACTGCTGAACCCCCTGCAAACCCTCTCAGCCCCCCAGCAAGTACCCGTGAGGCTGCCCTGTGCCCCCCTGCCAGTGCCAATGAGGCTGCCCCACTACCTCGCCCCAAAGCCAGTTCAGTCAGGAAGCCCAGGCTCTGGGAGGGGAGGCTGAAGAGCGGCAGCCCCCTGTAGAGCTCAGGCAGGGGGCGGCCGGCCACCAGGAGGCTGGGGGGACAGAGACTTAAACTGCACCAGGGTGAAGCGTTCGCCGGCGCGGCCCTGCAGATAGTCCACAGAATGCAGGTGAGTGAAGCGCTGAAGACATCCAAATATGGGGAACGACACCCCTCCACAGACTCTCCATCCTCTTCACACCCACTCCCCCGGAGAGTGTCCCTCTCCCAGCCCCTCCTGCCCCACTCTTCTGCCCTCTCCCAGGCTGCCTGGGTCAGCACCAGCACTACCTTTGACCCCTGTCTTTGCAGGCAGTCCAGCTGGGAGTTGAGCCATGGAACAGGTCCCAGGACACTGAGCTCAGCCTGGCTCCACAGGTCAACAGACACACTGAAGCCCAGAGAGGACAGGAACGAGCCCAAATGGCACACCAGTCCCGGCAGAGCTTGATCGCTGTCAGGAGGGTACAGCAACACGATATTGCTGCCGCCTACTGCGCCTGAGAGAGGGGGAGAGGTGTGTAGAGAAAAGGGAGGGAGAGGGAGAATAAGGACAGAGGGAAGGGAGGTAGAGGGAAGGAAATCAAGAGAGAGAGCGCTTATTTTTCTAAAACATGAAGAAAGTGTTTAATTGGACTCATACTAGAGACCCTGAATAGAAGGGGCAAATCATTACCTCCTATGTCATCGTCTTTCAACCATCTCCACAGGTATCCTGTGGACAGACACACATCGTAATTATGGAAAAGTCATTACGATGAGATGTGTGTGCTGTCCTAGCCTCAGTGCCAATCTGAGAAATTTGCCTCACACACTGGAAATAAAAATCTCAGGCTTGAAACCAGGCTAGTTGTATTATATTAATTTCAGTAGATGTGATTAGATAACTTCAGAGATAGCTAATAATATTATTAATATATAGTTGCATCACTAACCTTTGAGCACCGGGGACAACGTAGGCCCCAAGTACTGCCAGACAGATTAGTAGTAGCCCGATCAGGAGAGTCAGACTCCAGCGGTTCCTGGATGCTATAGGAGAAGTCTATCTCATTATACAGTTTAGAGCTGGGGATCAATGCCTCATAATCCATGACTGTATCCATTATTTCTGCCAAATATCCTTCTAGCTAATAGAGCACTAATCTCTACGCTGTGTGTTAGAGAGACAGAGATGAACCAATGAGCTAACCTGGTCTATACTATCGAACACTGATATATAATATGGTTAATTTGTCAGTTGAATTAATACAGTCAACTCCAAATGTATTGGAACCCTTGATAAAGATGAGCAACAAAAATACTATATAAATGAACTAATACAAATTCTAAGATATATTGTATGCAAAAAATTTGGGAAAATAAATGATTTTATAATAATACAATTGCACGTTGTTTAGAAAGTAATACCCCCCCCCCCCCAAAAAAAAAGAAGTGCCAAAATGATTGGCACCCCTAAAGATTGAAACAAAAAATGTAAATCTGCATGAACATTCTACTTTGTAAAGGTCGTCTCAGCTTAAGGAACTGTAATGTGGCCTTCCATGGCCTTCCTGTTTCACTGGGGCATAAAAATTAAGTAACACACACAAAATCCATTTGTCATCCATCACCATGGGGAAAGGTAAAGACCTCAAACAAAAAGACACAAATGGTTGTTGACCTTCATAAAAATCAGGCAATGGGTACCAAAATATTACTAAAACAATAATTAAGCAATAAGGCACTTGGGAGTTTGTGATATATTGCCAATATACCACGGCTAAGGGCTGTATCCAGGCCTTCTGCGTTGTGTCGGGCATAAGAACAGTGTTTAGCCGTGGTATATTGGCCATATAGCACACCCCCTTGGCTTATTGTTTAATTATACCACTATTAGGGCAAGTATTGTAAAGTGTATAACCACTTGAACAGTGATAAACTTGCCGGTAAGTGTATCTTGTCCACACGCACAGTGAGGAAGATGGTTTGGGAGGCAATGGAAAATTGAAGGCAACAGTTGGAGAATTACAGAATTTGGTCGCATCTTGGGGGTCACCAAGTCTCCAGGGTTGCCAGAAAATATCCTTTATTGAGGGCAACCAACGTATGTAAATGCCTGGAGTTTGCGAAATGGCATTGGCACTTGGATTGGATCCGGGTGCTATGATCAGATGAGATGAAAATAGGGGTCTTTAACCACGCAAACCAGCGTTGGGTTTTTCGTCGACAAAGGATGCATATGCCAAAAATAAACTCATACCTACAGTAAAATATAGTGGTGGATCTTTGATGTTATGGGGCTATTTTGCTTCCACTGGTCATGGGGCCTTTGTTAAGGTCAACGGCATCATGAAGTCTACCAAGTACCAGAACATTTAGCCTCTACCAGGAAGAACTTGTGGTTTCAGCAAGACAATGACCTCAAGCACACATAAAATGTGAACATATTATATAGCTCAATATTTGTATTGTTCTATATATTTTTTAAAACATTTTTATCAAGGGTGCCAGTAATTTTGGAGGTGACCAGATAATCAATCATTATAGATAAATTGACCCTCAGGGGTGAAATTCGTACTTGCAAATGGACATATGAAGGGACCCAGCTTTGTATCCATCCCCTGTACTTTCATCTAGACAACATAAGCAGTACAGTGTCAGACACAAACACTTGCACTTACATTTCAGAGCAAATACAGGGTCACATTTTTATTTATACAGTGCATGCTGCCCAATAGCCATTGGACAAGTGTGAAGGGAAATAAAACACCTTACTTGAACACACAGAGCAGGATGGGGGTTCACATTCATGAACTCTCCTTTTTTCTGAAAAAAGACACATCCAAACACAAACAGTCATCAGAAAACACCAGATATTCTTCTGTGGTTTAGCAATGCCAAAGTCAAGGGTTTGATTCCTGCTTGGACCACCCATACGAAAATGTATGCATGCACTACTGGGAGTCGCTTTTTAAAATACGGAAGACACATGTTAGTTGAATGCATTCAGTTGTACAACTGACTAGGTATCCCCCTTTCCCTTTGGAAAAAAAGAGTCTGCTAAATGGCATATATTATTACACACACTATTAAAGGTAATGGGTTAAGTCAGATGTCAGTCAATCAGGGGTTTAAATGGTGGCATAAAACTAAAGCAGGCTCTGTGCGGGTGTAGAGAACAGTGCACTAATGGAAATGATTGCAATTTAAAACTGATAGTGACTCGCCATCGCATTCGTTCACAACACCTAGGTTTGGGGAACAACCTTTGAGACAGAAAAGGGGAGAGTGTTGTCATCAAAATACATGATCTGATGAATAAAATGCATAGCCTAGAGCACAGTTGTGGTAGAAATGTATGATGTATATTATTCTTGGCGTTTTGTAAAAGAGGGGATTGTGGTGGTCCCTGAGGTAGATAATGTATAGACCTTGACTGGACTGCCATATGGTACTGGCGCCAGCAATAAGGATAGCCACATCTGCAGGAATCAAACAAACTATGACATATTGGGCGATATGTGCGGTCCACTAAACAACTCTAAAGTTCCCCCAAATAACCATCATATTTTTAATAGACAACAGTTCAATGACAGGTGATAGAGGGAATTTACTTCAGGAGAGTTCTGGTCCCCCAGAGCTGAATGGTTCAATGTAAATGTCACTTTCTTGCAGCAATCAATGATGCGTGGGTAGCTGTAACAATGTTACAGAAGCTTCTGGAACACATCCAGTAGGAGAGACAGCAGAGGAAGAATTGTACTTTACCATGAGAAAGTGCAAAACACAGTCAAAAGGTTGAAAGACATTCAGTTAATATGAAGTTAGCAAACACAGCGAGACCATCATTTATTTTACTTGACCGTATACGGTTCCCCCAATTAATGTGTGTGTGTTTCTTACCTTTTGGGCTGGGTGGCATCCCTAGGGCATTCCTTTCACCCACTTCCTTCTGCTTAGAGTTGTAATCTTTGTCACTGTGGTCAGCAGACACTTCCTGGTCCTCATGCTGATCTGGGACTGCAGAAACAGCAACACCATGTCATGTGCTGAGAACAGCAGACACACAAAAGTCCAAGGCACAGTGACGTCCTGTTGGAGTTAACGTTAGTCCTGTTAGATGTAGTGGTAGTGTTATGGTTAAGGACTGAGGAATAATGCATCACAGTGTAGTCTCCCTGGGCAGGCTTGTTGCCTCCCACAATGTATCAAGGGTTCACTGGACTAATCACAGTGTCTTGGACGAGAGAGAGTTTGCTGCAGCTAAATGCTGCCTTTGATCGTGAATAAGACCTGGACTTGCAGGCAGGGTTTGCAGTCATGTCTGTTGGTGCAACACAGAAACACTCTAAGCTCCAACCACCTAACATTCACTGGACCTTTCATGGCAGGAAGGGCAACATCTGAGAGCGATAACTTATCACAATTTAAAATATTTTACTGAGTTACAGTTCATATAAGGATATCAGTCAATTGAAATAAATGTATTAGGACCTAATCTAACCACTGGGGAGCCAGGCCCAGCCAATAAGAATGCATTCCCCACAAAAGGGTTTTATTACGGATAGAAAGACTCCTTAGCACCACCACCAATATTACATTCCTGCATTCAGCATTTTAAAGTGGCCTTTTATTGTCCCCAGCACAAGGTGCACCTGTGTAATGATCATGCTGTTTAATCAGCTTCTTGATATGCCACACCTGTCAGGTGGATGGATTATCTTGGCAAAGGAGAAATGCTAAATTTACAGGGCTGTAAACACATTTTGGAGAAATACGATTTTTGTGCGTATGGAAATTTCTGGGATTTTGTATTTCAGCCCATGAAACATGTTGCATTTATATTTTTGTTCAGTGTAATTTGCTTATAATGCACTATATGTATTATGCTTTCTTTGGATGGTCTCACCTTTTACACTGCAGTCAGTCAGGCCCTAAGGAGAGAGCACAGAGAGATTGATTTCCTACAAACAGACCAGGCAGGATGGAGTTTGGTAAACTCTGTTCTACAGTACAGACTGAGCTACAGCATGTCAATCAAAACATTCATCTGTTCACTCAAACGGATCAAGCATCTAACCAGTGCACATACACCAGACTGGGCTCCTGAGTGGCGCAGCGGATTAAGGCACTGCATCTCAGTGCTAGAGGTGTCACTACAGTCCCTGATTCAAATCCAGGCTGAATCACATCTGGCTGTGATTGGGAGTCCCATAGGGTGGTGCACAATTGGCCCAGCGCTGGCCTGGTTTAGCAGGGATAGGCTGTCATTGTAAATAAGAATTTGTTGTTAATTGACTTGCCTAGTTAAATAAAGACTAGATCAGGAATTTGGTTAATGCAGGTTAAGGTTCATTGTGATGTTTTCTTTCTGACAGTCTCTGACTACATAAGACAAATTACTGTGCATGGTGTGTGCAAGTGAACTAAAGCTTGTCTGTGTGGTTGGGTTTTTGCATGTGCCCCCCCCACACACACACACACACACACACACACACACACACACACACACACACACACACACACCCCCAACATGAATTTGCATGTGGTAAAGAAAGCCACACAAGCATGCACACAAACAAATAACAATATATATATCTATACAATCATACGTGTGTGCAATAGCTATCCATACCTTATCAGTATTTACAACCTAATTACAATACTTGCGATATTATCTTTAGAATTGAAATTATTTGAAACACACTCGATTAACACTTTAAGGAAACCTAAGAGGCCTAATGTCAATGTCAATACACGATGTGCACCGTGTGTCATCTCCAGCGTACCTGCCGACGGGGACCGTAGCTGCAGCAGTAAGAGTAGGACAACATGAACCCAAAGGAACAGGCGAGCCATTGGCTCTACAGCACCCTGACAGCGCTTCTGCCTCCAGGTCCGCGCTTCCTTTTTCTGCGCTCTGTCCCGAAGAGTCCGGAAGTGGAGCTAGTTGCGCTGATCACACGGATTCCCACATCATTATCTAGAGCACAGGTGTCAAACTCATTCCACGGGGGCCGAGTGTCTGCGGGTTTTCGCTCCTCCCTTGTACTTGATTGATGAATTAACATCACTAATTAGTTAGGAACTCCCCACACCTGGTTGTCTAGGGCTTTATTGAAAGGAAAAACCAAAAACCTGCAGACACTAGGCCCTCCGTGGAATGAGTTTGACACCCCTGATCTAGAGGCAAAAAAATCATATACTCGTCACATCCCGACGTTTACTGGCAGTCCTCCAAAGGCACAGTGTTTCTCAGTGATTTCTTCATTGTCATCAATTAAGAAATTAAACATGGTACATTTTTGTACATAAGATACATTTCTCACGCACAGGACTAACTAATACATGTGTGTATAGGCATATTGATGCACTGCAATTCATTCATATTACAATTTCACATTGTTGTGTCAACATGCACCTGTTGTTTCAGGTAAATCAAAAGTTAGTTAGCTAGTCCCACGGATGCTCTGTGGCACTTCAATCCAATCTCCTGGAAATAACAGTGTGAATGGCGAGTGTGTGACAGTCAGGAGGACGACAGAGGGAGGAGGTATGTTCACCTGAAAAGGTGGCTCAATTGTGCTGCATGGAGTTGCCAGTTAGATTTCCATGATCAATGCAATTTCGCTTTTTTAGTAACCCATGACAGTCCAGTGGTTGTGGTTCTGATTTACAGAGGCGTCATTCCCATAGGCGAATCAAGGGCACGTGCTCTCTCAGATCTGTTCCGTTACCAATACAGTATACACATAAAGTGTCTGTAGAAAGCAAAAAGGATAAATATCAAGGACATTTACAAAATAACACATTTTTACTAATGTACAAAATAGCATTTCAAAGTACATGGGGTAAAGTCATTAAACACATAATACAGTTCATTTAAACCTTCAATGACAACTGATCTGCCCCTGTTTGCTGCATATAATTGCAAACATTACTTACTTCTCTGGGTAGAACAATTGTCTTATGGTAGGGTGGCTTGGGGATAAACAACCCCCAGGGTTAAGCACCCCCCTCCTGTAATTCTCACAGAAATCACTTTATCTATGTCCCCATTTTTTAAAACACTTTCCATAAATGCCACTAGTCTTGCTCAGCTAAAATTTGCATCGGTCTCAACTTAAGTCACTCCAAACAAAACGATTGAGATACATTGATCTAATATTTTGTAATTTAGTCGAATGAAGTTAGATCTATAAATGTTAGATATACACACACAAAGGGAACCTAAAGATCAGTTAATTATACTACTTTAAGATAAAAAAATATATAGAATGATTTGGATAGAAAATGAAAAAAGACCTCATAGTGAGGATATTAATATTGAGATGTGCAATATAATTTTGTTTCGATTTGATTTAAGTAAAATAATTTACCTAGGCTTCAGCTTTTAGGGGTTAATTACTCATGACTAAAAACATATAAAATGGATTTTTAGCAAAACGGACCCCCATTCGAAACTTTGTTTTTATTGAACAACAGTTTTTTTGTTTCCCTTCATAATGTGTTTGCCTAAGGATAGCCCATATCTACTGTAAATCTTACCTAACCTTGATTTTTTCTTTCAGAAAGGGGGTAATTCCCCCCCCCCCCCCAAGTCACCCTATAAGGTTCCAGATGCTTTGCATACAGTCTACCGTTGACTCTAGTGGACGTGCTGACTACGCTTCAGTTGGCATACTGAGTATGGAATGTGAGTCATTGGGGATATTTGAGTAATACTGGTTCACTGTCAGTCTGAAGGGGTTCACAAACCAGTTGTTTAATAATAAAACAATAACATGCTTTAAAACTATAGCAGGATCTAAGTATGACACTGTCTATTTAGTAAATCAATGCTTAAATCCTTGTTTTAATTGAATAAAAGGCTATCTGAATTAATAAGGAGGTGTGATGACCCACATTGGTTGAATTACCGTTGTTTCCACACCATTTCAATTAAATTATGTTGAACCAACGTGGAATAGGCATTGAATTGACATCTGTGCCCAATGGCGAGAAAACACATTGATACAGAAGTTTCTTTGTTGATTATCAGGAATCAAGGTAAGACCCAGATGCAGACACGTCGAATTGACAATGGTTTAATATTCCAACAGGGGCAGGCAATAGACAGGTCAAGACAGGCAGGGGTCAGTAAACCAGAGTTGGGGCAACGTACCGGACGGCAGGACGGCTCAGGGGCAGGCAGAGTGGTCAGGCAGGAGGGCTCAGAGTCAGGACAGGCAAGGGTCAAAACCAGGAGCACGAGAAAAGAGAGACTGGGGAAAAGCAGGAACTGATCCCCCCCAAAAAAACTAAACGCTGGTTGACTTGGCAAACAGGCAACATACAAACAGAACAGGTATAAATACACAGGGGATAATGGGGAAGATGGGCGACACCTGGAGGGGGGTGGAAACAAGCACACAGACAGGTGAAACAGATCAGGGTGTGACAGTACCCCCCCCTCTAGGGGCGTCACCTGGTGTCCTACCTGGGTGTACACCTGGTTGAACGGGGTATCGACGTTGAAAATCCACGACGAGGCCTGGGTCCAGGATGTCCCTAGCGGGGACCCAGCACCTCTCCTCCGGGCCATAACGCTCCCAGTCAACCAGGTACTAGAACCCCCTGCCCAGACGTCGATCCTTCAGGAGACGCCTCACCGTGTGGCCGTCGATGAAACAGGGTATAGAGGGTGGGCCCGGAAACAGTAGACAAAGGGCTGTGAGACATGGGTTTGACTCTGGACACATGAAAGGTGGGATGTTTAGGGATAGCCTCCTTTTTTAAAATGTTTGCCCAAATGACATACCCAAATCTAACTGCCTGTAGCTAAGGAACTGAAGCAAGGATATGCATATTCTTGGTACCATTTGAAAGGAAACACTTTGAAGTTTGTGTTAATGTGAATTGAATGTAGTAGAATAACACAATAGATCTGGTAGAAAAGAAGAAAAAAAAATGTATTTTTCTACCACCATCTTTGAAATGCAAGAGAAAGGGCAAAGTTCTAGCCATCACTCTGGTTGTAATTCCGATAGTGTCCACAAGATGGCAGCAGTGTATGTGCAAAGTTTGATGGATAACTTGAAGTATGAGTGAACTTCAAGACTGTGAAGTTCCCAGGTACATTTGGGAAAATCGTGAAGGAGCTATTCGCATTCATATTACATTTTTATGTAAGAATATCGTCAAATCTGTATACTTGGACTTTGATTTAGCTTTCCAAGTATTAGTAGCCATAAGTTCAACATTTGCTAAACAACCAGTTTTCAAAACTCTGAATATCCTTATAATTTTTGTCCAAAATGAAAAGGCATGCTGTCGTACAAGGTTAGTAGCTACATTTTACGACATATACATGGTTTCTGGATACTCCTGTAAAGCCCAGCTTATTGGCTATCTAGCTAGCTTTGTTTGACCCCGATTGGTGCTTATTTGACAAAGATAGTCGTTCAAGAGATGACTGCCCGTGTCATCGGCATGCCATGAAGGCGTTGCTCTGACCAAATATGGTGTCCTATAGGACATACTACACCCCTAATGATATAGTGAAGTCTTGTTACCTTCTAGGATCTCTGAGGAATACATACGAACGTGATTTGACTCGTTTGAAACAACGTTTAGGGTTAGATTTTCAGATTCCTTCCTTCGCAAATTGAACGAGTGGAAATACAAAATCGATCGTGCATGCCATATGGACCTTTTTAGGATATGAAAAAGGATTTTATCTAACAAAACAACACTTCATGATATCTCTGGGACAATTTGGATGATACATTCTGAATCTTGCTCTGATTTAAGTACACATTTCACCTTCAGCGGGGAATGTATCAAACCTATCGCTGTATAGTTAGTGCCCAAAGATATCACATACTTTAACCAACTACTGCTGTTGACATGGAGAATGATGAAGTGAGTTTCTGTAACCTGTGATGACGTGAGCACCGGTGGTGAGGGTACACATCAAGGACATTCAGTTTCACACAATAATAGTTTTGTTTATTTGAATGGGGACAAACACACTGTTTGTTCATCGTGTCAATCGTCCGATGCATTGCACTAGTGTGTCTAGCTCAAGCAAATTTCCGACACCCGTCCCTAAATAGACTAATGAAAACAAAAGGAAAGAAATACGTAATCAATAAAAAATATCACATCTTTACATTATCATAATTATATCCACAATGCCAGCCTTCAATTAGATGCACCTAAGCAAATCTCATAGCACTAATATATACAACTTGGACATACAACAGTCTTAATGGGTCTGTTGGATAACACACAGCAGTTCATACATGACTGCGCTGCTGAAGCAGTAGCAGCCTGTTGGGAAACGATGCAGTAGAAAGACCCTGCAGTTTTCGCTGGTGGACATTCCAGGCATTTGCAGCTTCTGCATCTGTTTGGTCAGGGGGTTCAGGGGACAGACCATTGAGAGACACTTGAAGACGAGGTTCACATTTGAAAATCAGACGAAGTGTTCAAAGCTCAGTACATTGTACAGGATGTGTCCAGGATTTTCAGCGCATGGCTCTAGTGACAATTCTTTAACTTAGATTTTTGGTTGAGATGGAGACGTGAATCAAACATAAATTACTTTGTAGACAAACTGGATATTGAAATGCGCTTGGTAACCAAATATTAACATTTGAAGAATATATACCTTCTGCTTGGATAGTTCCATTTACTTTTGTAATACAGTATATAGTAGAGGTCGACCGATTAATCGGAATGGGCGATTAATCGGGGCCGATTTCAAGTTTTCATAACAATCGGAAATCGGTATTTTTGGGCGCCGATTTACACCTTTATTTAATCTTTATTTAACTAGGCAAGTCAGTTAAGAACACATTCTTATTTTCAATGACGGCCTAGGAGGGGCAGAACGACAGATTTTTAACCTTGTCAGCTCGGGGGATCCAATCTTGCAACCTTACAGTTAACTAGTCCAATGCTCTAACACCTGATTACATTGCACTCCACGAGGAGCCTGCCTGTTGGCGAATGCAGTAAGCTAAGGTAAGTTGCTAGCTAGCATTAAACTTATCTTATAAAAAACAATCAATCAATGACTGTCATTGCGCCAATGTGTACTTAACCATAAACATCAATGCCTTTCTTAAAATCAATACACAAGTATATATTTTTTAAACCTGCATATTTAGCTAATAGAAATCCAGGTTAGCAGGCAATATTAACCAGGTGAAATTGTGTCATTTCTCTTGCGTTCATTGCATGCAGAGTCAGGGTATATGCAACAGTTTGGGCCGCCTGGCTCTTTGCGAACTAATTTGCCAGAATTTTACGTAATTATGACAACATTGAAGGTTGTGCAATGTAACAGGAATATTTAGACTCATGGATGCCACCCGTTAGATAAAATACGGAACGGAATAAACATTTTGTTTTCGAGGTGATAGTTTCCGGATTAGTCAAAGGTATATGGTTTAGAGAGAAATAGTCAACGCATTATAATTCCTGTAATAACTTGCGGCTGAATTTGAAAGGGGTTCCTTCGTTATTTTACCGTTCATGTCTTCCATAGAGAATGTCTTGATCTACTTCAAATAAGGTCTGTGTTTCGTGCAGGCTTAAACCGCCTCAACGTTTTGATACCCGTGTAAATCTCACTAGGATAAGGTAACGTTTGTCAACATATTTTCATAAATCCACATTACAATTTTTTTTTATCTTCGCTTATATTTAGCCAATATTGATCAGAGTTACCTTGTCCTATGGATATCTACACAGTTATAAAATTGGCACGGTGATGTAAGCCTACACGAAACACAGACCTTATTTTAAGTGAATCTAAAAATATCCTATGCAATAAATGAAGGAACCGCTTTTCAGATTTTGCTAGGTGTCATGGGAATTATGACTCGCACTTTGGTTGTCAATTCTTACCATGCCCATTATTAAAATAGGATTTCCTGCATATAGAAAGTAAGGTTTTTGTTTTCAACATTCATCACAGGTAACTTACTCTATTTTTATTCAAACAGTTGAGAGTATTTGTCTCCTAAGCAGACTCTTCAGTATCATTGTCACTTCAGAGCTGTGTGCGTGTGTGTATTTATGTATTATATTAAGTAAAATAAAAGTGTTCATTGTTCATTCAGTATTGTTGCAATTGTCATTATTACAAAAATGTGTGTGTGTATGATATATATATATATATTTAAAAAATATATATTTTTAAATAAATCGTCCGATTTAATTGGTATCGGCTTTTTTTGTCCTCCAATAATCGGTATCGGCATTGAAAAATCATAAATCGGTCGACCTCTAGTATATAGCAATAAAGCTAATGTAACAGTATTTATTCTACCTTAAAATAAGTAACAGATCTATGGCCACATTGAGGTTAGCCTACTGTAACTATAAATGTCTTATGTAATTATAGATAGTGTGCATGTTCAAGATAGCATGCAAAGGTCATCACAGGTCTGTGGAGATCTTCACAATTGCTATAATAATCTGTGTAGAATCTCAAATATTACCCACGTTGAAATGACATGGTGTTCCCAGTGAGTTAGGGATCATCTAACTCAGGTAGTATTTACATCACACATTGTCCATGATGGTTCTATCACCCTTATACTTCCTGGGTGGACTTTTTGTGTTCTTCACTTGTGATCTGGGGACTTTGGTCCTGTTCATCATCATCATTTTCTTTCTTTGCCTTCTGTTCCAGACTTAACTTTGTGAGTCTTTCCCTAGGTCTCTTACTTGCCTGTAGAGAACAGAGGGACAGAGCACAGAGGGAATAAGAGAATTAAAGGATGGATTCCCTTCTTTTGCCCTCCCAAGAGAGTTGCATCGCCTTCTGTTCATCTTACCATCTTCGGTCTTGCCTTTCGTCTTGTTTTACTGTGCTTTTGTCACTTCCATTTTTTTCCTCTTCACTTCTTCTTCTTTCTCTGCTCGAGAAAGAAGAAGAAGTGAAGAGGAAAAAAATGTAATGTATAGTTGGGTCTGGCACACTGTTTTCTCCAGGCTCATCCCCCTTATTCTTCGGTGTAGAAGTGGCCCGATCTTCAGTTTCACTCTGAATTTCTCCAGATTCTGCTGGTGTTTCTGATAGCTCTGTTCCACTTTCAGGCAGGGCGTTGTCATCCAGCACAGACTAGCTATACTGTACATCTCCTCTATGTAATTAAAGTTCTCTTCAGTGGCTGGAATGCATTTTGGGCTCAGTGCAGGCTTTTGTTCCGGCTCGTCTTGACACTGTCCATTGCACGATCCATAAAATAATATTTTGACCCAGTGTGGACCCATCTTTGCAGAGCGCAGTCTGGGTTTGGGGGGCACTGCTTCAATGTAAACAAAGCGGTCTCCATTGGAACAGCTAGTGAGTTGGTTCTTGCATCGAATCATGTGTTTCATAACTTTCCCCAGTCTTGTAACCTGCTTTGGTCAGAAACTCTGTCACAACACTGTCATCTGCTGATTCAGGCAGCTCTTTGATTGTAACTTGAACTGAGTTCTGATTGGCCATGCGTGACTTCAGACTGACAGGGTTGTTTTCCTTGAACAGTACATGCTTTCCACAGACAGATATTCCTCCAATAAGGAGTTGCCCTTGCCTCCTTTTTACTTAGATAGATACGCCAGAGTGCACTCTCTGTACCAACCTCAAGTGGCTTGGGTGGATTACCTGTATGCTATGGTAGAGCTATTCTTCCATCAGGGGGTTAGCTATGGTTAGCCATGGCCTCCTCCCTTGTAAGGATTTCTCTCTCCAAGATGAAGATAGGGTGAACCTTTTCCTTTGGTGTGTTGCGCCCGGCAAACTGTACTCCAAGCCTCCTTTTCTGTAGCATTTCCCTTAATGCTGCTTGATGTGGCAGCCTCCATGCACTCTGACATGTTACTTGTTCTGATTCACTATATTATGTAAAAAAAAAAAAATCACTTATATAATCAAAACTAAATAATTAGCCAAGATTGTTCAGAGTAACGTAGTGAATTTGAATCTTGTTGTATTAACAGAGGGTGGTTGATTTTGTAGGAGATATTCACCAGATTAAGGTGTCTCCTTTGTTCAGGCAAACCCACAAAGATAAGGCTGATGTATGTGGTTTCATGGTCAGGCTCAAACAGTGCACTCAGTACACAAATAACAAACTGTGGCCATACGTGGGACGTACCCAGATGACTATATTTACTTAGCAAATCAAGTGGTAAGGTATCTTAGTGGTGAAGTGTTACCCCCTATTGACTTTAGGCATAAATGTTCATCGTCTCTGCTACACTGTTTGGGTCACTACACCAACAATGCTTCATGTTACAGTCAAGACAAAAAAAATAAAAATAATCCCCTGTATAAAAGGTAAAACCTGAGATGCCCTGCCTCATCACCACGGTGGCCCACTGAGTGACTCCTCCTGCAAAGTGCTTGGCTCTGTCCTCTCTTCATTGGTTGACAGTGGCGACACATGCCTGCTTAGTGTCCTCTCTGACATCACTTTCTGCGACAATTTCGGTTTTGGACCCTCTTCTTCCTGTGGGTGCGTCCGTGGCAACTCATCTTGTGAGTTAGTCGTCGTGCCAACCAAAGCGACAATGTCTTGGAGAGGAGTCTGGGCCAGCAGTGCCAGCTGCCAATCACATTGTTCCTTCCTCTAGCCATCCCGCCCAGCTCTCGTATCAGGCTCCCAAAATCTCGAGGCAGGCAGTAGCGCGGGACACCTCTGAGGTCTTTGGGGATGTCTCGGCTGTGACAGAGGTCCTGGAAGTAGACAAGGGCAAAGCCGTGGCTCTCTCCTGTCCCCTGTAGTGCCCCCTGCAGACATGACAGGGCAGCCCTGAACACCGGCCCCGTCACTGAGGAGGGCTCCCTCTCCTCCTCTCCGCTCCTACCTTCCACTTTCCTTTCCACTCCTTTCTTCATTCCTGCTTGCTCCTGTTTATCTCTTGTTTTCTCAAGTCCTTTCAGCTCTTCTCCTCCACTCTCCCCTTGTCGCATCTCCTCTCCTTTACTCCCTCCTGTCTTTTTCCCATCTCTCCTATTCCCTCCATCTCGCTCTTCTCTCCAGCTCTTGTAGGTCTCCTTAGCCTCTGGGCTCCATATGATCAGCACCCGGCCTCCTGCCTCTTTGACTGCATCCCACTGTCCATACATCCAGGGTACAGGGCCCAGCTCAGCCACACCAGCCCCAGACCTCTCCATAGCCCCAGGACCATCCCCATTGGAGATCTGGGCCCACAGAGCCATGCGCACATCAGCACACAGCTCCCCCTGTAGAATGGAGGCCAAAGCACACACGGGAGACACATGGGCTGACAGCTCTGAGGAACACACCAACAACACAGGCCTCTGGATGAACAGCCAACCTGCAGGGAGCGAGAGAAGGGGCGAGGCAGACACACACACACACAAAGGAGAGGGTTACGGGGATGATATAAAAAAAATAAAAAAAGATTGCAAATGATTGTCAGTTATTGCTTGATTTCTCAATTATTTCCCTGATGGCCATTAAGCCTTTGGGATCAAATCAAATGTGGATTAAATTAGGTTTGAAGGATAAGGTGATACAAAGACACACAGACAGAGCAGACAAGTAGGTCAAAGACAGCACATAATATTGCAAACATTGTTAATGCAATATAATATGACTGAGGACACAAGAACGGGCTACAAAGGTCTGCGTACAGTGCAAGAAAAACTGACCTGTGACTCCATTCTTGGTCACATAGTGGATGAGGCGTCCCAGCATTGCCACAGTAACCAGAAGTGTCAAGGCTGCAACAGCATAGAGACCCCATCTCCTGTGGGAATCTGAGAAGGCATATGAGGATACTACTTATAAGTGCTGGAAGGTGTGTGTGTGTGTGTGTGTGTGTGTGTGTGTGTGTGTGTGTGTGTGTGTGTGTGTGTGTGTGTGTGTGTGTGTGTGAGAGAGTGAACTCACAGTCAGGACAGAGTATTCTCCTCCCATACTGTGGAGGATCTGATCGCCATACCTTCAGAGTTAAAGAGAGCGTGAAATGAAAAGAAAGTCAAAGGTAAGATAAGATATCCTTTCACATAATACAAAAAACATTCATAGTTAGGTCATACCTGCACACACAGTCCCTCAGTTAGGAAGGATAAGGGCAGGTTCAGCTGTGTCTCTCTGGTGCCATCCTGTACAAGAGAAAACTGCACTCTTAACAGCATGGACCAGTGTCATTAGCTCTATAATAATGGTAATAGTGTCTTCTTACCATGTTTACTAAGTAGATAGCTCCTCTGGCCACACATCCCTTGTCCTGCCATACACAGAGTTGAGCAGCAAAGGATGCTGGGATATTGGAGGTGAGATAGACACGGAGACTCTGTGAACCGGGACCAACATATGCCTCCCACTTAGACATACCTGAGGGAAGGAGGGAGAGAGATGTTGTTCAAATCACATTTTATTTGTCTTATGCGCCGAATGGATGTAGACTTTACCGTTACAGTGAAATGCTTGATTACGAGCCCTTCAATGATGCAGTTAAAAAAAAAAAAAAAATTGTAACAAGAGGAATTAAACTATATACAGTACCAGGTATTTTAGGTAGATAAAGTATGTGGACACCCCTTCAAATTAGTGGATTAGGCTATTTCAGCCACACCCGTTGCTGACAGGTGTATAAAAATCGAGCACACAGCCATGCAATCTCCACAGACAAACATTGGCAGTAGAATGGCCTTACTGAAGAGCTCAGTGACTCAACATGGCATCGTAACAGGCTGCCAACAAGTCAGTTCATCAAATTTCTGCCCTGCAAGACCTACACCGGTCAACTGTAAATGCTGTTATTGTGAAGTGGAAACGTTTAGGAGCAACAACGCCTCAGCCACAGTGGTAGGCCACACAAGCTCACAGAACAGTATCGTCTGTCCTCGGTTGCAACACTCACTACCGAGTTCCAAACTGCCTCTGGAAACAATGTCAGCACAATAACTGTTAGTCAGGAGTTTCATTAAATGGGTTTCCATGGCCGAGCAGCAGCACACAAGCCTAAAATCACCATGCGCAATGCCAAGCGTTGGCTGGAGTGGTGTAAAGCTCATCGCCATTGGACTCTCGAGCAGTGGAAACACGTTCTCTGGAGTGATGAACCATTTAGCAGTCTTATGGCTATTTAGCATAAGACTGGGGCCCAGCTGTATAACATTTTAAGGATCCGAGGGCCCATGCCTAATCTTCTCAGCCTTCTGAGGGTGAAGAGGCACTGTCGTGCCCTCTTCACGACTGTGCGGGTGTGTGTATGGACCATGTTAAGGCCTTAGTGATGCGGACGCCAAGGAACCTGAACGTCTCGACCGCTTCTCCTGTAGTTCACGATAAGCTTCTTGGTTTTGCTGACGTTGAGGGAGAGGTTGTTGTCCTGGCACCACACTGCCAAGTCTCTGACCTCCTCCCTATAGGCTGTCTCATCGCCGTCGGTGATCAGGCCTACCACCATTGTGTCGTCAGCAAACTTGATGATGGTGCTGGAGTCGTGTATGGCCACTCAGTCATGGGTGAACAGGGAGTACAGGTGGGGACTAAACTCGCACTCCTGAGGGGCCACCGTGTTTAGGGTCAGTGTGGCGGAGTTGTTGTGGCCTAGCTCGTTTGGGAGTTTCGCGTCACTGGGCATCACTGGGTTTCCATTTGTTATAGTCCAACGAGCATCAGAGCGGGTGTAATAGAATCCCACCTTCCTCCTATATTGTCCTTTTTCATGTTTGATGTCTCGGAGGTCGTAGCAGTCTTTCTTGTATGCACCCATATCCGTGTCCCATTCTTTGTAAGCAGTAGCTCTAGCCTTTAGCCCAGCAAGGATATTGCCTGTTTTTTTGGTTTACACTGTGGAAACGACATCGTCTATGCACTTATTGATGAAGCCCGTGACTGATGTGGTAAACTCCTCAATGCTATCGGTTGATCCCCGGAACATATTCCAGTCTGTATTAGCAAAATAGTATTGTAGCCTCGGGTCTGCTGGTACTTCCTGTTTGAGCTTTTGTTTGTAAACAGAAAGAAGGGTTTATAGACTCATGGTCGGATTTGCTGCCGAAGGGAGAGTCTTGCATACATTTGGGTAGACTAAAAGTGGTATGGAGTTTTACCGCTCTTAGTGGCACAGAAGATGTGTTTATGAGCTCCCGAGTGGCGCAGCGGTCTAAGGCACTGCATCTCAATGCTTGAGGTGTCACTACAGATTTGAATCCAGGCTGTATCATAACTGGCCGTGACTGGGAGTTCCATAGGGGCGTGCACAATTGTCCCAGCGTCGCCTGGGTTTGGCCGGGGTAGGCCGTCATCGTAAATAAGAATTTGTCCTTAACTGACTTGCCTAGTTAAATAAAAAGGTTAAATAAATAAATGATAACAATATCAAGTGCAGTATTTATATCCCTGTGGTGTTGTGGTCTCTCACCTGGCAGGAATGGACAGTGGACATCAAAGCTGCTTCTAAAGGACAGCTACAGAGAAGAGAGACATGACTGAAACCCACATGTATCATGTATTATAAAGTTAACTGTTGATATTATACATGTATTGGCTCACAGTCTTACCTGCACACACATCTGAGGGTGTTTATCCACAGCAGAAACATTATATTTCTGTCAACGGGAGAGGGAAGGGAATAATCATCATCCTCCTCTTCCTCATCATCATCATCGTAGTAATCACCAACCCTTACCAGAGCTCTCTTCTCCACTATGTCCTCCAGTGTGGAGTTGAGGATGGGAGTGCAGTGGGATGTGTTTCTCTGGTGTTGCCAGCAGAGGGAGGCAGAGAGCTTCAGGTAAGCAGCAGGACACGGGGAGCTCAATGCCAGGTTGGAGCTCAACTCACCATACAGAGTCACAGAACTGGAGCGCCACACGTCTCGGCCCTCTTCAGATCACACACAGACAGTGCATTAATACAGAGAGTAGTGTGAGGAGTGAATGCTCTGCTGGTTTATCTGTGACTCACAATATTAGATCCAGTAGAAAGCCCCTGGTTTCCCAGATCAGATTCACAGGGCAATGTACAGGTAATACACGCAGAGACTGAAGCTAATCAACTACTGCATCTCACACAAGTCTAAGAGACATAAAAAAAAAAAAAACGGAATACTCGCCATCTAATGAGCTGTTCACAAATGGGCAAACTGTGGTTCGCCTTGCATCCAGGTGTGTGTAATATACCTGTAGCAGGCAGACATACAAAACAGACAAGTAAGTAAGGACACTTACATGAGACATAGTTTGAGCCATGCAGTAATGTCACTGTCCATCGCACATTATCTGATATGTAGTTGAGTGAGACCTTACCTGTACACAGACACAGTGAAGCAGGTAGGGGAACCTGAGAGTCACTGACAACGCCCGATTGGTGTCAATCTGGTGAAAACATACATTATCTATAAACAAATTATAAACAACTTTCACCTTTTGAAACATCTACACACACACAATGAGCTTACAGTAATAAGAGGAGAAATGTTGGAGCATTCTGAGTCTGTCTGCCTGTAGCACAGCCTGGTGTATACTTCAGGTGAGAGAGCCGGCTGGTATGTGCGGTCCCCAGTTGCTACAGTTACAGTGAGGGATCGAGCCACCTCCTCAACAAACAGGTCAAACTCCGGCACTGGCTCTGAATCACCACAGACAGAGAGTCATAGTATGCAAAATTACTATAGAAATGTAATCAAGTATTATTGTTATTTTGATCACATGAGGGAAGGGAATAAGTGATGGATGTGAAAGGTTTAGGTTTTGAGATTCATTACCTGGACAGATGTCTTGTACGATGTACCTGTCTTCTCTCTTTGGTTTGGAGGACAAAGACACATACACTTCTCGCCCTGCGTCGGCCGGGAAACAGTCATACACCAACTCCCACTGAAGGGCAGCAGAGACACAGCACCATCATCAGAAACACATGTTCACCTGTTTTAATGTGTAAGCGCAAGAAAATATCAGATCTTACCAAAATTTGATGGCCAATATTACGGAGACGTAAACGTTTGATTTTGGTCTTTCCTCCGTTGAATGAAAGCGTGTCTCTCCACTTAAAATAAAAACAAGGCAACAGTAAACATGTCATCAACCACGAATGATGCAGGGCCCCCCTTGGGAAATCAGTGTCCTTTTGTAAATGCCAGATCTCCATGGCAAGACGCATCGTTCACCCAAGTTGAATCAAAATCAGACCAGTACTGTCACAGATATCGTGTGTGACTAACGTACGAACGCACTAACTGATGGAGACAGGTCCACAGTCCCCCTCCACGATTTCATCGTGGGGGACAATTAATAGATAAGAGGGTAAGGGCGTGAACTTAATTGTATCCCTCTATCTTATCCAGCTGATAACTTTGGAAGCCAAGGAATATTCACTGGTCAGCGGAATGAAAAGAAGTTGTTACCTGTAAAGTGCGATTTTTGACATTTTCTATGGAGATGATTCTGCGAGTACTAGTTGACAGCTCCAAGTAGGTAATAGTCAGTGTCCCAGTAAAGTCTAGAGAGGAAAAACAGAGGACAGATTAAGGAATCATGGCAGTAAAGGTAGAACGAGAGAAAGTCATGTTAAGGAAGAAAGATAGACAAAAAAGGCAACAGTAAACATGTCGTCCCCCTACAGATGATGCTGCGCCCCCCCCCCCTAGTGCAAAATCAGTATAACTTTGTAAATGACGGATCTCTATGGCAAGATGCATCACTCACACAAGTTTAATCAAAAGCGGGCCAGTGGTGTGTGAGATATCACGTGTGACAACGTACGTACAGTTCATTACTATAGCGCCCCCCCTTTGGGTCAATAACATGTGATTTTGTAAATGCCGGATCTCTATGGCAAGACACATCATTCATTCAAGTTTAGTCTAAAATCGGGCCAGTGGTGTCTGAGATATCGCATGGGTTGACTAGACTAATATTCCTGAGCATGTGTGCCAAATTTCAAACAGATCAAGCGATATAAACATGTGCCCGTTATAGCGCCACTGTGTGGTTGATATGAATGCTCTTGCATATGTTGAGTCTTATGGGTCCCTGAGACATATTTGTTCCCTGTGAGGAGAGGGACCTACGTACCGAATTTCATGACTTTAGGTCAAACAGGATGAGGGGCATGACCTGACAAGGTTTGCATTTTCAATCTGTTGTTATACCGCCACCATCAGAACAATCAGTGTATTTCGTAAAAGCTGGATCTCTATAACAAGACAATTCAATTCACCCAAGTAAAAAAATAAATAAATAAAAAATATTTTTTTATTTGTTTATTTTATTTTTTTAAATCGGGCCAGTGGTGTCTGAGATATCGTGTGTGACTAATGTACTAACGTACAGAGACAGATCCACAGTCTCCTCCCCAATTTCATCATGGGGGACAACAAACACAAGGTCAGAGAAAGGGAGACTGAGATGAAGACGTTGGATAAAAGTAAGCTGGAATAAGGTTCTGAAGGGGAAGAGGATGATGTGGAGAGTGAGATTGGTTGTGGATGGGGAAACAGAGTTTAAGGCCTTACCTGCAGCTTTCATTCTGACACGGACATGGACACAAGCAGAACAGGAGCCTTGTGATGGAGAGAACCGGAAGGTGGACAGACTCAGCTGGGGAAGACTCTCCAGGTTCCAGGTGGAACCTATTGAAAAAAACAAATGCCACAGAACATTCAAAACTGTACAACGTATGGAGTAAAATATATATACAGTGAAGTCTCAACATTCCAAATAAACTGTTCCTCTTCATATTGTGTATAAGATCAGCTCTTCAAAGGGACCATGGACTAAAGTAACACTTACCATTATGGTGTTGAATCTATGGATAAAGTGGAGGAGACAGGGAAAGGAAGAGGGAGAAGAAACAGAACATGGCTGTGTTGAGTTTGTTATTGACATGTGAAGTGAATATTGATGCAGGTTCACATAGCCTAATGCATTTCCAATACATCATTTCCATTATATATCAATACATCATTTCCATTATATATAGGCTACAGTCTGAGTATAATGTCTCCATTGCTTATTGGTTACATTATCTCCATGAAGATTAACCTCAAAGATGGTATGATTCATTCCTTTACCTCGGTGACAGTTAGTTTAGCGCGTGGTTTCTCCTCCGCGGCGTGCAGGAGCAGCAGCAAACACAACAGGAGCACAGCACGTGCTGGTCCATTTCCGCAACTCATCATGAACATTGATCAGTACTGACACCAGAGACACTTGGAAAAGTCACATCGTATCCGACGTTGCTAGAACAACGCTCAGGCAGCCAACAAACGCAAAATCCAGTGGACCGACAGTGCACATACATGTTTACACTACAGAATGCATTTCAAAACCAAATAAATGTAATTCAATAAAACTGAAAAGTAGGTAGGGCAACATGTTATCTTCCAGTGCCATGTTGTTCTTGTATGTTCCTAATAACTGTTCGAATAGTTCACTGCGGGTTAAATTGTGTCCTCGGAGAGTGCGTAATCGCTGACTAGTTTACGACATACAGCTCCACCTCTCTAGCCGCCTACTCTAGACAGACAGGTTACATCAGTAGTTACCTCCCACAATATACCAGTGAGCGAATACGTTTTGTATGGCCCGGTGCCCCGGGTAGGCGGAGTAGGTACATTTTAGACCGTTCCATTGGTCCTTAAGAGAAATCTCCACTCCCCGGGGCATCGGGCCATGCAAAACGAACCATCCAAATGTTCACACTAGTGCTGTTGCTGCTCTACGTCTTGGATTGCCGAGAGTGTGAACTTTGCTTTAACTAACATTAGGGAAATAATAGTCAGGCTATACTGAGAAACAACATTTTATTTAACTGCGGGAAGGACGGAAAAGTTTGCTGCCAAACATTGCAGTCCCCTGCACAGTTAGTGTTGAAGCCTACTATTTTTGTTATTTCAATTACTTTCGAAGACATTTGGAAGTAGGCCAAGTATTTGGATATTATTTATTTGAAAATATTGGCATGTATTTGAACTTACTCAAATACACAGAAACTTCTATTTTCAAATGCAAATATTGTATTACCCCAGGTCTGCTTGGTATTTGAAATAATGTATTTGGAAATAAGTATTTGAAAAATAGTTAAAATAGTAGCCTATGCTAGCTAGGCCTATACATTTGTTTTTAAATGGTCAAATACTTCCAATAGAAGTAGTTGATTCAGACCATATTATTTGAAAAAACTAAAATACTCAGAGTATGCATATATTTGAACCCAGGACTAATCTGAACAACATCTCAGTAGTGTAAAGATAGCGTTAACAGCGGTAGATGAGTCAGATATCTGATTCCGTAATGTTTATAGGCTATTATCAAGTCACATCTATTCCTTTTATCACCACAAAACGATTATTGTATTGCTATTGTTGGATTCTATTCAAAACGGTCTCTATTCACATCCTACAAAGCTAGAGGAAGGACCTCTGAAATGTGGTCCTCATTAAATTCAGTTATGGACTTTGAACAGCCTTGGTTATTTGGATAGGGTAATATTCACCCCATGTCTGTAGCAGTTTCTGGTTAGCCTCACATGTTGTTTTCCAATGTTATTATACAGTAGGTCTGTCTGTATATGTGTATGCATGTGTCAGACGTGGTGGAACGTTTCTGTCAGTTGTGCTATATCTCTCTCAAACACACACACACCACACACTATAATGCTCAGAAATTGTTGAATGTAGTTGACGGTAAGTGGGCTCTCTAACTGGGTCAAGGTTTCATTATGAGTCCTAATTCTCACAATATGTGTCTTTGTGTGTGTGTTTTACAGAGGGTAAAAACCCTGAACAGACACTTCCTCCTTACAGAGACGTCATGCTTTTAACTCCATCCCTTCTGTGCCCTTGAGGACACCTCACACCTGCACACACACACACACACACACACACACACACACACACACACACACACACACACACACACACACACACACACACACACACACACACACACACACACACACACACACACACACACACACACACACACACACACACACACACACACACACACACACACACACACACGCACAGTGATTTCACTTGTTAAATGAACTTCAATCAATGTAGTTGAATGGGAGGAGACAGGTTAAAGAAACATTTTTAAGCCTTGTGACAATTGTGTGTGTGTGCAATTCAGAGGGTGGCAAGACAAAAGATCAAAAGACTTAAGTGCATGTCCCGTGTGTCTCAGTTGGTAGAGCAGAGCATAGCACTTGCAATGCCAGGGTTGTGGGTTCAATTCCCATGAGGGACCAGTAAGAAAGAATATGAAAATATATGCATTCACTACTGTAAGTTGCTCCAGAAAAGAGTGTCTGCTCTGATGAAAATGTAGGTGCCAGGCAAACTGGTTGGTGTCAAGAAAAGCAATGCTGCTGGGGTTTTAAGGCTCAACAGTTTCCTGTGTGAATCAAAATGGTTCACCATCCAGACAACTTGACACAACTGTAGGAAGCATTGGAGTGTCTAATTAATTATTTCTACATGTAGCAAGCAAAGTGTTTGTATTGTCCAATCTACATGGGTAGTATGCAAGTCAGTCAGACAATAGTTTATTAGGTACATCCATCTAGTAGAGGGTTTAAACCCTGTTCCCTTTGCCTCTGGAACAGACTGAATTCTTCGGGGCGTGGAAACGTTGCTCAATTGGTATCAAGGGATTTAACGTGTACCAGGAAAACATTCCCCACACCATTACACCCCCGGCACCAGCCTGTACCATTGACACGATGCAGGATGGGGCCATACTGTTTACTCCAAAAACGGACTCTGCCATCAGCATGACGCAATAGGAACCGGGATTTGTCAAACCAGGCAATGTTTTTCACTCCTAAATTGTCCACTGTTGGTGATTGCGTGCCCACTGGAGCCGCTTCTTCTTGTTTTTAGCTAGATAGGAAAGGAACAGGTGTGGTCGTCTACTGCAATAGCCCATCGGTGACAAGGACCAACCAGTTGTGCATTCGAAGATGCCATTCTACACACCACTGTTGTACTGCGCCATTATTTGCCCGTTTATGGTACGCCTGTTAACTTGCACAATTCTTTTGCCGTTCTCCTTAGACTTCTCATCAACGAACTGTTTAAACCCACAGGACTGCCGTTGACTGGATGTGTGAAAAGCCTAGGAGGCCAGACATTTCTGAGAACAAACGATCATACGACGTTCAATCGAACAGTAACTGAATGCCTTGATGCGTGTGTGCCTGTGTGCCTGCTGTATATAGCAAGCCACGACCACGTATGTGTAGGAGCGAGCCATTTTCGTGAATAGGGTGGTGTACCTAATAATCTAATTACCTTATTTCAGCAGTAAAAAAAAAAAAGTTTGGTGGATCAGGTCAGATCCGGATGGAGAGTGAGTGCGTTGTTCAAGATGGAGAAACAAAAGGCAAGACCAAGTGATGCACAAAAACACTGCAAAAAGCTAGTAGACCTACTTATGCAGCATCTAGCATTAGCAGCCACCCACGTAACATAGTAAATGTAAATCCGGGACACAACAATTAGTATCATATGTTACGTTTTGTATTAATGTATTAATTTGTGGATGTCCATCATCCATTTCATATAATATATTACGAATTACAATTTGTATGATATGTTACGAATTGCAATTCCTACAATATGCTATGAACTGAATCCGTACATTATGTTATGAATTTCCAAAATGTATGATATGTTACGAATTCCAATTTGTTGTCACTAACGTTAGCTAGGTGGCTAATGCTAGCTAGGTGGCTAACGCTAACTTTAGCTAGGCTAAGGGTTAAGGTTAGGAGTTATGTCAAACGGTTAAGGAGAAGAGTTAGCTAACATGCTAAGTAGTTGCAAAGTTGCTAATTAGCTAAAATTCTAAAGTTGTTGGTGATGAGATTTGGTGATGAGATTTGAAGACGCAACCTAATTAGCATCCACCCTGACCAACCATCCTACTTTCGTTTTTGCTTTAACGCTGTAATATATAACTTTTTAGGAGACCCGACCAAATTCACATAGAAATGTGCATTATAGATCTATCATGCTCATTGAACGCAAGTCTAAGAAGCGGTAGATCTGTTCAATGTGTGCTATGTGTGCTTCCCATTCTTAAGTTTAGTTTTTGCATCTTTTACTTTCAGTTTTGCACACCAGCTTCAAACAGATGAAAATACAATATTTTTGGTTATCGAAAATATATTTCACAGCGGTTTAGATGGTACAATGATTCTTTACACTATACTTGCTTGTCTTTTGACAAACTTAAATTATTAATTAACTATTACAATTTAAGCAACCAGGAAATCTTCTGTCTTATGTAACCATATCAAACATAACATTCTAATTTGAGTGTCCCGGATTTACATTTACTATATTACGTCTCGTCTATGCGACAAGGCTGCACTGCCTGGGCCTGGCAATGGCCTTGAGAATACATTCTTAGAACATAAAAGGGTTCTTCAGCTGTTCCCATAGGAGAAATCTTTGAAGCACCCTTTCTGGTTCTAGGTCAAACCCTTTTGAGTTCCATGTAGAACCTTTTACACAGAGGTTTCTATATGGAACGCAAAATAGTTCTACTTGGATACAAAAAGCCGAGAATCCCTTTGAAAGCCTTTTTTTCTAAGAGAGTAGTGACTGTTCCTCTAGTGAGAGTAACTTTCCTCCTTCTGTGAACAGTCTCTGAGTGATGAGACGGATAGCCCAGATAGTGAGTCCGGGTTCCAATGTGTAGCCTAATATAAATATACTACCTGTTAAATACTGTATACTGTATATATAAAAGATCTATTGGTTAACTGAATAGTATGCTGTTACGTAGAAAATTCATTTTTCAATCTGCGCTACGGCAGTGTATGCACACACACACACACACACACACACACACACACACACACACACACACACACACACACACACACACACACACACACACACACACACACACACTTCTGGTCCCCACAAGTATAGTCAAACACATCCACACACACACACATTCTGCCTGTAAGAAGTAACAGGATGTGCTGTACCCTCTCTGACTCACGTACGGTGCCTTCAGAAAGTGTTCACACCCCTTGACTTTTTCCACATTTTGTTGTGTTACAATCTGAATTAAACATTTATTAAATTATCACTGGTTTACACACAATACCCATAATGTCAAAGTTAAAAAATAAAATAAATAAATAACAAATGAAAGGGTGACATTTCCTGAGTCTATAAGTATTCAACCCCTTTGTTATGGCAAGTCGAAATACGTTCTGGAGTAAACATTTGCTTAACAAGTCACATAATAAGTTGCAGGGACTCAGTCTGTGTTCAATAATAATGTTTAACATGATTTGAATAACTACCCTATCTTTGTACCCCACACATACAATTATCTGTAACGTCCCCCAGTCGAGCAGTGAATTTTAAACACTGATTCAACCACAAAGACCAGGGAGGTTTTCCAATGCCTCAAAAAGAAGGCCACCTATTGGTAAATGGGTAAAAATTAAAAAGGAGACATTGAATATCCCTTTGAGCATGGTGAAGTTATTAGTTACACTTTGGATGGTGTATCAATACACCCAGTCACTACAAAGATACAGGCGTCCTTCCTAACTCAGTCACCGGAGAGGAACGAACCCGCTCAGGGATTTCACCATGAAGCCAATGGTGACTTTAAAGAGTTAGAGAGTTTAATGTCTGTGATAAGAGAACGCTGAGGATGGATCAACAACATTGAAGTTAATCCACAATACCAACCTAAATGATAGAGTGAAAAGAATGAAGCCTGTACAGAATACAAATATTCCAAAACATGCATTCTACTATTTACAGGAAACTCATTCAACAATTTTAGATGAAGGTGAGTGAAAAATGGACTGGGGGGGGGGATGAAATATACTTCTCCCATGGGCAAAGAAACTCAAAAGGGGTGACGATATTAATTAACAGTAATTTTGATCTGATTGTGCAAATTGTCCAAACAGATCCATATGGTAGATGGATGATTTAATATATTTTTTTGGACCATAAACAGATATGGCTCATTAACCTTTACGGACCAAATAGTTATGATCGACGCTTCTTTGAAAATGTATATATAAAATGATCAACCCTGTAAGCAATACAAGACTATTATTATGGTGGGAGATTATAATACAGTTTTAAATACGTCAATGGACCGTAAAGGAAATCACACTACAAACTATCACCCTCATGCTCTTAAGGAAATCATGAATGTCATGGATATATTGGAACTAGTGTATATATGGAGGATTAAATACCCTGATCTAGTGAGATATACAGTGGAGAGAACAAGTATTTGATACACTGCTGATTTTCCTACTTACAAAGCATGTAGAGGTCTGTAATTTTGATCATAGGTACACTTCAACTGTGAGAGACGGAATCTAAAACAAAAATCCAGAAAATAACATTGTATGATTTTTAAGTAATTAATTAGCATTTTATTGCATGACATAAGTATTTGATACATCAGAAAAGCAGAACTTAATATTTGGTACAGAAACCTTTGTTTGCAATTACAGAGATCATACGTTTCCTGTAGTTCTTGACCAGGTTTGCACACACCGCAGGAGGGATTTTGGCCCACTCCTCCACACAGACCTTCTCCAGATCCTTCAGGTTTCAGGGCTGGACTCCATCACCTCCTTGATTACCTTCCCTATATATGTCACTCCCTTTGGTTCCTTCCCCAGGCGTTATTGTTTCTGTTTCTGTTTCTTGTCTGTGCATTGTTCGTGTTTCTTGTTTTGTATTATGTTTCGTTTATTGATTAAATCACTCACTCCCTGAACTTGCTTCCCGACTCTTAGCGCACATCGTTACAGTGATGGAGACAATTACATTGATGGAAGTTACAATCTATCTGCAATATTAAAGCTGATCTATTAAAAAATATAAATATAAAATTAAAAAAATATTTATGTTTGGGGCAAATCCAAATCATCACTGTGTATGTCCCCACTCTTCATATTTTTGAAAATATATATATTTATATGGACTCGGGAGACGAAGGTCAAGTCATGCGACCTCCAAAACATGACCCACCAAACTGTGCTTCTTAACACCCACCCGCTTAACCCGGAAGCCAGCCGCACTAATGTGTTGGAAGAAACACTGTTCATCTGACAACAGAGGGCAGCCTGGAGGGGCCCGGCCCGACACAAGGAGTCGCTAGAGCGCAATGAGCGAATTAAAGCGAATTTAATGTGGAATAAGTCAAGGGGTATGAATACTTTCTGAAGGCACAACTACCTCAACATCTACCTCAACAAATGAGAGCTCATCCATTCGCACGCACGCACGCACGCACGCACGCACGCACGCACGCACGCACGCACGCACGCACGCACGCACGCACACACACACACACACACACACACACACACACACACACACACACACACAGTGTACAACAAGGTATAGTACAGAGAGAACTGTTGTGGAAACAGTAGCAGGGTTTGCATAGAGAGATATCAAAGAACTCATGAACTGTCAACTGAAGAAAAACATCAGTGTCAACACAGCTCTTTCATCTCATCTGTTCTTTGACCAAACCACCGGGTGATGTCTATCAGTTCTTCCAGCTCCCACTCATCCTCCCTATGACTGTAAACAGGGGTAGGGGATTTAGGGCAGGAAACAGAGATCCTTAGAAGAGTGGGTCATCTGTCTTCACAGATGCAGTCTCTTATCAAATTCACCCCAGCATTGCTATTCATGAAAACGCCACATCAGGGCCCACCATGTTGTTGCATGTTTACGTACTTTTCCACAAATATTTTCACTGAAAGGCTTTTTCAAGTCTTCTGGGAACGGTCACACACTCAATATATATTTTTCTACATTGCCCTCCCCCACAGTGAAAAAAACATGGTCTCACGTAACTCACAGGATCTACTGTTTTCAAGAGGGTAACCAGGAGGTGATAGTGTCACAACATACATCAGTAATTATGTGTAACAGTAGTAAGTGTTTTTGTGAAATGAGACCTTGTCAGTGTGTATGTCCTGTAGGCCTAAGATGGATCTAGGTTTCATGATTATGAACCAGCAGAACCGGAGTGTTGTCTTTGTGTCCTGGCAGTTACACCCTCCTTCTGCAGACAGGAGTCATGATGAAAAATAAGCCACCAGAGAGCATTGACTGTGTCCAATTTCAACATCTGACACACCCTGTTCATACCAACTCACTCAACACCCCCACACATGGCCGCAGGAAGATGGTTTTGTTGTCTGTGTGTGAGAGTGACAGCCGAGGCAGTCAGATTTAGAGATGGAGGTCAAGCATGGCGGTAAGTACACTCACGCATTAATAATCCTGGTTGAGGATCACCGAAGGGAAGAACAGGGCTTTTGAAGAACACACAGGGGGTTTTCCACATGTTCTAACTTCCTGCTTACAACAGGGAAATGAAGGTTGAGGAGCAAGTTAAGAGCCCAGAGGGTTATACTACAATTAGGATCAAAGAGTTAGTCAGCTAACTTGCCTAAATATAATGAAATAACAGATTTTTCTTAAAAACAAGCTTGAAATGGGCTTGGTCTAATTGATTCAAAAACAAAAAACACATCACTTTATCTTAATGAACCAGAAAATCTAGTTATTTCTGGTTGATTATCATAGTTAGCTGGCTAACGCATTGACCCTGCTTTGTAGTACACCCCTCTGGTCCTGCTGTTCACCACTGTTTGTATCATGTCAAGTATGTACTCATGTAATTAAATGTGATCGCTGCCTTCTGCTGAAATATTTCGATCGAGAGAACTTTTGAACTTAGCAGGGAAAGGCGGCAATGTCGTACACACATACACAGACACGCACATTAACAGGCAAAAGAGAGCAGACCAGAACAAAGGTGTACAAAACTCAATTATTTTATTAAACTTCTATCTTATGTAATCTGTATATATAAAAGTTCTAAAGCCATTGGCCTGAGACTAGAACAGACAGTGAGGCTGGCGTGTTTCATCATATCCACATTTACATTAGTCCTCATTATTCACCAGCAGACAGAATTGTACAACAGACGAGAACAAAAAGAGATGTAAACAGAGGCGACAAAAAAAAAGGAAGAGTAGAGAAAACGACTGCACAATGCAATGTTGTGAAGACGGTCAGTTAAGACTAGTGGAGAGAAGACTGGAGGTCCTTGGGAGACGGAATAAATAACAGAGGGAAATGATTTGCTCAGTTGTTTACCATGCCATCCGACCCCGTGCTCCATTGGGCCGTGATTGGACATAGGGTAAGAGGGGTTGCTGGACCAGTGGTACTGTCAAACCATAAGTGCACACAATGGGGTGTGTGTATATTTTCGTATGAGAAGAGCTTTGTGTGAGTGTGTATGCATTTCCCTGTTTGAATGTAGTCAGGCTCAAAATGATTGGCACCCTTGATAAAGATGAGTAAAATAGAGGTCTTTAGCCACGTACACCAGTGGTGGGTTTGGCATCGAAATAAGGACGCGTGAGCAGAAAAGAACCCCATACCTACTGTAAAATATGGTGGTGGATCTTCGACTGTATGGGGCTAATTTTGCTTCCACTGGTCCTGGAACGGTCAAATTGACCCAGGTCAAATTGACCCAGTACTAGGACATTTTAGCCAAAAACCTGGTTGCCTCCGGAGGCTGAAACTTGGCCGCAAGTGAATCTTCCAGCAAGACAATAACCCCAAGCACACATGAAAATCCACAAAGAAATGGTGAACTGAACATAAAATAAGAAATGGTCGAAGATCTCTCCCAATGTGTTCTCCAATCTCAGAAAACATTTTACTAAAAGGCTCAGTGCCATTATCAAGAATTGAAAATAGGGGTGCCAATACTTTTTACCGCCACCATCAAAATCTCTTTCTCTGAGGAATTGTATTAGTATAAAAAAATATATTTTTGAATATTTTTTGCATACAATATCGCAGAGTATTTGTATTATTTATTTGATACGGAATTTTTTGCTAATCTTTATCAAGGGTGTCAATCACTTTGGACCTGACTGTATACAAGTGTGTATGCGCATATTTGTGTGATTACATCCCTCAGTTTGCAGATCCTGTTTTTCAGGAGCTGGTAAACCCTCATATCAACCACATACAAGGACAATTTTCCATCATGATTCTGGGCATAGCATTGTCTTCCATCCTCTTAATACCCTTATTGTTTCAATTCTCTTAAATACATATTTTACATCTCAGATTAAATACCACTGTGTGTGTCAACAACGTACGTGTGTGTGTGTGTGTGTGAGAGAGAGAAAAGGATGTTGCATGTGCTTTCAAATAGGTTATACCGGCACACTGATTCTCCTGTGTGCTGGGTGCTAGGTTATGGCTCTCCAAGGCCACAGGGTATATCAATCAACATACAGACCTGAAAATAATACCCTATCAATACAACAGGAGGCCAACAAAGACGTGTGTGTGTGTGTGTGCTCAGTCGCTGTCGCTGGTGTCACTGCTGGGGTCTCCCTGGACCTTGTTGCGGTGCTGCATGGCACGGTGGTAGGCCACCTGCACTGACTTGCGGATGTTTGACTTCCTTCCCTCAAGCATCTTCTCCTTGTCCAGCTCCTGGTCCACCCCCAGAGGAACCAGCTTAGAGCGCGGCAGCCACTGCCTACAGACATGGTCAGAAACACACACAGGGACATACAGTACAGGGTAGTAGCTTCTGCAGATATAACAGCAACTACCGTGTGAGCTGTGACCTAAAACACTCTTTTTTCTATCTCTTTGTTCTCTCGCAAAGCATCCTCATCAACCACTCCTGACCTACTTCAGCTGACGAGCGATGTTTTTTTTTGCTTTCTTGCATTTATATGTCAAGAAAAGTTCCCTTTGTTCTTGTACTACTTGAAGACAGCCATTTGACAAGCTCTAGTGAAAAGCTGCACGTTGTTGACTGCAGCCAGAGGTTTGCTGATGCACTCTGATTCTGGGTTTTCCGCTGCCTCCACTGAGTAAGAACCTGAGCTGTAGAAGGGGAGGCCTTCAAATCACCACTTCTCTACCAGAGTGTGAGAGGGATAGAGGTTTGAGTGGAGTGAGAAAGAGGAAAATGAGTGGGAACAATGAGAGAGAAAAAATAAACACAGATAACAGAAAGAGAGACCGTATCAAGAGAAAAAACAGTGTACTGACCAGGTTCTCTTGTTGTCGAAGAAGAGAACCAGGAAGAGGTGTTCCCGGGCCTCCTGGGTCATCTGTTCCCCCAGCTTCAGGACTTCCAGGGGGGGCACGGGGATGGGGACCCCTCGGTGGAATACCCCCTCCCTGGGCATCTTAGGATCTATGATCTACAGGGGGGAAGAGGAGGGTTAGAGGTAGATATATGATAGTTTCATGAATATGGTGCGAAGGGGCCTCCCGAATGGCGCAGTGGTCTAAGACACTGCATCGCAGTGCTAGCTGTGCCACTAGAGATTCTGGGTATGAGTCCAGGCTCTGTCGCAGCCGGCCGCGACCGGGATACCCATTGGGTGCACAATTGGCCAAGTGTCGTCCGGGTTAGGGAGGGTTTGACAGGCAGGGATGTCCTTGTCCCATCGCACTCTAGCGACTCCTGTGGCGGGCCGGGCGCAGTGCACACTGACATAGTCACCAGGTGCACGGTGTTTCCTCCGACACATTGGTGCAGCTGGCTTCCGGGTTAAGCGGGCATTGTGTCAAGAAGCAGTGCGGCTTGGTTGGGTTGTGTTTCGGAGGACGCATGGCTCTCGACATTTGCCTCTCCCGTGTCCATACGGGAGTTGCAGAGTTGAGACAAGACTACCAATTGGATCCCATGAAAAAGGGGTTAAATTAAATGAATATGGTATGAGAAGTATGATGTTCTGCCTCTTTGTGGCCGAACAGAAATTTCAACCACGGTTTATCCTAATGTGTGTGTGTGTCCATCCATTGCTGGATTACCAGAGCAGGGTATGAAGGGTAGCCTCTACACTTGGCCCACACCAGGTCCAGAGCATCAAGGGAAGAGTAGTCATCTGATGGCATCCTACAACCTGAGCGGCCCCGGCCCCACCCTACTGAGAGAAACACACGATACATCAGAATCACACACATACCAGTTTGCATACCTGTTTGAGGGCCCAAAAAGGTGATACAATTTTTTAGCACAGAAACACGCAAAACACTATTTTCACCTCCTAAACACACACACATACACACACACACACACACTTTGGGAAAAGGAGAGGTAGAGGTGGAGCAACAGATGAAGATAAGTGCATGCCTATACGTGTGTGTGAGTGTGTCACTCACAGTGTGAGACACTGCGTGACCCTCCCACAGAGTAGGAGTCATTCTCTGTCCCTGATGTCTCCTCACTGCTGTCCTCCTGGAAGGCGGAACGAGAGAATGACTGCTTCCCCCGGCCCTGCTTAGACGGAGTGGTACTGAGAGAGAGAGAGAGAGAGATAAAGAGAAGGACAATAAAAAAAGTCATTTAATCATCCTAAACCAAAATGTGTGTAAGTTCAGTTGTGTTTGACTACGTGACTGTGTATGAATGCCATTGTGTGTGGATTGTAATTACCTGGTTCTGTCAGAGGCAGCGCTGCTGCTGCTACTAGTGGTGGATTCAGAGTCCGAGCTGGACCGAGGGAGGCTCCTCTCATTCCTGTACACCCGAAAACTCTCTGTCACCGGCTGGTTGCCCCCAACAAAACCGTTAGTGGGCAGACCTAGGAGACAGAGTCATAACCGTTACAGTTACTAGACTGACTCATAACTTCGAAAAACAAGAGTAACGACAATATAACAACGTAAGAAGTGTGATTGTGTGCGTGTCTCACTCGGGAGGAGGTCGTCACTGTCACTCTCCGAGCTGGAGCTGCTGTGAGGGCTGCGGGGTCTCTTCCTCTGCCGAGGGGGGGACAGGAGGGGCAGTTGGGGGGGACCTATCGGACTAGGGCTTACCCCCGCATCTCTGTTCTTAGGGGGGCGGCCCGGCCTCTTGGGGGGTCCGGCCGTTTTGGGGTTCTTCTTGGAGAAGAGGACAGAGGTACGACGTCCCACCTCTGGAGCTAGAGCCGAGGACGATGCACTTAGATCTACAGAGAGAACGAGGAAGAGAAAATGGAAGTACAGTATATTATATATCCCTCCTTCGTAAAAGGAGAGTTGGGCATTAATTACCAGTATGGTAGGGGTAGGCCAGTGTGAGATAGTTATGAACAGTTATTCATGCATTCATATGAATGCATAGAGTGTATTTACTGTGAGTTAGTTTAGATATACCCTCAGTCTCACCCTTGCCACTGATCTCCTGACTGCTGCTCTCCTCCCCCTCGTCATGGCGTCCCGTGGAGGAGGGGTGATGAGGGAGGGATGGTCCCCTGTCCCCTCCGCCCCCTGAGTCCCTGCCCCCCATGCCCGAACCCCCCTCTCTCTGGTGGGCCAGTTTCCTCTTGATGACCGTCATCTCTTTCCTCAGGGCTTTGGCCCGCCGCGACCGACCGATGCTGTGCTTCCCCGAGCTGACCTCATCAAAGCGCGCCTGCAGAAAACACAGCTGCTCCTCCAATGGCAGCCGCCGCCGGTTCTCTGGTAAGAGCAGGTCTAAGAGACAGAGAGAGATTTAACGCAAGTACAGAATCCCAAATGGCTATACAGCAACACAATAACTTCATTGGAAGAGTGCAACTGAAGGAAAAGGAGAAAGGGGGAGAGGCGGAAGTAGAAAAGCCGGTGGTAAAACAGGACTCCAAGCCACTCACCCTCCTCATTGGAAGACAGCGGCCTGTCTCGTTCTCGGTCCCTCTCTCGTTCCCGGTCCCTGTCCCTTTCTCTCTCCCGCTCCCTCTCTCGGTCTCGCTCTCTGTCACGCTCTCTGTCTCGCTCTCTGTCTCGCTCTCTGTCTCGCTCTCTGTCACGCTGGCTGTCCGGGCTGGGCTCTCGGGGGAGGTGCATGCCTGTGTCATAGTCCAAGCCGATTCGCTCAGCCTGTCTGCGGGCGGTCCTGATCACGGCCCCGCCCATCTCCCGGAGGCGCAGAGCGGCGCGGTAGAACACTGTGTCCTTGGCGTTGTATTTGAGACAATTGTTGACAATGAGGCCAAAGTCTGCCTCGAAAGCCTCGAAACTGAGGTAGCAGTGAGACTCAAGTAGATTCCACATGGTCTGGAAGTCCATAGGCCTCTCGATGTGGTCCAGGTAGTCTGGCACCTGAGGAGAAAAAGAGGTCAGGGTTAAAGCCCACCAGCCAATGTGTGTGCAAATAACGTTTGTGTGTGCGTGCGTGTGTGTTACCTCAGCCAGAGGGACAGGCTCAGTGAAGAAGTTGCTGGTGTCTCTGTCCTGAAGTTGCTCCAGGGTGTTCCTCAGTAGGACCAGGAAGGGAGTCAGCTGCATCTCTAGAGCCATCTGCTGCACCTTGATCTACACATTCCACACACACACACTGTTAAAAAAAAAAAACTGCTCACTGTGCAAACTGCCAGATGTCAAGTTTGTGTGTCAATATACAACTGTGTGCTTGAAGCGTGGATGTGAGGAGTGTGTGTGTGTGTGTCTCACCGTCTCCCTCTTGAGTTTCTCTCTCTTGCGGATGAGCTCCACCAGCAGTCTGGCTCTCTCCAGGTCATGTCTCAGTCTCTGCCATGCCTTCAGCTGCTCCTTCAGAGCCAAGTTATTCTCCTCACTGTCCCTCTGGGGCACCAACACACACACACACACATTTGCAATGTAACACACACTCAAAATGAACAGACACACACACACGTTGTTCGTTTGGCAGTGTAACACAGTTAATCAGGATGTAGCAGCACACTCACACCATTACAGCAGAATCAAACAACCCTCTCATTTACATAACTCTCTCTCACACACACATACATCAGTCCAAACCCATGCAGAGCTTCCAGTAGTATTCTCCCTACCGCTGAGATAACACCGCCAGACAGAGACTGTGTGGTGGTTACCGTGGTAACCGGTGACTCTGGCGCCTGTGGCTGTGGCTGTAGCTGCTCTGTGTTGCGCTGCGACTGCAGGTGGGTCTGGAGCCGGCGCAGCAGAGGGACTCCATTTCGGCTCTGCCTCTTCAGGGTCCAGTAGCTATGCAGTCGCTGCATAAACTGGCTTTTCCTGGGAACCGTCAGGTTACTGGTGATCTTACTGAGCCTGGGGACGAACACACAGGGGAGATGGTAGAGACTGGGAGAGGACGTGATGTCTGAATCTGTAATGCCTTTGTATCTGCAGTGAGTGTGTGTGTGTGTGTGTATACACTGTGTGTGTACCTGTGTGGGGGTATACAGGGCACAGATACCACAGGCGCGGCATTCCTCTTCTCAGCCAGTATCTTCCTGGCTCTCTTCATCTTCAGTCTGGACTTAGCCTTGGCCCTCTTGGTCCGCTCTGAGCTCCAGCCCTTGGAGTCGTCATCGTGACCTATACTGGGCTCATCGTCCTCCTCCAGCTCGCCCTCGCTGTGGGAGGAGCCCATGCTAGCCCCTCCCACCCCTCCGATGGGGCGTGCAGAGCCGGGCGGGGTGTGGATGTCGCAGTAGGCGGTCTTGCGGACGCTGAAGGAGGTGCCGTTGGCACCGGTCTCCCTGACAGGCTCCATCTTCATGTAGAGGCCGGCCTGCTGGGCACAGGTGACGTGGAAGGCTGTGTAGCAGTTGGCCTTGTGGCACTGGATGCAGGCGCCTGAGCCGCGCTGCTTGCAGATGTAGCAAGTGAGCTTCCAGCGCGCCGGGGGGATGTGCTCGATGCTGTCGATGGGCTCCAGGAAGACAGTGTTGGCAAAACACACCTTAGGGGAGAGAAAAAAAGGGGTGAGGAGATCAGTCACATTGATTGCAACAGGATTGTCAACAGGACAGACTAGATGCAGACATGGCAAGCATCAAAACGATCATACGGTTTGTCACTACACAGCTCAAGCACAGCATTCACACATACACTCCTACTCTTGCACTAGTGCTCAGAAATTAGTGCTTTTGAGCTCATTTTGACCCCCCCCCCAAAAAAAACAACATTAAATGTATTAAATGTGGCCTGAATGCTGTAACAACACAGAATAAAACAATGAATAAAAGTACCACAATGGGCATGACTGCCCATTACAGCTTACCATAATGTATTCATAGTACTTCAACCAAGTATTTCAGTTGTGTATATTCCATGTGTTTTATTTGATGACTTTATTATTTCATTCCGAGTCATCTCAGTAGAGCTGCTGCTTATGCCGTCTGAATTTTGTGTTCGTTTGTTTGTAGTAGTTCCTCAAAGTAAATAAGGCATACTTTTATGACTGCTAAATGCCAACTACCAGTCACATAGATCATGTATTTTCAGGTAGGATACCTCACCAAGCAACTGCTCCCTATCCCTCTCGATTGGGTGTTCTTCTGTCTCTTCTCTCCGTCTCTGTGTATTCCCCACACAGACCGGACAAGTAGGCGCGCAACGGATTGTGGTCCCGTGTGGCTCAGTTGGTAGAGCATGGCGCTTGCAACGCCAGGGTTGTGGGTTCAATTCCCACGGGGGGACCAGGGTTCAATTCCCACGGGGGGACCAGGATGAATATGTATGAACTTTCCAATTTGTAAGTCGCTCTGGATAAGAGCGTCTGCTAAATGACTTAAAATGTAAAATGTAAATGTCATTGTAGTTAGTTTGGTACAGAAAAACGTGGTGATTACGTTGAATATTGGCCTGTTGGAAACTACAACTCCCTACGACATCGCACAGTTCGGGCTTGAGCTGATATATCTCTAGAGAAACTGCGCATTGAGCTCGCAAAACTGAATGAAATGGAATTCAAATAATTGAACCGATGCCGGTCAATTAGTTGTTCAAAAGACAAATAACAACCTTGCACACACTCCTACCCTCACAAACACTATTACCCTCACACACACTCTCACCTCAGGGATCCAGAGGGCACACACCACATGGGCCCAGCGTGCGTCATCCGTCTGTTTGAAAGCTCCGCCCTTGTTGGGGCATAGGGCACAGTCGACGGCCCGGCTAGGGGACTGGAGGCAGCGGCGACACAGCCACTGGCCCTCAGGGATGTAGGGCACTCCGTAACACTCCTGGTGTACGGCCAGGTTACACATGTCACAGAACAGGATCACGTTGCTATTCTGACACTCGCCGTCGTTACAGATGCAGCAGACGGCGTCTTCGTCGATCAGGGCGCTGGGGTCCATCTGGGAGAGAGTGGAAAAGGGGGAGAAGAAAAGAGGAGAGGGTAAGGGGATACCCATTTAGGTCTTCAACCTTTTCTTGCCCAGGCAAACCGGCAACCCAGGGACCCCATCATACCTTAGCAAAAAAATATGTGTTCACGTCTTGTCTTATCATCAAGTGAATGATAATGGCAAGGAGAATGAATCATCATTTTTAAATAAATATATTTGGTAGATAGTTTTTCATTATTTTGACATCCCCACAATAGAATTGGAAGAGGAAGTGTAAACTCTAAACATAACCTATTAGCTTGAAAAGGTATTCCAAAAACATTTTCGCTAAGAGCAGCTGGTTAGTCAAGAAAGCTTAACAGCAGCCAGTGGCACTTGCTGCACTGGTAGTCTATTATACTGACACAAAAGCTGTCACTCAGAGCGAGAGACAGAGTGTATCTAGTGTTTATCACCTTGTTGTGGCTCTCGAAGTAGGACTCCTTCTCCAGCCGGTCCATAAGGTACTCAAACACCTCCTGGGGGATGGGCGTCACCCCGTCACTACGCCGCTTGTCATTCATGATGTCCAGCCAGATGTAGTCCTCTTCATCGATGTCATACTCCACCTCCTCATCCAGCTCCTCTACCGACTTATCTATGTACCTGAGGGAGGGAAAAATGTGGGGGGAGAGAGGATGCAGAAAGAATTAGAGTGAGATAGAGTTTGGACATGGATGACTTCAATACCACCAGCCGAGGCAGGGTACTGTGACTGACTGACCTGTAGTAGGATGAGTGTCGTGTGGTACTGTGACTAACCTGTAGTAGGATGAGCGTCGTGTGGTACTGTGACTGACCTATAGTAAGCTGTGTCGTGTGGTACTGTGACTGACCTGTAGTAGGATGAGTGTCGTGTGGTACTGTGACTGACCTGTAGTAGGATGAGTGTCGTGTGGTACTGTGACTGACCTGTAGTAGGATGAGTGTCGTGTGGTACTGTTATAGACCTGTAGAAGGATGAGTGTCATGTGGTACTGTGACTGACCTGTAGAAGGATGAGTGTCGTGTGGTACTGTTATAGACCTGTAGAAGGATGAGTGTCATGTGGTACTGTGACTGACTGACCTGTAGTTGGATGAGTGTCGTGTGGTACTGTGACTAACCTGTAGTAGGATGAGTGTCGTGTGGTACTGTGACTGACCTGTAGTAGGATGAGTGTCGTGTGGTACTGCGACTGACCTGTAGTAGGATGAGTGTCGTGTGGTACTGTGACTGACCTGTAGTAGGATGAGTGTCGTGTGGTACTGTGACTGACCTGTAGTAGGATGAGTGTCGTGTGGTACTGTGACTGACCTGTAGTAGGATGAGTGTCGTGTGGTACTGTGACTGACCTGTAGAAGGATGAGTGTCGTGTGGTACTGTTATAGACCTGTAGAAGGATGAGTGTCATGTGGTACTGTGACTGACTGACCTGTAGTTGGATGAGTGTCGTGTGGTACTGCGACTAACCTGTAGTAGAATGAGTGCCGTGTGGTACTGCGACTGACCTGTAGTAGGATGAGTGTCGTGTGGTACTGTGACTGACCTGTAGTAGAATGAGTGTTGTGTGGTACTGTGACTGACCTGTAGTAGGATGAGTGTTGTGTGGTACTGTGACTGACCTGTAGTAGGATGAGTGTCGTGTGGTACTGCGATTAACATGTAGTAGGATGAGTGTCGTGTGGTACTGTTACTGACCTGTAGTAGGATGAGTGTCGTGTGGTACTGTGACTGACCTGTAGTATGATGAGTGTCATGTGGTACTGTGACTGACTGACCTGTAGAAGGATGAGTGTCGTGTGGTAGTGTGACTGACTGACCTGTAGTAGGATGAGTGTTGTGTGGTACTGCGACTGACCTGTAGTAGGATGAGTGTCGTGTGGTACTGCGACTGACCTGTAGTAGGATGAGTGTCGTGTGGTACTGCGACTGACCTGTAGTAGGATGAGTGTCGTGTGGTACTGCGACTGACCTGTAGTAGGATGAGTGTCATGTGGTACTGCGACTGACCTGTAGTAGGATGAGTGTTGTGTGGTACTGTGATTGACTGACCTGTAGAAGGATGAGTGTCGTGTGGTACTGTGACTGACTGACCTGTAGTAGGACGAGTGTCGTGTGGTACTGCGACTGACCTGTAGTAGGATGAGTGCCGTGTGGTACTGTGACTGACCTGTAGTAGAATGAGTGTTGTGTGGTACTGTGACTGACTGACCTGTAGTAGGATGAGTGTCGTGTGGTACTGTGACTGACTGACCTGTAGTAGGATGAGTGTCGTGTGGTACTGCGACTAACATGTAGTAGGATGAGTGCCGTGTGGTACTGCGACTGACCTGTAGTAGGATGAGTGCCGTGTGGTACTGCGACTAACCTGTAGTAGGATGAGTGTCGTGTCGTACTGTGACTGACCTGTAGTAGGATGAGTGTCGTGTGGTACTGTGACGGACCTGTAGTAGGATGAGTGTCGTGTGGTACTGTGACTGACCTGTAGTAGGATGTGTCGTGTGGTACTGTGACTGACCTGTAGTAGGATGAGTGTTGTGTGGTACTGTGACTGACCTGTAGTAGGATGAGTGTCGTGTGGTACTGCGATTAACATGTAGTAGGATGAGTGCCGTGTGGTACTGTGACTGACCTGTAGTAGGATGAGTGTCGTGTGGTACTGTGACTGACTGACCTGTAGTAGGATGAGTGTCATGTGGTACTGTGACTGACTGACCTGTAGTAGGATGAGTGTCGTGTGGTACTGTGACTGACTGACCTGTAGTAGGATGAGTGTCGTGTGGTACTGCGACTAACATGTAGTAGGATGAGTGCCGTGTAGTACTGTGACTGACCTGAAGTAGGATGAGTGCCGTGTGGTACTGCGACTGACCTGTAGTAGGATGTGTCGTGTGGTACTGCGGCTGACCTGTAGTAGGATGAGTGCCGTGTGGTACTGCGGCTGACCTGTAGTAGGATGAGTGTTGTGTGGTACTGCGACTGACCTGTAGTAGGATGAGTGTCGTGTGGTACTGCGACTGACCTGTAGTAGGATGAGTGTCGTGTGGTACTGCGACTGACCTGTAGTAGGATGAGTGTCGTGTGGTACTGCGACTGACCTGTAGTAGGATGAGTGTCATGTGGTACTGCGACTGACCTGTAGTAGGATGAGTGTTGTGTGGTACTGTGATTGACTGACCTGTAGAAGGATGAGTGTCGTGTGGTACTGTGACTGACTGACCTGTAGTAGGACGAGTGTCGTGTGGTACTGCGACTGACCTGTAGTAGGATGAGTGCCGTGTGGTACTGTGACTGACCTGTAGTAGAATGAGTGTTGTGTGGTACTGTGACTGACTGACCTGTAGTAGGATGAGCGTCGTGTGGTACTGTGACTGACTGACCTGTAGTAGGATGAGTGTCGTGTGGTACTGCGACTAACATGTAGTAGGATGAGTGCCGTGTGGTACTGCGACTGACCTGTAGTAGGATGAGTGCCGTGTGGTACTGCGACTGACCTGTAGTAGGATGAGTGTCGTGTCGTACTGTGACTGACCTGTAGTAGGATGAGTGTCGTGTGGTACTGTGACGGACCTGTAGTAGGATGAGTGTCGTGTGGTACTGTGACTGACCTGTAGTAGGATGTGTCGTGTGGTACTGTGACTGACCTGTAGTAGGATGAGTGTTGTGTGGTACTGTGACTGACCTGTAGTAGGATGAGTGTCGTGTGGTACTGCGATTAACATGTAGTAGGATGAGTGTCGTGTGGTACTGTTACTGACCTGTAGTAGGATGAGTGTCGTGTGGTACTGTGAATGACTGACCTGTAGTAGGATGAGTGTCATGTGGTACTGTGACTGACTGACCTGTAGAAGGATGAGTGTCGTGTGGTACTGTGACTGACTGACCTGTAGTAGGATGAGTGTTGTGTGGTACTGCGACTGACCTGTAGTAGGATGAGTGTCGTGTGGTATTGCGACTGACCTGTAGTAGGATGAGTGTCGTGTGGTACTGCGACTGACCTGTAGAAGGATGAGTGTCGTGTGGTACTGTGACTGACTGACCTGTAGTAGGATGAGTGTCGTGTGGTACTGCGACTGACCTGTAGTAGGATGAGTGCCGTGTGGTACTGTGACTGACCTGTAGTAGAATGAGTGTTGTGTGGTACTGTGACTGACTGACCTGTAGTAGGATGAGTGTCGTGTGGTACTGTGACTGACTGACCTGTAGTAGGATGAGTGTCGTGTGGTACTGTGACTGACTGACCTGTAGTAGGATGAGTGTCGTGTGGTACTGCGACTAACATGTAGTAGGATGAGTGCCGTGTAGTACTGTGACTGACCTGAAGTAGGATGAGTGCCGTGTGGTACTGCGACTGACCTGTAGTAGGATGAGTGTCGTGTGGTACTGTGACTGACCGGTAGTAGGATGAGTGTCGTGTGGTACTGTGACGGACATGTAGTAGGATGAGTGTCGTGTGGTACTGTGACTGACCTGTAGTAGGATGTGTCGTGTGGTACTGCGGCTGACCTGTAGTAGGATGAGTGCCGTGTGGTACTGCGGCTGACCTGTAGTAGGATGAGTGTCGTGTGGTACTGTGACTGACCTGAAGTAGGATGAGTGCCGTGTGGTACTGAGACTGACCTGTAGTAGGACGAGTGTCGTGTGGTACTGTGACTGACCTGTAGTAGGATGAGTGTCGTGTGGTACTGTGACGGACATGTAGTAGGATGAGTGTCGTGTGGTACTGCGACTAACATGTAGTAGGATGAGTGTCGTGTGGTACTGTGACTGACCTGTAGTAGGATGAGTGTCGTGTGGTACTGTGACTGACCTGTAGTAGGATGAGTGTCGTGTGGTACTGTGACTGACCTGTAGTAGGATGAATGTCATGTGGTACTGTGACTGACTGACCTGTAGTAGGATGAGTGCCGTGTGGTACTGTGACTGACCTGTAGTAGGATGAGTGTCATGTGGTACTGTGACTGACCTGTAGTAGGATGAGTGTCATGTGGTACTGCGACTGACCTGTAGTAGGATGAGTGCCGTGTGGTACTGTGACTGACCTGTAGTAGGATGAGTGTCGTGTGGTACTGCGACTGACCTGTAGTAGGATGAGTGCCGGTGTAGTACTGCAACGGACCTGTAGTAGGATGAGTGTCGTGTGGTACTGTGACTGACCTGTAGTAGGATGAGTGTCGTGTGGTACTGTGACTGACCTGTAGTAGGATGAGTGTCGTGTGGTACTGTGACTGACCTGTAGTAGGATGAGTGTCGTGTGGTACTGTGACTGACCTGTAGTAGGATGAGTGTCGTGTGGTACTGTGACTGACCTGTAGTAGGATGAATGTCATGTGGTACTGTGACTGACTGACCTGTAGTAGGATGAGTGTCGTGTGGTACTGTGACTGACCTGTAGTAGGATGAGTGCCGTGTGGTACTGTGACTGACCTGTAGTAGGATGAGTGTCATGTGGTAGTGTGACTGACTGACCTGTAGTAGGATGAGTGTCGTGTGGTACTGTGACTGACTGACCTGTAGGAGGATGAGTGTCGTGTGGTACTGCGACTGACCTGTAGTAGGATGAGTACCGGTGTGGTACTGCAACGGACCTGTAGTAGGATGAGTGTCGTGTGGTACTGCATCTGACCTGGAGTAGGATGAGTGTCGTGTGGTACTGCATCTGACCTGGAGTAGGATGAGTTTCATGTGGTACTGTGACTGACCTGTAGAAGGATGACTGTCGTGTGGTACTGTGACTGACCTGTAGAAGGATGAGTGTCGTGTGGTACTTTGAATTAGCTGTAGTAGGATGAATGTTGTGTGGTACTGTGACTGACCTGTAGAAGGATGAGTGTTGTGTGGTACTTTGAATGACCTGTAGTAGAATGAGTGCCGTGTGATACTGCGATTGACCTGTAGTAGGATGAGTGTCGTGTGGTATTGTTACTGACCTGTAGTAGGATGAATGTCAAGTGGTACTGTGACTGACCTGTAGTAGGATGAGTGTCATGTTGTACTGCAACTGACCTGTAGTAGGAGGAATGTCTTGTGGGTGCGTCAGGCCTCTCTTGGTCCAGCTCTCTGTAAACCACCTCAGGCAGTTTGACCGCCGGGCCACAGGAAGCACTGTGGTGGTGCGATGATACCTCCTTCTTCTTCTCTTTACTCTTGTGCTTCCCAGACTTAGATGTGGCCTTCCCTGCGTTAGCAGCAGGGGTGTCATGCCTGTCCTTGCCATTGCCACCCGTCTCACTCCCTCCTCCCCCGCTTTCTCCCCCATTACACACCCCTCCCCCACATCCCCCTCCACCCGAGGATGGAGGGTCTTCGGCCCCGCTGTCGTCCTCCGACACCACGTCAATGTTCTCAAAGATGCTGATGCGGTGGATGCGTCCATGGATCTCCAGCTCCACCATGCGCTGGGCCTGGGCATAGGTCATCGTCTCCCTGCCTGGGGAGTGGGAGCGCTCAGACCGGTTAGGACTCCCCGGGGTGTTCGCTCCCTGCCTGCCCAGCCCCAGCCCACCTCCCTTTCCCACCCCTCCCTCTCCGTCCCCAATCAGGGACATTCGAGGGGGGCGCCCCTTTCTCTTCTTCTGGGGCATGGCCTGCGCAGGCGTGGGGTTGTCATGGTCGTAGTGGTAGAGGTGGTACTCGATGCCGCTGTAGCTCTTGTAGACCTTGCGACAGGTCTTCACGGGGCACTCGTAAGGGGGCTTGGTGGCCCGGAGGTTGTGGCAGAAAGTCTTCACGTCAAAGTCCAGCCCCATTGTGCAGATGGCCACTGCTGGGACAGGAGCTGTTCAAGCTTACATCTGAGACACACAGAGAGATAGATAGACAGAGGGAGAGAGGAGGGGAGATGATGCACCCTGATGTAAATTTTGCACTAATTTCTTTTTGCCATCTCTGACTCCAACATTATTAAAACACAGACATGCCAGTGGGTAGTATTATGTTCATAAAGTAGTCAGTCTATGTCGAAAACAACAAAGAATGTGTCCATTGCCTTCAGCCCTTTGAAATCCTAAAAGCTATGCCATGTTGTCTTGCCGATTTCAAGGAAACAAGACCCTGTCAACAGCAGGCACGTGGCTGGAGAGCTGTCAACTTTACCATGGTACCGAAAGCTGCATCCATTTTTCTTGCTAGTTTTAATTATTGCAAATTACATTTTACTTGCAATATTGCTCATCATACCACTTACTTTTCAAATCAAAACAGATTTAAATCTTAAACTGAAGACATACAAAAAGGTAGTTAGATAGCTACCTGATCGATTTGACAGCTGAGATACAAGTTTGGAATGTTGGATTACAGATAACAGATGCATTTCAAGGTTGATTCAACCAGAAGCTGTCTATCAATCAAAAAGCAAACTTCTAAACACCTGGACATAGCCTCCACTCTCACGGAAGAAGCATATTTACCTTTAGTACCATATACAACTATGGCAAACCAATCAACGTATAAGATAATCAATGAGATGAATGTCTCTTTTTGTTTGATTAGCCCATGATTTGGATAGCGTAATCTCATGACATGTTCCATTCACGTGCTCAAAGATCCAAGGAATGTGTAGCAGCTATGTGTAGCAGCTACCTTGCAACTATTGTTGGTAGTTTTCAGCAAAATGATACTTTTGTATCTATAGAAGCCTGAGAAACTTTATAACCAATCGTATAGGTTACAACAACCCGAGGTGATGCATTGTAACAGACAGCTCCAGTTATGGGACGCATTCAGCTTGCTACAATGTTTCCCTCCACAATGTTTAGACCTCACCCTGATCAGCCACTACAATATAACACTCTGTGGTCACCTGATCGCTACCGATTCGTGTAACTAAAGAAAAACCTACAGTTCTACATTCACTACTAGGGAAAGATAAATAGACAATCATTATGATAAGGTGGCACTCAGAATCCTGGGTCTTCGTATTTTGCTAAAGGATCTGAAACGATTCGAAAAGCAAATTGTAACAAAAATCAAAGCATTTGATTTACAAATTTACAAAATCCATAAAACACCTTACGGATGTATGCCTATTTATCTCTAGACACCACGAATACATAGCCAATCTAGCTCTGAATTAATAAACACTTACTACTCAGGGCTCCTGAAGCTTGGGTGCTGCAAAATATCTTACTCCAGCTCGGTAAATGGGACGATTGCAGATCGATGTATTAATCCTATAAAACCCAATCTGATCATGAGAAATGTGGGGTAAATGGTTTAAAAACAACACAATGTCCTAGTTATTTCATTGTGATGGTATTAATTCAGGAACTCCAACGAACAAAAGCGGCAGCCACTGCTGTACGCCATAGGCGCGTGTGGGCACTTTCGTCAAATAGAGTATTTGTTCTTTGGTGCTTTTGTCGAAATAAGGCCCTAATTTCGATGTGTACCATTCTTTTGTGTTTGAGGAAGATGCAATTTTGAAACTCGATGGACGCCTAGTCAAGTGGCGTCACATTTTCACCATTAAAAGGTAATTCGCTTCCTTTTGTTGTTCTTTTTCTGTGTGGCGAATCTAATGATCCGTTTCGCAACTTTTAATATACATCTGGATAAATATGCACTTTAAAGAATGTCCAAAGACAAAAAATATGGGGATAAAATAGGCTGTATTACATTTTTATTAACACGACTAAGATCATGTTTTTTATTTCGTTTTTTTTTTGTCATTTGCGAATCTGCCAAAATGGAAACGTGAATCATATAGGGAGGGTTTGCGCCTTAAATTTGAATATGAAAAATCATAGATAAATTCACACGTGCCTGATAGTTTTGAAATTGATTATTTGATCAGTCTAGCCTGGCAAAGGGACATTATTTATTAAATATCATAGTGCTACAGTCAAATAGGTACTGAACATAAATATAAATGCAACAATTTCAAAGAATTTACTGACTTACAGTTCATTGAAGGAAATTAGTCAAATTAAATAAATGAATTAGGCCCTAATCTATGGATTTAACATGACTGGGCAGGGGCACAGCCATGGGTGGGCTGGGAGGGTATAGGCCCACCCACTTGGGAGCCAGGTCCACCCACTGGGAAGCCAGGCCCAGCAAATCAGAATTAGTTTTTCACAACAAAAGGGCGTTATCACACCCAGAAATACTCCTCAGCAACTTTTTGTTCAGTATACATTTTCATTGTTAGGTTAGATTACTCGTTGGATATTACTGCATTGTTGGAACTAGAAGCACAAGCATTTCGATACACTCACATTAACATCTGCTAACCATGTGTATGTGACATAAAATTTGATTTGGTCACTATAGGCTGTCATTTGGAAAATATGTTTATTATAGGCTCCCGAGTGGCGCAGCAGTCCAAGTAGTCTAACACCTATAGCACTGCATCTCAGTGCTAGAGGTGTCACTACAGACCCTGGTTCGATTCCAGGCTGTATCATAACCAGCCGTGTTTGGGAGTCCCATAGGGCAGTGCACAATTGGCCCAGCGTTGTCTGGGTTTGGCTGGGGTAGGCTAAATAAGAATTTGTTCTTAACTGACTTGCCTAGTTAAATAAAAATAGGGCCAATCATATATACATTACTGTAATTTGACACTTATAAAATAGTAATGTTGTAATGTAGGCCAAATGTAATAACTGTAATTTTATCATGGTGCTAATACAAAAATAGTAAGTCAGACTGTCAAAAAGTGGAGGTGGGCTGAATTTTCACTGGAGGACCATTTAAAAACTATTTTCTGGAGGAAAGATAATTAGGCATTGAAATATTTAACGTCATGAATTGAAGTCATTGGCCAAGGATTTGAAGTGGAACGGTTTCCACAATGCAGAGAGAAATGGTTGTGTCAGTTGGACAAACCTGGGGAAAAAAGCAGTGTGCATAATATAGTGTACTTTCCCCAATAAAGTGTTAATGGAGGTTAAGAAGGGAACCCAAAAATGGATCACATCTGTACAGAAAGATGGGTTAATTCTTTTATCTTTACAAAAAAAAAATAGCATGAGATATTAAATAGATCTAGATTCTTGAGGAACAAAGGAGAGACATCAACATCAAGCACAAAATAATGTTTATTTCTCTTTAAACATGTACAGTCTGTGATGAGTGCGCTGACTGGGTTGGTAAGGTAATCTAGTGATACACAGCAGGCAGAAGCAATCCGACACAGAGCTTTAGTGCAAGCCTTCCACAATTACAGGCATATTCAATGAGGCAATGTTACTCAGAACTGATAGAAATACAATGATCAGAACAGGCACTATTCTCTATGCCTCACAGAGAACCACATCTGCTCTATACGATCAGTTTCTATGGATCTGAATGTTGCCTCCCAGTGGATATTCGAACAGAGTCATTTCCAAATCTGCTCACTAAGTGTAACAGACAGGGAGGTGTAGCAGTAATGTCAGATACGAGTAACAGAGAACAGAAATCTCTTACTACTGCAAGTATTTCACCAAAGCAGACAACTCTGCATTATATCCTATAAAAAGTCCAATCCAAACCGAATTGATGGAATAATATACACCGACGTGAAATCCCAAAACAGTTGAACAAAATATATTAATATTAATGACAGGAAAACTGTACAATTCACAGCTTGGCAAGACTGGGGTGCTGCAACCTTTCACTGGTGTGGTGGTGGCTGTGACATTTCTAAATGGCGGTATAGTAATGTTAATCACGGCTGTATGGAAAATAACAGACATGCTCTTCAGTGGTCAGGAGGATAAGGGGCGGGGGAGGTTAACCTCATTATGTATAGGTGTGTTGGAACCGATATTATGGGCTATAGTCAGAACACAGGTCATGCTGTGCAAATCAAGTATCCATCTGAAGTGTGCATGCTTCGTTCTGATCAGAGAAATCAAACACTCAAAACAATACAGAAAAGCAAGGCTATAATCAATAACCACCTAGGAAATGATAAATCACTTATTCATTTCAACAAGGCAATATAATAACACTGCTGGACATGAACATAATCTCATTGAGAAAACAACTCACCCTCTGACAAAGGTTTTATTACTGGAGGGACTCCACTGTGTCATCATGTCCAGATAAAAACACACATCAACTCCCCTTTCATACTTACAGTGGATCCACCTCAGACACACTAGCAGCATCAAAATCAAGCTTAGAAACATAAAACAATGGCAATACTTTAGACAAGTAAATAATAACTGGTGATTGCACTAAAGAAATCACATAATGTGTCTAATAAAAGGAGAACCATGTTCTTGCCCCAAAAGAAAATATTTTGCAGTTATTGTTTTCAATGTGATTTGTAACTTAGGTTCAACTAAACGGCGACAAAATAAACTAGCTCCTGTTGCAGGTTCCTGGGTAAGGCTTGTGGGAAGGCCGCTACGAAAGCTAGGTGGATAGGTGAAATTGCACTTTAAGGCTTGCTCGGCAAACCTGCCTCTCTGCTACATTCTGAGCTGGACACTACGGGTTCCCCTCATTCTATAAATATAGAATGAAAATTCAATTGGTCCACCCACTGGGGAACGCTTACTTGGATAGGAATGCTAATTCTAAGAATTCTAACTATGCCTAGGACACTACCCAATGTTAAAGTTTTGACTTTTAAAAATTGTACATCAACTGTACATCTCACCTCTATGGTGTTCTAAATATCACAGGGGTGGGGAGTAAACAAAGATTAAAAACATGATTTTATTACTTGAATAAAAGCATATACTGTGTTAATAGTGCAGTGCTACAAGGGCATTCAAATGTAAACCAAGAAAAAAAAAGAAAGCCAAAGTGAAATAAAATCTCTTGGATAAAGGACAGAAAATGCGGACAGAAAAATCAATGTTCAAGGCACTACACTCCTCCAGAGAACTTCACCTTAAACACAGGTCTCCTGCCCCATCATCTTAAACCATTGAATTTTGATTTCTAATGTAGTGTTTTAAGGTTGACAAAACATTAGTAAACTATAAAAAAAATCTATCTGAAAACATGAGTACTTATCGTTTATGACGGATTTGGTGAAATCATCACATTAGTGACCGCTGATATTATAAAGTATGGCTGTGAGAGTTTAGACAAGACCAAAGCTAAAAGCAGTAGGTACTCGGACACACGCATACACAGAACATTTATACTGTACACACGTATACATACACACAGGAAAACTCCCGGTGCTGTATAAAGTATATTGACACGCACACTGGATATTTACAAGCTCACAGGCTATTTACACGTGTGTTGCTCTTTAATAAAGCGTCAAACCACAATCTGAGAAGAGTGGAGCAGGACTATCCTGCATATAGGAACACTGGAGGGGGTGAGTAGTACAGTCAAGTAGGGACCAGTACTCAGATGCTCCAACACATAAGAGTCGTTCCATGTCATTTCAGCAAGCCATGACACCCACCATCCCAGATTGTTCTGAAATAGTTTCTGTAGTTAGAAACAGATCATATTAGCATACCCGCAACACTATTTTGTTCAGAAAAAAATGATCTCTGAGAAATTAAGCTAATTGATTGCACCCAAATTAGCCCTTTTAATTGATAGGATTCACATAATATTCAATACATATAGTACCAAACATCCGATTTGGACCAAACGTCTACCTATCATTGAGTAAGACATGAGGAATCCACTAACATGGTCTAAAGTCACCCACAGACCCCCCACACCAATCCCACCCCAACAACAAGTATACAGTATCAGTTCTCTATGTCTGACAAGTAGTATGGAGCTGCGGCTTGGATTATTGCTTCTTCATCCCATGTCATGTATTCCTTGTGAATCTGTTCAGAGAAATTAGCCATTGAAGTAGCTTGCATTACTTAACACAAATTAGTGTGAAAGTACCAGCATTTGCCCACTAGATGCCGCTGTTCCTGCTACTGCCATACTCATCAATTTTGTTGGTTTCTCGTGTTTATTAAATGGATCACAACATTTTATTTTGCAACTTTGGGTAGAACACCAACACCTTTTACTCATGATGAAAATAGATCGTGTGGTCATCCTTCAAGCCAGTCCTCCATGAAAGCAATTCAGTTTGTCCTTCTCTTAGAAACCTAATGCTTCCACCTAACTCTTCTTGAATAGCCCAACAAATGGCAGCTCCCTGAGAGGGCTATCCTTATGGTGCAATATGAAGACTTTTCCTACAAGCCCAAAAACTTGAGAAATTGGCTGGTGATGCAAATGTGACAATCCTAATAAAATACCGTTTTAAACCATTGCAGTCGTATGTTAAAAAATAATAATATTAGAAAACATCTCTATATGTAGTGTGATAAGTGACATTTACCATTACAACCCAACACCATTGCAAAACACTATGTTTAGGACTTTTACCATTAAAGACCATTCGAAACCATAACATTGAAACCATTAGAACTGCTGTAGCCTAATGTTTTGCTTGTTCAACAGGAATGACCTAACTAATCTTAACCTTTTTTAACAGAATAAACCACACACAGAGGGGCTGTTTCCTAGACACAGATTAAGCCTAAGAGAAGGACAAACAATTACTTTAATGGAGGACTTTGCTTGAATTGTGAGGATTTCCATACACTTTATTTTCATCATGAGCAAAAGCTATTGGTTTTCTACAAAACGTTAAAGAAAATGTTGTGATCCATTTAATAAAACACAAGAGAACAGCAAAATTGATTAAAGGGTGTGGCAGTAGCAGAAACAGTGGCATCTAGTGGGCAAAACAGGGTACTTTCACACTAAATCGATGGTCAATGGGGCGGCAGGTAACCTAGTGGTTATAGCGTTGGGCCAGTAACCGAAAGGATCCCCGAGCTGACAAGGTAAAAATCTGTCTGCCCCTGAACAAGGCAGTTAACCCACTGTTCCCCAGTAGGCCGTCAATGTAAATAAGACTTTGTTCTTAACTGACTCGTTAAGTAAAGGTTAAATGTAAAAAAAGGAATATAAAATTCAAATTATGCAAGAGACTTCAAAAGGCTAATTTCTGTGAAAAGGGGAAAAAACTGTCACCAGATTCACATGGGTCCGTGGGTGGCTTTTGATCATATTATTGGATACCATGTCTTACTAATTGTCATGAAGAATTATGGTCCAAATCGGATGTTAGGTACTATATTTATTGAAGATTATATGAATCATATAAATAAAAATGGCACATTTTGTGCAATTAGCTTAATTTCTCAGAGTTCAAATTATATCTCAACAAACATTTTCAGGAATGCTAATATTATCGGTTTCTAACTACAGAAAATATTTCAACACAATCAGATGGTGGGTGTCAATCATCTTTCTTGTGCTTTGAGGTGGAATGATCCATAAGCCATTTGTTGGAGCATTTAATTGTATGGGCCCTACTTTACTCTATTTTTCAGCCCATCACTCTATTAAAACTTTTTAAGAGTTTGATTTCGTTACAATTGTAATCCTGGAGTGAGAACCAGGGGGGGCAGAGTGGAGTTAGGTTAGCAACACAGGATTAGTTAAAACCTGTTAGTCAGGCAGTCCTGATGTGAGTGTGCTGGGATAAAGGGGAACATCTGGGGGCAGTCTGTGTTGAGCATCAGGGGCGATGGGGAAAGATGGGGGTTTAGTGGGTGCAGGGAGGTGCTAGTTGTCACGTTAGGTAGTCCTGGTGTTGGGGACGTTCTCAGGGCTGTGCAGGGTCAGGGGGTAGGCCTGCACCCCTGGGTTGGCCATAGTGGGGTAGGGCATCCCTCCCGCTGCCCCCATCATCCCCACAGGGCTGGGCATACCAGACCACTGCTGGGGGTATAGGGGGCCGGGCACCACCCCTCCGTAGGGGCCTGCTGGTACCATGTACCCGGGCTGGAGCATGGCAGAGGGGTTGGAGCTCAGGGCAGTGGGCATGGCTGGGCCTAAAGCAGCTGTCAGCGGGCACGACAAAGGCAGCTGGAACTTGTTTGGAGGGATGGGACATCTCACCTGGAAGAACCAGAGGGGATGTTTAACATTGTGTACATGGACTTCTGTCAACTGTTTTTCACATGATCAGGTAAAAGAGAGCGAGAAGGGATGCAACTCCCAAAAGTGTTTCACACTGGTGATAGTCTTCTTTAGACTTTTGATGTGTTTCTCTGTGCCAGTTACCTCCTGCGTGGCTCCTCCCAGGGGCGTGGCTTGACCCTCCAGGTCCTGCATGCGTCTCTGCTGTTTGATCTGGTTCAGAGAGGGCCGCGGCTGTGTGGCCGCCAGCGTCTCCTTCGTCCAATCATCTACCAGCTTGTGCAGGTCGTCCGTGAAAGTGCCTGGCTTCTTGTTGTTGCTGTTGTTTGTCTGGGCCTGAGCTAGCACCGTCATTGGTTGAGGAGATGGCAAAGGATTGGGGACAGCTGGTGGCTGTTGCTGATTGGATGCCGTCTGAGTTGCACTGGCGCCGTGAGAAGACCCTAGAACACAGAAAGATTTGTAAACTCTGCCCAGTTAGACCCTTCCGATGGAATCGATTGGCTGCGGTTAGGCCTTTTAACAGTTATCCATGGCACTTTAACCACCATCAGCCTTTATAGAGCCTGCATATTTATTAAAATATCAAACAGGTCAACTAAAAGTGGACCGTAAAATGTCACTTTGAGTGGTAATTGTTTTGTGGAGAAAGATCAGCTGAAAATAATGTGGATTTGACATGTGATCTCATTCAACTGGTCAGCACATGTGTAGGTTCTCAAACCTAGCAGCCAAAGGATTACAGCATGGTTGAATCCCAACAACCCACCCAACCAACCCCCTTCCACCACAGTAACACAAAACAGAAACCATTAATGCTGATACAAACAACCACACACACGTCACATTATTCAGCACTCAGACATTTAGGACAAACACCGCCATGCACTACCAAAAAAAAAACGAAATAAAATAAATTCATGAAGGTGACACTCCTCGTGCAACAGTGCCCACGACAACACCTTTCCAACAACACCTGGCATGTTTTTTTTCAGACTGCCAAACTCAACACGTGAATATAAACCAAGGCTGCTCATGCCAACAGAGATAAAAAGAGAGAGCGAAGTGGACAGAGAAAGAAGAAAGTAAATGAGATAGTTACTACTACTGCGCTCTTTGCCTAGACATAGTCGTTTCAGTGTGGACCCTATAAGAAGGTAAAACAGCACAGACAGAAACAGTTAGGCCGGTACACCGCTGGTCTGTGGACAAGCTGCTGAAAAGCCACACACAGCTATCAATATCAGTTAGGGAGAGAGACAAGAGGGAAAAAAGGAGAGGAGGAGAAGGGGGATTAAAATCAGTGAGAAGTAAATGGGAGTGGGGGAAAGACTCTTAAATTGTGCCGTCACTCCAAAAGAAAAGAAAATGCATGAGGCCTAGAAAATAAAGAGAAGCCTAGGCCGTGGGTATGCTGGTCCACAGTACAGTACAGGGGGTTTGGCGAAGACCACAGTAAGGCGGGGCATGTCAACACTGTCATAGGTCACTCAGACCTTCCTATTATATGGTCCTAGTAACCCTGTCATGTCCTATTTTCATGTCTAGAACTTTCCTTTAAAAACTGGTTTGTACACGGTATGTTAAACGTCACAATGGATAACCCAACTGCACAATGGCAGTGTTGAGAGTAAAACTATACTGTTTGCATATAATCATTTTAAATGAGTGGAGACACAAATTAGTGAACGGTCAATGCTGTAAGTAGTAGAGTAACGAGATCCCTGAAGCTCATTCCTAAACATAGAACAGTGCAACTACCAGTAAGTACAAGAACGCCTGTGAAACATAACAAAGGAACCCCAAAAAATCGGAACCAAAGAGCACAGAGATACTACAGCCTGAGCACATCAGAGTCAGCGTTTATCAAGACATGCAGGAGAAGGAGGAAACAGAAGTAGATAGTATTGATGATACAGCCTTTTTGCAGGAGCCAGTCTCCGACAGTGCCCTGCCTCCCACCTGTCTGCACCATTGCACGTCCTCCCAGTCCAAACATGAGACCGAGAAAGAGGCACCTCCTCTACCACAGCAAGCCTCTATGGAACATGGCTGGGCTATCAGGGGAGAGCTGGCTTTAGTCTTGGTATACAGAGGGGTTGTAGACTTGAGCTGATGCGCCTCACAATTAAGGAAGTGAGTCAATTAAAACACACATAGGATACAAAAGCTTTGGCGGACACACACACACACACCCTCAGGTTTCGGGGTCTAGCATAGCCAATCTTTGGAGAAGACGAGCTTTATGACATACACTATGCTTTTTGGAGTCTGTTTAAAGCCAGAGGCAGTGCACAAAGCATTTGCATGGATGGATGTCTAAACACAGAAAAACTTAGGGCTGAGGGGGAGAAAGCTATGAGGAACATACACAATAGCTGACATATGCTTGTGTTGGGGGACACGGAGGGGGAGGAAGGGGAGGATCCACTATCTAAAAAACACAAAAACAACAGTCTGGTCGATAGAAGAGATAGAAGTGAAATAAAGAGAAGAGAGAGGGATGAGATGAGTGAGGAAAAGTAGAAAATAACAAATACAAACAGATGGACAGAGACACGGGTCCACTGAGGAATCTAGCGCGTGGTTTGCTACTAGATTTATAGGTCACTCTCTCTGACGTTTGGTGGTATACCGTCCAGCCTGTAAAAATTAATATAAGAGGGAAGAAGAGAAGAAACAAAGAGAGAAACACTTCTGTAAAAGTGCACAGAGACTTGGGATGAGAAACCCCCACCATTAACAGCCGCAGCACCAGTATAGGGTACAGTCACATGGGCTAAACCAGCACCAGGAGACAGCCCTCACATTCACTAAAAATGGACAAGTTATCACTATGCACTGGTCTAAGATCAGGTTACTTTCCCAAATGCATCCTGACCTTCACCATGAGGACTGTTAAACTGATCTGTGACCAGTGCTTGAAGACAGCTTCCATTGACACCTCAGAAGTCATGCAGTATCGTGGCGGTATTTTGGAAGAGAAATGTGTGATGAGGGGCACACCCTTGTATACGTTTGCCTAAAAACATTTGCTTTCGATAGACTGACAATCATGACTTTTTCTCAATGTGGCAGTTTCCACGTCCCCTTATGAGACTAATGAGACCTCCGGTTTAGACACAACTTAGAATATTAGAGAGTTTAGAATTCTACAGCAGATTAAGCTGAGCTGTTGGTTGTTCCTCAGTACAAATGGGTGTTTGAGTTCGTGTCCACATCTCAGGGAGTGACACGTGTTTGGGTGTATTTGCATTTGGTATATTGCGTGAATCCTATGTGTGTGTTTGAATCTTACTAAGCACCAAATGTGTGTGGTACTCCTCACTGTGGAAGTGTACTGTGTGTGGTATGCCACAGTGTGTGTATAACTTGTCCTGTATGCATTGCATGTGTGTGCAGGTACCTTGGCCTGGGCCTACGTGTGTGGCCATGCCTCCACCGTAGATGTTGTCAGAAGAGAACGAGCCCTTGAGAGAGCAGGGCTGCTGGGTCTGGACAGGCTCTGGGGCCTTGCTGGGCCGAGTGCCGCTGGTACTGCTGCTGCTGCCACTGGAGCGGGCCGAGCCGTCAGACACAATGGAGCTCTTAGCTGGAGAGCCAGACGAGCTCGGTGCACTCTCACCTTCAGAGAGAAATACTGGATAAGCCACAGAAACAGTTTTAGGGTGAATTGGTGATTCATTTCTTGTTATTACCACATATCCAATCCTCCCAATCTTCCTCACTCAATTCCCCTTTCTCGGGACTACTCACAAACACCTTTCTCACTTCCATTCCCTCCCCCTCTCTCACAGAGACATGTCACTCTTTTCCTCCTCATCCCACCTTTCACTCTATCCACCACACACCCCTCTACCCTCTTCTCACCACTCTGACACATTTCCTCTCACCGGTGGTGGTGGTATTCAGGCTGTTTTTCAGCTGCTGCACCATAGGGTTGAGCAGCTTGCCTGCCTTCAGCTTGTGTTTGCTGACCTTGCGTCTGCGGCCACTAGGGGGCGCAGCGTGCAGCTGGCCTACACCAGGCGGCAGGGCTTTCCCCAGCTCTTTATACAGACGCTCTATCTCACTCCTCTGGAACGCCTGCAGCTCAGAGATCTCCTTCATGTGTCTGAGAAAAAAAAAAAAAGAGAGATTGAGAAAGGGAAAATCTGCATACTACGATGTATTCCATTTCGCTCTTTAACTGACACAGGAACTGTCATTTAACTGTCTCGTACAATTTTAAAAGTTCACTAACTAGCTGTTAAACCACTCTGCAGTGTTTAATGGGCTACAAACCTATCCAGGGCTATGAAGATTACAATGGTTGATAGTTTTCTATATATCAATGGGTTGACTTTGACCCTTTGTGTGTGTGTATGACTATGAATGCATATGTGTGTGCACATACTTCTCCCTCAGCCTCTGCAGCTCCTTCCTCATGTCCGCATCCTCAAACTCAGAGTCGTTGTCACTGCTGACGTATGATACATGGCCGGGTCCAGGCGGCGAGATGGCGTGGCCATTAGCTACCACAGATTGCCGGCTCGGCGAATCCGAGCTCTGCACACTGCTGCGGCGAGTGCGGCGCAGGAAGGCCACCGCCCTCTTCATGAGGTCACTTCCGCTGTGTTCCGGGAGGGCATGAGCCGGAGTCTTGTGGTAGGCAAGGGGAGGGGCTAAACTACTGGTGTCCTCCTCCCCCGAGTCAGAGTCGAAGTGAAAGGAGTGGTTGGTGGCAGCGTCAGCAGTGTGGGCACGTGGGCGCAGGCTGGGGGTGGCGTTGGGGCTAGAGGCGGTGGTGTCCTGGTACAAGTCTGGGGGGGCTGAGTAGCGGTTACTACAGGGGGGTTTGGGCGCGTTTTCCGCACCCTCTTCAGTGGTCATCACTGAGAACCTACCCACGACCATACACCCCTGGTCTCGTGGGCCGCCCCCCTCGGCTGCGGCGCGAGAGCCCACCAAACCACTAGAGGGAGCCGGGGAGCTGCCACTTCTGCTGTTCTCTAAACGACGGATGACGTCCGGAGGAGTGGGGATGATCTGGAGGACATAGTGATCAAATAGAATCCAAATAAACTAAAAAAAAAACTAGGGCGTAAACTGAATAATTCTCAATTAACTGATATAATTGTTTAATAGATCTAAATCTTGACAAACAGTTACATAAAATTTGTTCAATTTAATGAAAGTCAAATGTAGTTTATTGAAGAGAGTTTGTCGTATTCAGAATGTTTGTCTTCGTTTTAAGTGAGAGGGATTAAAGTAGATGGTTACCTGAAAGCGGCTCTTGGAGACGTAGGAACTGGAACTGCCCACACAGTCTCTCCTGTTCAACAATACTTAACAAAATACAATTCAAGATCAACATTTAAAAAGTGGGAATCACCTTGGGGGGGGGGGGGTTTATCCTAAATAGTACAAATGAATACTCCACAATACATAATATAGCATATACAATTGTGTTTGTGATGTAATTTACCTGCAGAGTCACTCAGTGTACCCAAACTATCAGTACGCTCAGGAATCTGAGGCTGAAAACGAGAAATAAATATTGAATGAAAAAAACATAAAAAAACAATGAAAAAAAACATTCCATTCAGTCAAATGGTACACCAGGGTTACAGGTTGTGAATCAGTCTAGCCATTATCCTTCTGACGCCTGCTTTGTCTAAACATATCGGCGCCCACACACACACACCACTCAACCCGCATCAAGAGATCAAACTGCCAGGGGTGCAGAGTATAATGCACTATCTGGCCAGCAGCCCTGAGCTCTACTTCCTCTGCTAAATGCAGTATCAGTCACTCTAAAGGCCAGTGATTACATTCAATGGCTGAATCAATATTACACCAAGGATTCACACAAACACAAACCCCTCCATCAGATAAAACGCTGCTGCTGCCCCAATCCGAATATCTGGCGGACACAGAAACACAGTGCATCTTTACCAGCACCTCTCCCTTCCTGGGGAGCCCCCCCCCAGAGGTGGTCTGGCAGTCAGAGACAGGGGGAGAGCTGACCCCCTCTGTGATGGAGCCCTGGAGGTCTGAGGCGGTGCTGGAGGGAGCAGATTGGGTGTACTCCTGGTACAGCAGGTTCCTCAGCTTCTCATCCAGAGTCTTGATGGTACGGTCCACAAACTCTACCCTGGGTGGGCCCTCTCCATCAGACTCCCCCAGGCCGCAACCACCTCCACTCCCAGACCCCCCAGGTCCATCCTGCTGCTGGGACGCCTGGTGCGCGGGACTCTGGGGCTGTGATGGTGTTGTGGCTCCACCTCCTCCACCCACCATGCTTTGCATGGCATAGGGCTGCTGCAGGACCACTGGCTGGTGGGAGCCCAGGGGAGGGGGCGGGTCTCCTGACAGGCTGGCCTCCTGATTGGGTAGACATGAGGAAGTGCCACTCATCCCTTTATGTCCCGCCCCATTCACATCCAGGGACACAGGTGGGACGATGGGGCAGCATGGGATGTCTGTTACCATGGAGATGCAGGGTTCGCTGCCTGAAAGAGAGTTGCGGCGGCCCATGGCAGCAGCCGTAGCACTGGTGGTGGAGGGTTTGGTTCCAGAGGCCTGGGGCTGCTGAACTCTGGCCTTGCCCACATTGGTGTCCTGAGACTGGGCAGAGCTTTGAGGTGCAGAGGGGCCTGGAGTAGGGGATGTGGTGGTCAGGGCAAGAACAGGAGTTGGGGCAGACACTGGCGGAGTAGTACTGCAACTGGACCTAGACAATGATGTGACAGGAGCCTCTGTAGGGGAGAGAGGTGAGAAGAGAAGGAGTTAAAGAGAGATGAAATAAAAGAGTGGAGTCAAGGAGATGGATGTCCTGTTGGTGTGTGAGGGTATTGCGTCATCACTTGTCTTCCCCAATCAGAGCTCTGTCAGTTGGAGTGCAAAGCCTACCTTTCACCACAGCACTTGCATTACATAACTGACCCTCACGCACACATACAACACACACATTAGCTCAGACACGCACAGACACTAATACACAGGTTTATTCACCCACTCTGCTGTGTGTGTGTGTGATCCTACTCGTACATACGTGCGTGTGTGTGTACGCACGTTTGATTGTGTGTACGTGTGTGTATGGATGGGTGTGTGCACCCTTGGTTGTAGAGGTGTCTGATGAAGTCCTCTCTCTGTCTGGCGTGGGCGTCTCGGCCACGGGGCAGATGATGAACCAGCGCTTCCCAGTGTGGAGGACTGCCAAGGACACAGACAAAGAAACACACTCATAGATACAGATATAGTAGCAACAGTAAGATAGCTCTATAGAGAAAGACAGATATGCACTCAAATGCAGATGATCCACAGATAGAGATGCTCACAAATTCATATCAACTATCAAATTATGTTTAGAGGAAGAGAATGGGAGATGGAGAGATTGATTGGGGGAGACGCAAAGATAGGACTGAGTAACGATAGGACAGAGATGTAAAAGGAAAGAGCGATTGAGAGCTAGAGAGAGATATAACCCAGTCATCCTCTAATCCTCCTCTCCATCACTCCTGACCACAATAACCTCCCAGAGCATACAAATCTACTGAGGCAGGAAATTTGCTGTGTCTGAGGTTCACCAGAGTCACAGAGAGACTGTAATGTACTATGTAATGTATCTGTAGTGCGTTGGAGATAAGATTGTATATTAGGGGTCCTGCAAGACCATTTGTTCCAACTTATCTGTTACATGCATCATTAAAACTGATTTGAAGACCATGATTAGTTAATTTTCTGTATCGATGTTACAGCTGGGCTAGAGCAAAAGCCTTCCCCTTCACGCCAGGAGGTAGCGAAGCCCTACCGTTCTGCTGGTACACAAGTTGTGGTGAATTAGGTGTAGCCGTCTTTGAACCCTAAAAAGGGAGAGAATCGGTATAAATGGCTGGCACTCAAGAGTATAACTTGGAGACAATGAAGCTTGAAAGGGTTCTCTCAGCAATGTCACTGTGTTGGCCCCGGCTGACAAATTAGGTTAGCCAAAAGTGTCCCATCAGCAACAACGTTTCTATCTTGGCAGTGGTTTGTTGGCTGCCCTGTTCACTAAGTAATCTTGAGTGTTGGACGATGCATCTGAGACTGGCCACCTGCACCTCTCCCCCATAACTCTGTTACTTCAAAATCCCTCCATCCCTCCTCACCTCTCCCCCCAGTATGACTGCTCCGTGGCTCTGCTGGGGACTGCCCACGTGGTCAGAGATCCTTTCCCCCTCCGTGTCCTCACTCAGCATGTCCTCAGCCTTGTCCACAATATCCTTTAACTGCTCTATAAACATCTCCTTCTCCAGGAGCAGGATGAAGTCGTTCTCCACCTAACAGACAAAAATAGACACCATCCATCAATGTCAAATCCCCTGAAAAATGTATAATAAACAGTCACGTCTGGACTGTCTTTCGATAAAAATTGGGCTAGGCCTTCGCGCAGTGGTGTGCTAGAGGCGTCATTACAGACCCTGGTTCGTTCTCGAGCTGTATCACAACTGGCCGTGATCGGGAGTCCCATAGGGCTGCGCACAATTGGCCCAGCGGGTTAGGGATGGGATTGTCTGGGGGGCTTTACTTGGCTCAACGCGTTCTAGCGACTCCTTGTGGCGGGCCGGGCGCCTGTAGGCTGACCTCGGTTGTCAGGTGAACGCTGGCTTCCGGGGTAAGCGGGCGGGTGTTAAGAAGCGCGGTTTGGCTGGTCATGTGTCGGAGGACGCATGACTCGACCTTCGCCTCCCGAGCCTGTTGGGGAGTTGCAGCGATGAGACAAGATCGAAATTGGGGAGAAAAAAGGGGGTAAAATATATAATAAATAAAATTGGGCGAGGCCTATGTGAAAGTGTTTGAAACCTGCCTATTCAAAGCACGGCCAGAGGCACCAGTTTTGGAAAAATATTTAGATTTTGGGGGAATGAAACAAAAAATGATGTGCAACAAAATGTGTAATCCACGTACAAAAAAGCATATCGGTCCAAAATGAACAGAGATGGGGTTTGTAGTGAGCGAGGGGAGAGGTTTTGCTGCAGTGCAGTGAAGAACAGCATTACACAGAGTTTCAGTGCCCTGGAACATCAAAGAGCATCTCCCTCACTTAGAGCTAGCAGGCATAGAGAGCACACACACCGAATTTAGGAGGCAGGCGGAAAGGGGTAACAGAGGTTTTCTGGGGTGTTTGTTAATAAGTGGGCATCTGTGTAGGTGTTTAGATTGTGATAGATATTCAAGATTTCTAAAGTTTGTGTGGGGGGGGTTCCCTTGGTTGTGGAGGTTTTCACAAGTCTTTGGAGGTGTGTGAAGGGAAGAAAAATGTCCCCCACCCCTCCCCTTAGTGGCATGGAAACTGCAGCTTGCTTCTGTGCTAGAGTAGGGTCTACAGTCGTGTCCAAAAGTTGAGAATGACACAAATATTAATTTTTACTAAGTCTGCTGCCTCAGTTTGTATGATGGCAATTTGCATATACTCCAGAATGTTATGAAGAGTGATCAGATGAATTGCAATTAATTGCAAAGTCCCTCTTTGCCATGCAAATGAACTGAATCCCCAAAAAACATTTCCACTGAATTTCAGCCCTGCCACAAAAGGACCAGCTGACATCATGTCAGTGATTCTCTCGTTAACACAGGTGTGAGTGTTGATGAGGACAAGGCTGGAGATCACTCTGTCATGCTGATTGCATTCAAATAACAGACTGGAAGCTTCAAAAGGAGGGTGGTGCTTGGAATCATTGTTCTTCCTCTGTCAACCATGTTTACCTGCAAGGAAACACGTGGTGTCATCATTGCTTTGCACAAAAAGGCCTTCACAGGCAAGGACATTGCTTCCAGTAAGATTGCACCTAAATCAACCATTTATCGGATCATCAAGAACTTCAAGGAGAGCGGTTCAATTGGTGTGAAGAAGGCTTCAGGGCGCCAAGAAAGTCCAGCAAGCGCCAGGACCGTCTCCTAAAGTTGATTCAGCTGCGGGATCGGGGCACCACCAGTACAGAGCTTGCTCAGGAATGGCAGCAGGCAGGTGTGTGTGCATCTACACGCACAGTGAGGCGAAGACTTTTGGAGGATGGCCTGGTGTCAAGAAGGGCAGCAAAGAAGCCACTTCTCTCCAGGAAAAACATCTGGGACAGACTGATATTCTGAAAAAGGTACAGGGATTGGACTGCTGAGGACTGGGGTGAAGTCCTTTTCTCTGATGAATCCCCTTTCCGATTGTTTGGGGCATCTGGAAAAAAGCTTGTCCGGAGAAGACAAGGTGAGCGCTACCATCAGTCCTGTGTCATGCCAACAGTAAAGCATCCTGAGACCATTCATGTGTGGGGTTGCTTTTCAGCCAATGAATAAAGAGACCAACTTCTCCCAACCATCCAGGAACAGTTTGGTGACGAACAATGCCTTTTCCAGCATGATGGAGCACCTTGCCATAAGGCAAATGGCTCGGGGAACAAAACATTGATATTTTGGGTCCATGGCCAGGAAACTCCCCAGACCTTAATCCCATTGAGAACTTGTGGTCAATCCTCAAGAGGCGGGTGGACAAACAAAAAACCACAAACTCCAAGCATTGATTTTGCAAGAATGGGCTGCCATCAGTCAGGATGTGGCCCAGAAGTTAATTGACAGCATGCCAGGGCGGATTGCAGAGGTCTTGAAAAAGAAGGGTCAACTGCAAATATTGACTCTGTATCAACTTCAAGTAATTGTCAATAAAAGCCTGACACTTATGAAATGCTTGTAATTATACTTCAGTATTCCATAGTAACATCTGACAAATATCTAAAGACACTGAAGCAGCAAACTTTGTCAAAATTAATATTTGTCATTCTCAAAACTTTTGGCCACGACTGTACTCTAACCATACCATGTAAGTGGCTATCTCCTCAGGTGCGTCTCCGTCCAGGTCGAACTTGAAGGTAACCATCTTGTGGTTGTGTGTCTCCAGCTGACACTCCACCATCTTATCCCCTGTATAACACACCTGTCCAGGGAGAAACAGGTGTCAGAGACATGGATGTGTGCCGATTGATCTACTAAGACTACTGTAAATGGATGGTGCGGTACTCACATTGAGCATGCTGAGTTTGGGCTTGTTGATCTTGTCCTGGCGTGAGCGGGTGCGCGTGGAGCGGCGGTGGTGTTTCCGGACCTTCCCCTCGCCCTTCCCTGATCCGTGCGTCCCCTCGTTACCGTCGCTCATCTCCTTCCCTGAGGTGGCGTCGGAGTTCACACTGGTTCATGAAAGATGGAAAAAAAAGTAAACGAGACATACTATACAGTCCAACTCATTATAAATACAATGGCTTGAGATAGTCCTGAATGCATGAACATGGTACTTGAACAGTGTATTCACTTCTCGGATGCTCAATTATCAGGGTTGGCCGATATTGACGACAGTATGTGCATATCAAAATAAAAGCTTAACAAGGTGGTTGATCAAGGTCAAGATGAATGTAGGCCCGCACACACTCACGGGAAATTGTTTATCCTAACATGATACAAGGGTCTTGTTACAACACATATCTTTCTAACACTTATATTAGGTTGAAGAAACAGTATCCAGATTTGGTAGGTTAAGTTGACAAATTGGTAGGCCTACAGTATATCCTAAACTAGAGAATGACCTATAAAATCGGCCTAGCCGATATACCGGGCCAATATTGCCTTTTTCTAGTCTATCGGCCCTTCTCTATGGGTTTTGCCGATAGTCCAGCTACATAGCTGCTGTGCCAGCCGCCACTCACCGCCTGAGCCACGAGCACTGCACAATGTTGAGGAATGTCTAGCTGGGAAAATCGGCAGCAGCAAGCTAGCAAATTCACCAACAGGAAGTTGCGGTATTGAGAAATTGATTAATTGACACAGCAACCAAAATTGAACTCCTGTTGAAAATATTTGTTTTGCTAATTCACTAATAATAAGGCTTGTGTCAATGTGCCCAGACATGCATGCAATAAGCAAGCTAGCTAAACAGATAGCTATGTGACCTGTTGGCAAAGATTACAATAACTAATCCTTTTATCTGTGGTGTTAACTAGCTAGCTATATTAGCTACTATGCTAGCTAGCTGGCTAGATAAACATGGTGCTAAGATATGAGATACGAGCGAATATCAAACGTAGCTAGCTATCAATATGAACATGCACCAGTTTTTTTTTAGCCGCACCCGCCCAGTGCCTGCCACATCAATTCCGAGCCCCACCCGATACTGGACAACAGGGTAGATTCTTCTCCGCAACCCGACCCACCCACATAGAATTGTTCTGAGAGCCGATCTGTGCCCCGCCAAATAAAATGTATTGATTTAATTGTTTTTATGACTCCAGAGTAGTATACGCTATTCCCCTTTCTTCCATGAATTAATTTCTCTATATGTCTATTTAACATTTAGATTAAAAAAAAACATGCCATGATTTAAGAATGATATCTTTTTATTTTTTTAACGCAGCACATTGACAACTGAAATCGCTTTGAAAAAGAGCCTTCTAACCTAATGTAACAAGAGCCCACGAGTGAAGTCATGCCCCTTCCCGGCCAATATTTACAGTTTGCCATTGACAAAGGCCCCTCATTTGGGATGGAGGAAAAATGGCTTGGGCGGTATATCATATATCCTGTAGCTATTTCCAAATACCCGGTTTGGTTTTTCAATACCGTTGAAACTATTTATTCGAATTTAAAAAATATATATATATATATATATATATTTGTAGCTACTTTAAGTAAATAGCTGCAGTCAACCTATGCAATACGTTAGGCGATAAAGCAGATTGCGTGCTTAATTTCACCTGTCACATTACTTTACATTAGGAAGCCAGTGGTGGAAAAAGTACCCAATTGTCATAACTTAATAGAAAGTTACACAAGTAAAAGTGAAAGTCACCCAGTAAAATACTACTTGAGTAAAAGTTTAGAAGTATTTGGTTCTAAATATACTTAAATATCAAAAGTAAAAAATAATGTCAAATTCCTTATTATAAGCAAAGCAGACAGCACCATTTTCTTGTTTTGAAAATGCATTGGTAGCCAGGGGCACACTCAGACATCATTTACAAACAATGCATTTGTGTTTAGTGAGTCCGCTAGACCAGAGGCAGTAGGGATGACCACGTGTTCCCTTGATAAGTGCATGAATTGGACCAATTTCCTGTCCTGCTAAGCATTCAAAAAGTACTTTTGGGTGTCAAGGAAAATGTATGGAATAAAATACAATTCTTTAGGAATGTAGTGAAGTAAAAGTAGTCAAAAATATAAAGAGTAAAGTACAGATAACCCCCAAAACTACTTCTTTACTTAAGGCCTATATTGCCGCTATCTCGGCCGGTCATATAGGCTTCAACAATACACCCCATTATGTCGCTTATATCCAGTTCCAAAGCCTTTAGTCCCGTCATGGGATTTGTCTATTGTGCTTGAGGCTATTTTACAGCAGCCTTTTGAGCTGCTGGAAAAAGGGGAGATTAAATATCTATCCTTTAAGACCGCTTTACTGGCTGCCCTTATGTCTGCAAAGCGAGTGCGTGAGCTGTATGCACTGTCAGTTCACCATTCGTGCCTACGGTTTGGCCGGGGTTTTACCAAGGTTCCGTGTTGCCCAACTATGCCTTTATGTCTGAGGTTGTTATATTACCCTCATCCTGAGAGATGAGAATGATAGGCATCACTGAACTCTCCATGGTCTCTCCTAACACACCACCAAATCTCTGCACCAGATAGCCATCAGAATAGTTGAAGAGTTGAGTCAGCTCATACCTGTCGTAGGAGTAGCTGGCCCCTGAAGCCTGCTTCTCTGCACCAGGATCCTGCAGACAAAACAAAACAAAGTGAGTATGTTCATGCTTTGAAAGAAGGGTTGGGGCGTAAACATGGATTGTGTCATTATTAGCGAAGTCATAAACGGAGATGAGTGTGCAGGGAAAGTTGGGGAGGATACTTGGGGTGCAGAGATATTGGTGATGCTGTTTTAGGAAAAAGTAGAGGGAGGGTCAGGGAGGGGCTGAGAAAGGGGAGAATTGAGGGACTGAGATTCAAGGGCTTAGGGAGGGGACGTATTGGTCAGTCCTCCATACCTCCAGATTGGACTCTGTTTGAGCCTGTCCCAAGGTGAGTGTGGTCCCTGAGCAGCTGCTGGCACTGGCCTGGTTCTGCTGAGTCAGGCTGGTGCTGGCAGGCCAAGGGGCTGCTGTCTGGGAGTCAGGGGGTAGTGGAGCTGGAGCCTGTGGTTGGCTCTGGCCTTGGGCCTGATGCTGGGACTGGGTTTGGCTGGGGTTTTGGTTGAGGTCAAGCTGGGTTGCGGCAGTACCTGTGCCAGGGTCCGGCACAGTCTGTATTGGAGGGGAGAAAACTGCAGGCTGGGAAGGCTGTGCAAAGGGGACGGCATCTGGAAGCTGGGCCTTGGCCTGCTGCTGGACCTGCTGATGTAGGGAGGGACATATATTGGTGGAGGACTTAACATTTATTTATTTGTATTTTTATTCTTTATTTAACCAGGTAGGCCAGTTGAGAACACGTTCTCATTTACAACTGTGACCTGGCCAAGATAAAGCAAAGCAGTGCGACAAAAACAACACAGAGTTACACATAAACAAACGTACAGTCAATAACACAATAGAAAAATCTATGTCATTGGAACTTAGATTGGAACCAGGTTCTATGGTCTGATGAGACTAAAATAGAGCTTTTTGGCAACAAACACCAAAGGTGGATTGGCATAAAAAGAGACATGGTGATCCACTGAAGTATGGTGGTGGATCTGTGATGTTGTGGGGCTGTTTTACTTACAAAGGGAAGTAAATGTAGAAGAGTAGGGAGGTAAGGCAATAAATAGGCCATAGAGGCAAAAATAATTACAATTTAGCATTAACACTGGAGTGATAGATGTGCAGATGATGATGTGCAAGTAGAGATACTGGGGTGAAAAAGAGCAAGAGGAAAAGTAACAATATGAGGAGGAGGTAGTTGGGTGTGCTATTTACAGATTGGCTGTGTACAGGTCCAGTGATCGGTAAGCTGCTCTGACAGCTGATGCTTAAAGTTAGGAGAGGGAGATATAAGACTCCAGCTTCAGCGATTTTTGCAACTCGTTCCAGTCATTGGAAGCAGAGAACTGGAAGGAAAGGCGGCCAAAGGAAGTGTTGGCTTTGGGGATGACCAGTGAAATATACCTGCTGGAGCGCGTGCTACGGGTGGGTGTTGCTATGGTGACCAGTGAGCTAAGATAAGGCGGGGCTTTACCTAGCATAGACTTATAGATGACCTGGAGCCAGTGGGTTTGGCGACGAATATGTAGTGAGGGCCAGCCAACGAGAGCATACAGGTCGCAGTGGTGGGTAGTATATGGGGCTTTGGTGACAAAATGGATGGCACTGTAATAGCAAACTGGATGTAGTCTGAGTAGAGTGTTGGAGACTATTTTGTAAATGACATTGCGGGCAGCAATCGGTTGAAGAGCATGCATTTCGTTTTACTAGCATTTAAAAGCAGTTGGAGGCCACGGAAGGAGTGTTGTATGGCATTGAAGCTCGTTTGGAGGTTTGTTAGCACAGTGTCCAAAGAAGGGCCAGATGTATACAGAATGGTGTCGTCTGCGTAGAGGTGGATCAGAGACTCACCTTCAGCAAGAGCGTCATCATTGATATATACAGAGAAAAGAGTCGGCCCGAGAATTGAACCCTGTGGCACACCCATAAAGACTGCCAGAGGTCCGGACAACAGGCCCTCCGATTTGACAAACTGAACTCTATCAGAGAAGTAGTTGGTGAACCAGGCGAGAAAGTCATTTGAGAAGCCTAGGCTATTGAGTCTGCCGTTAAGAATGCAGTGATTGACAGAGTCGAAAGCCTTGGCCAGGTCGATGAAGACGGCTGCACAGTACTGTCTTTTATCGATGGCGGTTATGATATCGTTTAGGACCTTGAGCATGGCTGATGTGCACCCATGACCAGCTCGGAAACAAGATTGCATAGTGGAGAAGGTACGGTGGGATTCGAAATGGTCGTTGATCTGTTTGTTAACTTGGCTTTCGAAGATTTTAGAAAGGCAGGGCAGGATGCATAAAAGTCTGTAACAGTTTGGGTCTAGAGTATCTCCCCCTTTGAAAAGGGGGATCACCGCGGCAGCTTTCCAATCTTTGAGGATCTCAGACAATACGAAAGAGAGGTTGAATAGGCTAGTAATAGGGGTTGCAACAATTTCGGCGGATAATTTTAGAAAGAGATGGTCCAGTTTGTCTAGCCCAGCTGATTTGTAGGGATCCAGAATCTTTCAGAACATCAGCTGTCTGGATTTGGGTGAAGGAGAAGCGGGGGGGGGGCTTGGTAAAGTTGCTGCAGGAGGCGCTGAGATGTTGGCCGGGGTAGGGGTAGAAAAATGCTTATTGAAATGATCGATTATCGTTGATTTATCGGTGGTGAAAGTGTTTCCTGTCCTCAGTGCAGAGGGCAGCTAGGAGGTGCTCTTATTCTCCATAGACTTTACAGTGTCCCAAAACTTTTTGGAATTAGAGCTACTGGATGCAAATTTCTGTTTGAAAAAGCTAGCCTTAACTTTCCTAACTGACTGAGTATATTGGTTCCTGACTTCCCTGAAAGTTGCATATCGTGGGGGCTATTCGATGCTAATGCAGAACGCCACAGGATGTTTTTGTGCAGGTCAAGGACAGTCAAGTCTGGGGTGAACCAAGGGCTATATCTATTCTTAGTTCTACATTTTTTGAATGGGGCATGCTTATTTAAGATGGTGAGGAAAGCACTTACAAAGCAACCAGGCTTCCTCTACTGATAGGATGAGGTCAATATCCTCCCAGGATACCCGGGCCAAGGTCGATTAGAAAGGCCTGCTCGCTGAAGTGTTTTAGGGAGCATTTGACAGTGATGAGGGGTGATCGTTTGACCGCGGACCCATTACACACGCAGGCAATGAGGCAGTGATCGCTGAGATCCTGGTTGAAAACAGTAGAGGTGTATTTAGAGGGCAAGTTGGTCAGGATGATATAAGAGGGTGCCCATGGTTACGGATTTAGGGTTGTACCTGGTAGGTTCCTTGATAATTTGTGTGAGATTGAGAGCATCTAGCTTAGATTGTAGGACGGCCGGGGGGGCAATCAATTCAGATATGGTGTCCAGGGCATAGCTGGGGGCTGAAGGGGGTCTATAACAAGCGGCAACGGTGAGAGACTTGTTTCTGGAAAGGTGGATTTTTAAAAGTAGAAGCTCGAATTGTTTGGGCACAGACCTGGATAGTATGACAGAACTCTGCAAACTATCTCTGCAGAAGACTGCAACTCTGCCCCCTTTGGCAGTTCTATCTTGTTGGAAAATGTTATAGTTAGGGATGGACATTTCTGGATTTTTGGTGGCCTTCCTAAGCCAGGATTCAGACACGGCTAGAACATCCGGGTTGGCGGAGTGTGCTAAAGCAGTGAATAAAACAAACTTAGGGAGGAGGCTTCTAATGTTAACATGCATGAAACCAAGGCTTTTACAGGTTACAGAAGTCAACAAATGAGCGCGCCTGGGGAATGGGAGTGGTGCTGGGGGCTGCAGGGCCTGGGTTAACCTCTACATCACTAGAGGAACAGAGGAGGAGTAAGATAAGGGTACGGCTAAAGGCTATAAGAACTGGTCGTCTAGTGCGTTCGGAACAGAGAGTAAAAGGAGCAGATTTCTGGGCGTGGTAGAATAGATTTAAGGCATAATGTACAGACAAGGGTATGGTAGGATGTGAGTACAGTGGAGGTAAACCTAGGCATTGGTGTGTGTAAGTGTATTGTATACATAAACTCAGTTACATATTATCATAGCTATTATTTTTCTGTTTTTATAGACATGTACACAAAAACCTTTGTTCCATTCCAGTCCTCCTCTTATATTTACCTGTCTTAAGGGCAGAAAGCTGGGCAGAGCAAGTTCAGGTGCAGCAGCGGGGTGTGAGTATGTAGGGTGTGTGACGTGTTGAAAAGGTAGGCGTACAGCAGCAGGGTTTGGGTGCATGTGGAGTGTATTCTGCGGTTGTGTGTTCTGTTGTCCAGGCAGTGAGGCAAGGTGTGAGTGAACCGGGTGTGTGAGAGTGGGGAGCTGTGTGTGAGGGTGTGTGTGTGTCATAACACTCTGTTGCAGAGCAGCGGGGTACATCTGCTGATGCTTTGGCAGTGTGGGTGCTGTCATGGCCAGCAGGGGTGTGTGTGAGGATATCGGGGGCACAGAGGTGGGGGGCGCCAGAGCATTCTCTATATGCAAGGGGGCGAGGGACGAGACAGAGGGGGGCAGAGTGGCAGGCTGGCCTGGGGAGAGGTAGAGAGGGGGCAGAGAGGAGGGGTAGGACTGGGGAACAGGGCAGGGGTGAGGGTAGGTGTCAAATCCAGTCAGAGAGGTCACCACTTGAATGTTGGGATACGGTGAGGAAAACTGGGAGGAAGATAAGAAAAGGGTAGAATAAGAAAGCACTCAGAGACCAGGGTTTGGAGTATGGAACCTCCATACTGCAGACCGATCAGGCAAGCAAAAGGCAAATTGCAAAAAATGGCATATTTCCAATACAGTGCACAACTTTTGACAAAAAAAGCTGTGTAATATGGTGTATTTGATGCCATTAGAGACAAAGCAAGATATATCCCAATAGCTGCTCAACTAAGAACCAAAGTCCTTAATACTTTTAAGCGGTCAAATGCAATAAGCACATCTACCTACATAGAGTTGGCTACATGTGGTACCAAAAAGAAAGAGACAGGGAATAAAGAATAATCCATCACAGGTAGCAGTAAAAGTGAGAGGGGAGGGGTTACCTGGGAAAGGTGTGTTGGTGGCAGAGAGGTGGAGATCTGCAGTGGCTGCAGCTGCTGAGGGACAGAGGCCTGAGCCAATAGCTGCTGAGGCGGCGATGCCTGGGAAGGCAGACTAGATGATGATTGGTGGAGCTGGGAAAGGCTTCGAGCAGCAGGAAAATTCTACAGACAGCACAAGCGAGGGAGTGTAAGATAGACAAATAGAGCGAGAGAGAAAGAGAGGGAGAGAGAGGGGAGAAATTAAGCGGGATGAAGCTAGGTCTACGGTTACATCTCTCAATTGGACATCTGCTTTTCCTGCTATTGACCCAAATCAGAAATCAGGCTCACATTTCCCATCCTGTCCCTGTCTCTGTGCCAGGAGTCAGCCAGCATCTGCTACTGTTACTGCTGCACACTCCACAGACAAAACAGGCCTGAGGGACTGAGGGGCTAAGGGATGCAGCGGATAAAACAACCATTATTGTTTTCATTATAGTTCCCAATATCTCTCCATTTGGCCACGCTCAGAAGAATCTCCTGTTTATTAGGCTACTAGTAGTTTGGTGATTCACCTAACATACAATACACTTACGCAGCTGGTCCTCATCCCAGGAGCACCAAAACAAACCAACAGCTTTGTCAGAAACAAATGTTTATCTGACAGAGAACGCGTATTCGTTTTCTCTCCCTCCGACAGTGCTATTTAGCCCATTTAGACAGTGTGTATAGAGAGGAAGGGAGATCTACCCGGTTCAGGAAAATGGCGCTGTAGAGATAGGGTTGGTTCTATGAAGAATGAAGACACAGGGTCAGAGAACTGAAACTCAGAGAACTGTAACTCGACTCAAAAAGGGGAACACTGCACTACTGTGCGGTTACTCTCCACCAGGTTCGATGGGAACGGCACTACTTTTCAGGTCAGCCTGAGCAAGGTACTTCATAGATTATTTGATCTATAAAGATCTGCAACTGAGCATCAACAGATCCTTGATGTTAAAGGGTTAGAAGTGCACAGCGTCAACCTCAGGCTGACTCCTATATCTAAACTCACCTGTTGGCCTAGTGGTAGTGTAGCTGCCTGGGCCTGGCTGTGCTGTGGAGTGGCAGTCCCAGTCTGTTGTTGCACTATGGGGGCCACTGGGTAGGTCTGAGGGGCTGCAGCCTGCTGTGGAGTCAGAGCAGATGGATAGGCCTGACCCATCGCACTGGGTTTCGTTGGCGTGTAGCCTTGTACCGGTACAGCCTGTTGTTTTATGTGTGGGGCTGTGGGTGGGTAGCTCTGTGAAGCAGCGTTCGGTTGCCCCATTAGGGGTGCAGCGTTGGGGTAACTCTGGAGGGTTGAACCTTGCTGCACAGCATGGGCAGGTGACTGATAGCTCTGGACGACTGGAGCCTGTTGGACAGTGGGCTGGGCCATTGTCTGGCTGTGTTTGGGTAGGGGGACCGGCACAGTTTGCTGGTTGTGCTGCTGAATGGGGGCCTGCACAGGCTGTTGGCTGTGTTGTGCTGAGGGCTGGGGCATTGGCTGGCTATGTTGCTGTTGAATGGGGACCGGCACAGTCTGTTGGCTGTGATGCATGGGACTAGACTGGCCTGGCTGCAGACTGGGAGGCATGGCTGTGGCTGGGAGGCTGTGTGGCACTGGGCAAGGCTGGACTGGGGGAAGCGCAGCAGCAGCTGGAGGCTGTGTTGCGACATTGGGAGCCTGAGTAGGGAGACTGGGTATATGTACGGTGTGGACCACAGTTGGGGCTACAGATGCATAGCTCTGTGGGGGAGCGAGATGTCGCAGACGCTCCACTGGAGCTGGGTAACTCTGTGCAGCTGGTTGTGAGGGTATTGTTGCAGTTCCTATGCTAGCTGCCAATACAGTATGTTGGACAGGCATGGCTACTGCTGCTGAGAAGCTTGCTGCTGTTGGGGTCTGTTGCAGAATTGGACCTGGGTAGCTTGCAGCAGTTTGAGTCATTTGTTGCTGAGTTGGGGCAACGTAGCTCTGTGGAGTTGGTGTCTGCTGGATTGGCATAGTTGCTGCAGTGTGTGGCTGTTGCAGGGGCAGGGTAGCTGCTGAAAAGCTTGCTGCAGGCTGTTGAAGTGGTACATTTGCAGTTGAATGACTTGCTGCTGTTGCTATCTTTTGCAGAGCTGGAGCTGGGTAGCTATGTCCAGTATGGTTATGTTGCAGAGGAATGTTTGATGCTGAGTAAGTTGCTGAGGCTGGGCTGTGTTGTAGAGCTGCAGCTGAGTAGCCGGCTGCGGTAGGTGTCTGTTGGGCTGCCAGGGGACTGGCGGGATAGCTGTGGCCAGGCTGGAGGTACTGCAGGGGCGTGTACAGGGCTGGGGCAGAGGCAGGCTGGCCCTGGAGAGATGACTGGTTCTGGAGCAATGCATGCACAGCACTGGGCTGAGAGGAGAGATGGAGACATGTTAGAGGACAGACAGAGACGGTCACTTCTCTGGGCGGCGCTTTTAGGCCCCCGTTAAAAGTTTCTGTATTTGACAGTGATGTAAAAATATTCTGAATGAACACAAATATCTAAATCTACAAACTAGAACAATAATAGCTAGACATCCTGTACAAGAGAAAAACACGAGCCAAAATGTTCAGTTGACAAAAACAAAGGATGTCAATGATAAAGCGTGGATGAAGGATTAAAATAAAGTTGTAAAAATACCCAAACAATGAGCAGGGTTAACAGAAGAGGCAGCAGGTGTGCACTAAAATAAGGAGGCAGAGGATGGGGCAGAGGGGACACACAGCCATCTTTCATTCCCTTCGTTTGCGGCAGCCAACTGTCCATTCACTGAGGACGTTCCATGGGCAGGGAGATATGAGTGGGTGTAAAAAGGCGGGTTTTGCGTATTGGCATTTGGTGAGTGAAGTAGAAACAGAAGACGCTGATATTAAAACAGGCTAGCTGAAGTTGGCAAAGGGTTAGAGAGTTAGTGTAGACAGCAGCAGCTATGGCCCTCCAGAGAACCAGCTTGTCCCAAATCGCACAAACAGAATCAGTGGAGGGACCATGGACTTCTACGGTAGTTTGAAGCTGAGCGGAAAAGAGAGAGCAGGGTCCAGTCCCATGGCTGCATTAAAACAGAGCGCCCTCTACTGGCCCAAGGAGGGAGTGAGGTCTAGAGCAATCATCAGCTCCGTCTTATGCAAAGTAGCGCCTTCTATAAGCTGGGAGGAGTCAGCTCTACAGGTGAGAGTTTGAGCTGAGGGTAGGGGTCTGGGAGCCTCTCAGTAGTCTAAAGCAGACCCCTCTCATCTGCTTTACCAAATCTGCACTGACATCAAGGAACTGGACAGGTGAAAGCACAATCATTGTTGGTATCAACAGTAAGTTCACCTATCCTTTGTTGTCAGTTCAGTGCAGATGAAGGAAAGGAGACATGGATAGAAAGACACTTCAGACCATTGAGATGCAGCCCTAGTCACCCTGTGTGACCTACCACTCCCGGAGGCCCGGTGGCTCGGTGCTCCCCAGCACAGTAGCTGGCCTTGTGGTCCTGTGTGGGCCTGGCTAGGGGGGGTGCTGTGTGGTCACCACTGAAGCTGCCTCTCTGGGTTAACTTCAGACTACCATCCCCATAGCTCCGTACAGGCTGCTGGGCTGCAGGCAGGTGGAGGAGGGAGGCTTGGCCCTGGTTGGATGGGGTGGTTTTACGGCTGATGATGTTCATCAGGTTCTTTTGTAGTAAGGAGAGGTCAGAGAAGTCACTTCCTGTATGACTTGGACCTTTCATCCCTCCTGACCCTGCAGTTGTTGTCATCCCACTGGAGAAGTGGTGGTGCCGGTGGGGGCAAGCACAGGGGTGTGGTGGAAAGGGAAAAGCAGTGTGCTTCTTGTGCCCCCCCTCTCGTGACTTCAGCAGCAGCAGAGAGAGGCAGGCCTGGCACAGGTGGTTTCTGGGCGCGCCTTGGTGATGATGATGGTGGTGTTGAAGGGCAGAGTTTAGGCTCTGCAGCGTGCTAAGGTCCGAGTGCCTCCGCCCCACTGCTGCCTCCACTGACTTCAACCTGCTTCCATTGGTGGCTTCCAACGTCGGAGATTCTATAGAAGAGTCACTATGACGTCGGGCCTCAGAGTACGTGGGGGATGGGGGGGCCAGGAGGATGGGGGTAGGAAATGCACTCGGGGAAGGGAAGCCGTCCTCAGAGCGGGAAGGGAAGCCGTCCTCAGAGCGGGACTCAGAGGGGCTGCTCTCTGACTGGTCGTCTGGTGATGTGGGGGCGGGACTGGAAGCTCTCTGTTGGCTGCAGGACCCAGAGGTAATAGGTTGCAGGAGCATATGAAGAGGGATGTCGTTGTTGCCCCTCAGAGTGTCAATGACCGAGGCACTCCCTCTCCGTGTCCCTGCACCCACTCGGAACTCCGGCCCCAGGGCTGCTTTCCACCCCTCGCCCCTTTCACAGGACCGGGGACGTGCTGAAGCCAAACACTGACGCTGAGTCCATACAGGGACCCACAGGCAAAACACACCTTACTCAAAAGGCACACAACCAAAACACATATGCATAACAAAAACATGATAATGAAGTGGGATAGAGATGAACTGGAGAATTCAGAGTAAATGAGATACAGGTGTGTGTGTGTGTGTGTGCATTAAATCAGTATACGTTGCGCATAAACATACATGTGCCAATGTTAGCAGACGTGTAAATTGAAACGTATTTATGGATAAAAGCAAATAACCATGTTTGTGAGCATATGTAACATACATGTACATGTAATGCGTATCTCTATGTAAATGAGGATGTATGTGCATGTGTCCGATATGCGTGTGCAGTGCATGCATGTTAATGACCCTCTGCGCAGTTCACATGTCTTGAGTGTACGTGAAGCGTACATCTGTATGTGTGTGGTACAGACCTGCTGCGTTGCCATGGTGACGGGCTCCACTTGGGACTGGTAGAGGACATTGTGCTGGCTGCTGTGGGAGTCAGAAAACACAGTGGAGCCCAGGCCGCTGTCAAAGGTACTGTCTGCTACATAGACAAACAGAGATGGAGGTTAGTCTTTAACCACACAGGCAACGAGAACAAAGTGACAAAGAGCGGTTACACATTTGACACAAATAAACAAGTACAAACCCCCATAATATAAACACTACTGTCAAAGATCAATTCAACCGCATGACACATACCAAATGTATGTGAATGTGTGACAGGAAGGAGATGTGTTGTGGGGTCTTGTGGGGTTTTGCACGTTGCGTGTCTTTCCACATGATGTGCGTGTCAGTGGTGTCTCACATGTGACAGAGGTTGCGCTGGCCGGAAGGTTACATAGCCTGGCGTGCTGGTCTGCCTCTGGCTCGTTGGCCTCAATCAAAGAGGGCTGTCCTGCCCGTGTAGCCCCAGCAGAGGTCCCCTGGGCTAGGGTGGCCTGGGCCCTGAGTCCTGCCTCTCCCTGGTTCACTGGGGGTCGGGCCGACACGGTCCTCTCCCGCCTCCATTTAATCAGTGCTACGCGGTCCCGGATCGACTTCCCCACAATCTTAGCATCACTCTCATGGAAGAACCCTGATTCCACCTGTCGGGGAGAGGAGGAGTATGGGAAGAGGAGTATTTTTAGAGTCAATGTGTTAGAGGAAGAGAGAAAACAGGTGAGAGCCAGGAAGAGGGAGGGAGAGAGAATAATTTCTTGAGGAGGGCAGCAGCTGGGTTCAGAGAGAATAGTCCGCCGCTGTCTGGGACAACAGCACTGGTGACAGGATACAGGACAGGTGCATTTAGACCATGGGAAGAGATACATCTGAAATAATGAGGTTTAGATTTTTGGGGGGGTTTGGAGTCATTAATAGGCATTATGGCCTGAACCTTCCATGGAATGTTTCAATGGTTTCTGGTTTAGCACAACATGACAAATGTATCTATTTCATGGAGTACGAGTCCCATATCTTTAACATGATCTTTGCTTCTAAGACCGTCGTTCACAATGTAAAATGCAGTCATTTAAAATCAACCCAAACTTAAATAAAAACATCCCTGAATAATAAAGCAAAGAAGCAGCGTTTCCGCTCGCTAAGTAGCATAGTGCATGAATGGACACAACAGCCCCGTCGATAAAGATAAACTGCATCTCCCATGGTGCCCGTCTATGAAGAAATGAGTCATCGAAAGTGGCGAGGGGTGATCGGAGATGGGGAACTGTGGGCCACATTTCCTCCTCTCTCGATCATTACAGCAAGACCTTGAATTTTCCCCAGCTCATCTTGACCCAGCACAGACAGATGGAGAGATGTCACAATAGAGGGAAGAAAGCAGGTCAGCTTGCTGTCTGCCAAAATAATCGATGGCCCTGATTCTCAGTAACACTAAGCACTGCAGCCTGACCCATTCACAACAAAAAGGATTACTCTGGAAGGAATGCGAGCCAAGCCTGAGATTTCATAGAGTCACAGGGCACACACACTAACAACTGATTCATGGAGTGCTGAATAATGTATATATACTTTTTCTCCATATTAAGTCCATCTCTGATAAGCTACACGGGAAAGGGCAAAAAATGTATACAAGTAGCCTTAAAAGTACGGTTCGTGAAATCAATAACTTGCTAACATCAGATAGGATTCATATTAGTGGTCGACCGATTACGATTTTTCAACGACGATACCGATTATTGGAGGACCAAAAAAAGCAGATACCAATTAAAATCGGACGATTTTTATAAAAATATATATAAAAAAAGAAATACATATATATATATATATATATATAAAAATATATATAAAAAAAGAAATATATACACTGCTCAAAAAAATAAAGGGAACACTTAAACAACACAACGTAACTCCAAGTCAATCACACTTCTGTGAAATCAAACTGTCCACTTAGGAAGCAACACTGATTGACAATAAATTTCACATGCTGTTGTGCAAATGGAATAGACAAAAGGTGGAAATTAAAGGCAATTAGCAAGACACCCTCAATAAAGGAGTGATTCTGCAGGTGGTGACCACAGACCACTTCTCAGTTCCTATGCTTCCTGGCTGATGTTTTGGTCACTTTTGAATGCTGGCGGTGCTCTCACTCTAGTGGTAGCATGAGACGGAGTCTACAACCCACACAAGTGGCTCAGGTAGTGCAGCTCATCCAGGATGGCACATCAATGCGAGCTGTGGCAAGAAGGTTTGCTGTGTCTGTCAGCGTAGTGTCCAGAGCATGGAGGCGCTACCAGGAGACAGGCCAGTACATCAGGAGACGTGGAGGAGGCCGTAGGAGGGCAACAACCCAGCAGCAGGACCGCTACCTCCGCCTTTGAGCAGGAGGAGCACTGCCAGAGCCTTGCAAAATGACCTCCAGCAGGCCACAAATGTGCATGTGTCTGCTCAAACGGTCAGAAACAGACTCCATGAAGGTGGTATGAGGGCCCGACGTCCACAGGTGGGGGTTGTGCTTACAGCCCAACACCGTGCAGGACGTTTGGCATTTGCCAGAGAACACCAAGATTGGCAAATTCGCCACTGGCGCCCTGTGCTCTTCACAGATGAAAGCAGGTTCACACTGAGCACATGTGATAGACGTGACAGAGTCTGGAGACGCCGTGGAGAACGTTCTGCTGCCTGCAACATCCTCCAGCATGACCGGTTTGGCAGTGGGTCAGTCATGGTGTGGGGTGGCATTTCTTTGTGGGGCCGCACAGCCCTCCATGTGCTCGCCAGAGGTAGCCTGACTGCCATTAGGTACCGAGATGAGATCCTCAGAGCCCTTGTGAAACCATATGCTGACACATGCATATTTGTGGCCTGCTGGAGGTCATTTTGCAGGGCTCTGGCAGTGCTCCTCCTGCACAAAGGCGGAGGTAGCGGTCCTGCTGCTGGGTTGTTGCCCTCCTACGGCCTCCTCCACGTCTCCTGATGTACTGGCCTGTCTCCTGGTAGCGCCTCCATGCTCTGGACACTACGCTGACAGACACAGCAAACCTTCTTGCCACAGCTCGCATTGATGTGCCATCCTGGATGAGCTGCACTACCTGAGCCACTTGTGTGGGTTGTAGACTCCGTCTCATGCTACCACTAGAGTGAGAGCACCGCCAGCATTCAAAAGTGACCAAAACATCAGCCAGGAAGCATAGGAACAGAGAAGTGGTCTGTGGTCACCACCTGCAGAATCACTCCTTTATTGGGGGTGTCTTGCTAATTGCCTATAATTTCCACCTTTTGTCTATTCCATTTGCACAACAGCATGTGAAATTTATTGTCAATCAGTGCTGTTTCCTAAGTGGACAGTTTGATTTCACAGAAGTGTGATTGACTTGGAGTTACATTGTGTTGTTTAAGTGTTCCCTTTATTTTTTTGAGCAGTGTATATAAAAATATATTTAAAAAAATATATATAATATATATATATATTTGTAATAATGACAATTACAACAATACTGAATGAACAATGAACACTTGTATTTTAACTTAATATAATACGTCAATAAAATCTATTTAGCTTCAAATAAATAATGAAACATGTTCAATTTTGTTTAAATAATGCAAAAACACAGTGTTGGAGAAGAAAGTACAAGTGCAATATGTGCCATGTAAGAAAGCTAACGTTTAAGTTCCTTGCTCAGAACATGAGAACATATGAAAGATGGTGGTTCCTTTTAACATGAGTCTTCAATATTCCCAGGTAGGAAGTTTTAGGTTGTAGTTATTATAGGAATTATAGAACTATTTCTCTCTATACCATTTGTATTTCATAGACCGATTAATCCGTCGACCTCTAATTCATATATTAGCCATTTCAGAGAAACTTAGATAATTCCTTTGGTGATACAGCAGTAGCAATACAAGGATATAACAACTACAGAAGAGACAGGGATGCCTACGGGGAGGTCGGTGTGAGTGAGTGAGTAGAATGTGAGCCACAGTACATGAACAGTATTCAGACCTTCACTTTTCCCACATTTTGTTACATTACAGCCTTATTCTAAAATGTATATTAAATAAAAAATGTTCCTCATCAATCTACACAAAATACCCCATAATGAAAAAGTGAAAACAGGTTGTTTTTTTTGCAAAAAATGTGAACTTAAATACTTTATTTACATAAGTATTCAGACCCATGAAATTCCAAATTGAGCTGAGGTGCATTCTGTGTCTATTGATCACCCTTGAGATGTTTCCACAACTTGATTGGAGTCCCCTGTGGTAAATTCAATTGATTGGACATGATTTGGAAAGGAACACACCTGTGTATATAAAGGTTCCACAGTTGACAGTGCATGTCAGAGCAAAAATCAAGCCATGATGTCAAAGGAATTGTCCGTAGAGCTCCAAGACAGGATTGAGTCGAGGCACAGATCTGGGGAAGGGTACCAAAACATTTCTGCCGCATTGAAGGTCCCCATCTTTTTTAAATGGAAGAAGTTTGGAACCACCAAGACTGGCTGCCCAGCCAAATTGAGCAATCGGGGGAGAAAGGTTTTGGTCAGGGAGGTGACCAAGAACCTGATGGTCACTCTGACAGAGCTCTAGAGTTCATCTGTGGAGATGGGAGAACCTTCCAGATGGACAACCATCTCTGCGACACCACCAATCAGGCCTTTCTGGAAGAGTGGCCAGATGGTAACCAGTCCTCTGGAAAAGGCACATGACAGCCCGCTTGGAGTTTGTGAAAACGCACCTAAAGACTCTTAGACCATGAAAAACAAGATTCTCTGGTCTGATGAAACCAAGATTGAACTCTTTGACCTTCATGCCAAGCGTCACGTCTGGAAGAAACTCCGCACTCAGGACCTCAGACTGGGGCGAAGGTTCACCGTTCAACAGTACAAGGACCCTAAGTACACAGCCAAGACAACGCAGGAGTTGCTTTCGGGACAAGTCTCTGAATGTCCTTGAGTGGCCCAGCCAGAGCTCAGACTTGAACCGGATCAAACATCTCTGGAAAGACCTGAAAATAGCTGTGCCGCAATGCTCCTCATCCAATCTGGAGAGGATCTGCAGAGAAGAATGAAAGAAACTCCCCAAATACAGGTGTGCCAAGCTTGTAGCGTCATACCCAAGAAGACTCAGTGCTGTAATCACTGCCAAAGGTGCTTCGACAAAGTACTGAGTAAAGTGTCTGAATACTTACGAAGATCTCATGTCAAGTGTTATTGAAGTGTTGTGGTTGCAGGTTCACCCGCCTCATGTAAAGTCTATTATTTTAGTGTATTGCTATAGGCCACCAAGAAGTAACAGTCAGTATCTAGATACTGTGTGTGAAATGCCTGACAGTGTGTGTGATGTTATCAAAGAGGATTGAGAAAGGCCCTCTCCTGTTTCAACATGACAATGCCCCTGTGCACAAAGCGAGGTCCATACAGAAATGGTTTGTCAAGATCGGTGTGGGAGAACTTGACTGGCCTGCACAGAGCCCTGACCTAAAACCCCATCGAACACCTTTGGGATGAATCGGAACGCCGACTGCGCCGACTAATGCTCGTGGCTGAATTGAAGCAAGTCCCCGCAGCAATGTTCCAACATCTAGTGGAAAGTCTCCCCAGAAGAGTGTGTGTCTATTTGTTAATAACAGTTGGTGCGCGATGTCTAATATTAAAGAAGTCTCAAGGTATTGCTCGCCTGAGGTAGAGTACCTCATGATAAGCTGTAGACCGCACTATCTACCAAGAGAGTTCTCATCTATATTATTCGTAGCCGTCCATTTACCACCACAAACCAATGCTGGCACTAAGACTGCACTCAACGAGCTGTATAAGGGCATAAGCAAACAAGAACATGCTCATCCAGAAGCGGTGTTCCTAGTGGCCGGGGACTTTAATGCAGGCAAACAAATCTGTTTTACCTCATTTCTACCAGCATGTCAAATGTGCCACCAGAGAGAAAAAAAAAAAAAAAAAAAAAAAAACTCTAGACCACTTTTACTCCACACACAGAGACACATACAAGGCTCTCCCTCACCCTCCATTTGGGAAATCTGACCATAATTCTATCCTCCTGATTCCTGCTTACAACTAAAAACTAAAGCAGGAAGTACCAGTGACTCGCTCAATATGGAAGTGGTCAGATGATGCGGATGCTATGCTACAGGGCTGTTTTGCTAGCACAGACTGGAATACGTTCCGTGATTCATCCAATGGCATTGAGGAGTATACCACTTCAGTCACCGGCTTCATCAATGAGTGCATCGACGACGTCGTCCCCACAGTGACCGTGCGTACATATCCCAACCAGAAGCCATGGAATACAGGCAACATCCGCACCGAGCTAAAGGCTAGAGCTGCCGCTTTCAAGGAGCGGGACACTAATCCGGATGCTTATAAGAAACCCTGCTATGCCCCCAGACGAACCATCAAACAGGCAAAGCATCAATCCTACTACACTGGCTCTGATGCTCGTCGGATGTGGCAGGGCTTGCAAATTATTACGGACTACAAAGGGAAGCACAGCCACGAGCTGCCCAGTGACAGAAGCCTACCAGATGAAAAAAAGCTAAATGCCTTTTATGCTCGCTTCGAGGCAAGCAACACTAAAGCATGCATGAGATCACCAGCTGTTCCGGACGACTTTGTGATCACGCTTTCCGTAGTCGATGTGAGCAAGACCTTTAAACAGGTCAACATTCACAAGGCCGCGGGGCCAGACGGATTACCAGGGCTTGCACTCAGAATATACGCGGACCAACCCGTGTCTTCACTAATATTTTTCAACCTCTCCCTGACCGAGTCTGTAATACCTACATGTTTCAAGCAGATCATAGTCCCTGTGCCCAAGAATGCGAAGTTAACCTGCCTAAATGACAACCACGTCAGTAGCCATGAAGTGCTTTGAAAGGCATCATCATCCCGGAAACCCTAGACCCACTCCATTTCGCATACCGCCCCAACAGATCCACAAATGATGCAATCTCAATCGCACTCCACACTGCCCTTTCCCACCTGAACAAAAGGAACACCTATGTGAGAATGCTGTTAATTGACTACAGCTCAGCATTCAACACCATAGTGCCCACAAAGCTCATCACTAAGCTAAGGACCCTGAGACAAAACAACTCCCTCTGCAACTGGATACTGGACTTCCTGAAGGGCCGCCCCCAGGTGGTAAGGGTAGGCAACAACACATCTGCCACGCTGATCCTCAACACCGGGACCCCTCAGCGGTGTGTGCTCAGTCCAGTACTCCCTGTTCACCCACGACTGCGTGGCCAAGCACGACTCCAACACCATTATTAAGTTTGCTGACGACACAACAGTGGTAGGTCTGATCACTGACAATGATGAGACAGCCTATAGGGAGGAGGTCAGAGACAACAACAACCTCTCCCTCAATGTAAGCAAGACAAAGGAAATCATTGTGGACTACATGAGAAGGGCCGAACTATTATGATCCAAACACACCAAGACAGTCGTGAAGAGGGCACGACAACATCTTTCCCCCCCATGAGACTGAAAAGATGTGGCATGAGTCCCCAGATCTTCAAAAAGTTATACAGCTGCACCATCGAGAGCATCCTGAACGGTTGCATCACCGCCTGATATGGCAATTTCTCGGCATCTGACCATAGTGCGCTACAGACAGTAGTGAGTACGGCCCAATACATCACTGGGGCCAGGCCTTCCTCTGACACTAGACGGTGTCAGAGGAAGGCCCAAAAAGTTGTCAAAGATTACAGTCACACAAGTCATAGACTGTCATAGACTGTTCTCTCTGCTACCGCACGGCAAATGGTACCGGTGCGCCAAGTCTATGTGCAAAAGGCTCCTTAACAGCTTCTACCCCCAAGCCATAAGATGGCTGAACAATTAATCAAATGGCCACCCAGACTATTTACATTGACCACCCCCCCTTTGCTTTTACACTGCTGCTACTTGCTGTTTATTATCTATGCATAGTCACTTTACCCCTACCTACATCTACAAATTACCTTGACTAACCTGTACCCCCGCACATTGACTTGGTACCGATACCCCCTGTATATAGCCTCGTTATTGTTATTCTTATTTGTGTCCCTTTTTATTTTACACTAGTTTATTTAGCAAATATTTTCTTAACTCTATTTCTTTAACTGCACTGTTGGTTAGGTAAGCATTTCACGGTAAGGTCTACACCTGTATTCGGCATATGTGACAAATACAATTTGATAGACAAGAGCATAAGGCAAAATATTCTGTGGTCTGATGAGACAAAAATGTAACTCTTTGGCCTAAATGCAAAGCGCTATTTCTGGAGAAAACCTGGCACTGCTCATCACCGTCTAACACCATCTCTACCGTGAAGCATGGTGGTGGCAGCATCATGCTATGGGGATGCTTTCTGTGGAAAGATGTGAAGATTGCTTTTCACCACAGCTGCCCATCTAACTTAATTGAGCTTGAGAAAATCTGCAAGGAAGAACAGGAGATTATGTGTGTGGATCATTGAGAAAAGAAGTGTCAGGCTGTAACAACAAAATGTGGAATAAGTCAAGGAGTATGAATACTTTCTGAATACCCCACAATACATGCCACCAGTGGTCTCTACACAGTCCCCAAGTCCAAAACAAATGCACAGCAACGCACAGTATTATACAGAGCCATGAAGGCATGAAACCCCCTTCCATCTACAATTAATCAAGCAAACAGCAAAATTAGCTTACAAATATAGAGATTAAACATGTCATGGAATGCTGTTTTGTGTGGACCCCAGGAAGAATAGCTGCTGCTTCGGCAAAAGCTAATGGGGATCCGAATAAACCAATAAAGTCACACACTTTTGACAGCCTGACCCCATTGACAAAAGGAAAGCTTAACACACTGACACCACACAAAGCAACGGTAAAGCAAACACAAACCCAAGCCTGTCCCACTCCCACAAATAGCCTACAGGGTAAAATAAACATTCAATAATCTATTTACAGCTTAAACACCATACACGAATACACGAGCTCACTAACACAGACAGCCATAAAATGCAGGTCACCTAGACATGATCAGATATCAAGACGTCTGCTAAGGGCTGTTTTGAACACTTAAGACACAACAGAAGAGGGCAAACATACTAAGCTAAGACAGGGAAAAACAAAGACAAAGCTAATTCCTTGTCTACAATAAACAACAGGGGGATCTCAAGCGGTGCCACCGCCAACCCTACTTTTGTACTCTAATAACCCTCTTCGCCAGTGAGCAGATCTCGATTTTCACTTCAGAGGCACGGTCTCAGCCCAGTGCTCTTCAAACGGGCATAAAGCCCATATCTGTTTACAGTTAAACAACTTGGACCAAAATCTGAAACAAGTTGGATTTGAGGTCTGAGAACAATCTGGAGGGGGAAATAGTAGCTGGGTCCATCAGAAAGTGTTAGATAAAACTGCACAAAGCTCCGGAAAACTTTATTGTAGATTAAGTACACAGAAATATTTACAGAAGTCTTATCTGATGGTGGGCGTTTGTTGGACAAAAAGAAGCAAACAGGAAGAAAAAATAAAACCGCAATCACTGGATTCCTGGAAGTGCAGAGCGTATCCCTGCCAATCTGCAAGAGGGCGCATTCCCTGATGATGAGATTGGAGCACTGTTGGTACACGGTCTGCCTGGACACCACACACAGACCTCTTGCCATCTACCCCCAACATGTTTATATTTGATGAACAATGACAACCCTGAAAAAGGCACTACGTGCCGAAACGTTGGTTGCTATACCAACTAAATGTTTGGGAGCATAATGAGTAATAATAATAATATAAAAGTGTCTTAATAGGGTGTTGCGCCCACCACAAGCCGTCAGAACAGCTTTAATGCACCTTGGCATAGATTCTTCAAGTTTCTGGAACTCTATTGGAAGGTGACACCATTCTTCCACAAGAAAATTCCATCATTTGGCAAATTGTTGATGGAAAACACTGTCTCAGGCACTGCTCCAGAATCTCCCATAAGTGTTCAATTGGGTTAGTTCTGGTGACAGATGGCCAAGGCATACAGTTGAAGTCAGAAGTTTAAATACACTTAGGTTGGAGCCATTAAAACTTGTTTTTCAACCACTCCACAAATTTCTTGTTAACAAACTATAGTTTTGGCAAGTCGGTTAGGACATCTAATATTTAAATGTATTTGGCTAAGGTGTATGTAAACTTCCGACTTCAACTGTATATATTGAAGAAAAATATCAAACGCAGAAAAAGCTAATTTCTCTTATTGTGCATGAATTTGTTTACATCCTTGTTAGTGAGCATTTCTCCTTTGCAAATATAATCCATCCACCTGCCAGGTGTGGCATATCAAGAAGCTGATTAACCAGCATGATCATTACACAGGTGTAGTTCCCCCATCTTATAAATATTGGGTGGGCGATATGGCCAAATTATCTTATCATATGGTATTTTTCACATTTCTGACAGTATTTGACAGTATTTTGTGTTTTTGATCAATAAAAGTTCTACATTTGCTTTATGAGTAGTGTGTGACCCGAGGGTGGCAACACATATTCTAAATTAGTTCAATGAGTCTTTCTCCATTCTGATTGGTTTATACTGTTCAATTCAACTTCAACCTAAAATAATTTCCTGCATTTCCATCAATTTCTGCATTTCCTGCACTCATTTGAGATCATTGCCACTGCCACGATATGGGCTAAAATACTAGGCCTTATTTTTAACCAAATGTTGCAATTGCGATTTAGATCAAAACACTTGGGTGAACTTTTGGAATCATGGAAATAGAATGAATATAAATAATAGTGGGCACTTTGAATACAGTGTTGTTTGACATGACAACGAATGAAAATGCCATGGACGAGTTATTGTGACAGGGTAGGAACCAAAGTGATGTTCTATGTTTCCTAGGGGACCCTATAATCTTTGGCTACATTAAACCTTTATTCATACAGCCAACATATTCATGCTTCGCCTACTCCTCTTTGATTTAGAAGATACTGTTGCACAAACAACATGCTGATTTAAGCCTCCACCAGTACTGGTATCAGGCTGTATTAGCTAGCTACGTTTGCTTTGACTCAGTACTTTTATTAGCTAGTTAGCTAACCAGCGATTTAGCTTAACTTGCTAAGAAAACACAAACTAGCTGTTTGCAGATGTAAGAAACAAACTAATATTTAACAAACCAAACGACACAAAATATCGTCATAGAAGGTAAAGTAAAAACCTAAACCGGTTCGTGCATAAATATCAGTATATAGTAAAATACGGTATACCACCTAGCCCTAGTGGGAAGTGTGCTGTAATCTCTGAAATGTAAAAAAAAAATGTAATTCAATACACATGGGAACTCCAAACTGTTTTATGATGCTTGGGCTCCATTCCGGTCTTACTTTATACAGTCCACCACCCTCTGATGGCATTCTCATTAAAACAAAAATAAATCTGTATTTGACACCCCTGTGATTTACTGGTTGGAGGAGCATTTCTATGTGTTTTTTTGGGAAGACCTTGAGGTTGGCGATGTGCCTACTGATTCTTATTGAGTGTGACTTGTGGATGCCTTATTCTTCTTGCCCTGTCAAAGCCTAAAATGTGAGCTTGTTTTGCCCTGTTTGTAAAAAATGTAAGTGTAAAAATAGTAAAAAAAAAAAAAATAGCATTGTAAACTTTCATTTTGGTCCAATGGATGGTCAGTCTGTGGCCATGACTGTCTGAGTGGTTGCATTTCTTCACCCCTAGTCTGTTTACAGGAACAATGGCAAGGTGACCGCTCTGTTCCTGTATTAACTACAGATTGCCCTTTAACCTTTGTACTTTTCTGCCCAGTGTGTTTAAATTGTCTAAAGTACAGTATCTTTATAGTTGAAATAAGTTTTTTTCTAGTTGAGCATATATTATTTATATTGTGTTGTCTTGTGTGTAAACTGAATAAACAGAATTTTCAAAAAATTTAAATCTGAGATCAAGTATGAATATGCTGTCCAATGATTTCCAACCAAAGTTACTGAGCTTGAGCAATTTTGACCAAAACAATGTACATGTAGCCCAAAGAGTTGTGCAAAGTTGGTGGAATACTATTCAATAGGATTTACAGCTGTAATGGCTGCCCAACGTGCTTCCACCCACGTATTAACTCTGGGGTGTGAAAACACGCACAATCAAGACATCTTTCTTTTTACATTTTCTAGAACTTTCTTTCACTTTGAAAATGTGTAGATCAGTAAGAAAACGATCAAATTTTAATCCCTTTTTAGGTAGTAAAGCAGCAAAATGTGAAGACTGTCCAAGCGGTGTGTAGACTTTCACTAGGCACTGTAGGTTGAAGATGATCACTCAGAATGGCTGTGTATTTACTGCCGTTTACCTTGCCCTCTAAGGGGTTGAGTAGACCTAAACTGTCACGATCGTCTTGAGGATAATGAGTGGACCAAGGCGCAGCGTGAGAGAAATACATCTTCCTTTTATTAGACGAAGACGTAACACTCTTACAAAACAATAAACGACCGTGAAGCTAATAAACGAAAGTGCACACACAAGCTACTAACGTTCAACATAGACAATTACCCACGAAAGCCTACTGTCTATGGCTGCCTTAAATATGGCTCCCAATCAGAGACAATGAATGACAGCTGTCTCTGATTGAGAACCATTCAGGCAACCATAGACTTGCCTAGACAACTATACTAAAGCCAACCCCATACACTCAACAAAACCCCCTATACAATACAAACACCCTAAACTAGACAAAACACACAAACATCCCATGTCACACCCTGACCTAACTAAACTAATAAAGAAAATCAATATAACAGAGGCCAGGGTGTGACATAAACAATGCCTGGAAAATGCAACCCACACCATAACAGAGCCGCAAGAACCAGCATTTACTCAAGTATTTACATTATTCAGGACAAATTCAAACCCCACCTTGGATAGCAATGTCTGTTCAACCAGTCCAATGCTACACTCCACCCATGTATTCAACCATCAAACTATCCATCCATCCACCCACCATCCATCTTACCATCTCTTGGGCCACGCCCTCCGAGCTCTCTTTTTCCAGTTCAAAGGTAAACTCAATGGCGCCGCTCTCCTTGTATTTTCCCTTCAGCTTCTTTGGGTCTTCCACCCACAGCTTCAGGGCGATGGCCGCCTTCTTCCCATCATCCTCCTCGGCCAGCTCCACCCGCACCCCTGTGTCCTCCGCAAAGAAGGCGTGGTTCAGCAGGTCCTTTATGGAGTACCTGGGAGGAAGGAACAATAAAAACGACCCTTTATCACTGTGCTAACATGGCGTGGCTCCAACTTGACCTTCTGTCATTTTACAGATTTAGCCCAAATAAACTTCAAATGAGTCATATCAACTCCAAGTACAGTGACCTAATGCCCTCCACCTAATTCAGTAGTTTTGTCATGCAGGAGCTGAAAGACTCTCCTGAGCACCAATGTTCTCAGCGTTCCCGGTCTGGACAGAGCCATAAGAACAGTATAAGCCCTTATCTAAGAACACCCTCCATTTACTAGCTGCCAGGACGAGGAACGAGAGAGAACTGTACACAATCACCTCTCAGTATGAAAACCTGCCACAGAGGCGGTTTTAAGGGTTATTTTCTCCTCTGTATTAAACCCATTATTATTCAAGTTAACAGAGGATGGCCTACAGATCGAGAAGGGAGATTGGAATGTTGTTGAGAGCCCCGAATGTCATCGATGTGGTGATAGGATGTGGGCAGATGAAGCGAGGTATGGAGGGGTGACGGAGCACCTTGGTGGCCCTATGGCCAAGCGGTGGGCAGAGACGCAGGTACAGTCACTCACCGCTCCTCTTTCTTCTGGCAGATGCACTCGCCAATAATCTCCTTGATTTCAGGATCCACAACCTTGTTGTAGCTGGCAGGCTTCACCCCCTGATAACAAAAAAGGAAGGGAAAAAAACAGTTCAGAGGGATGCCCGGAAGTCATGAGTAAGTATGGTGGAGGAAATAAAAAGGGAGACAGAGAGAGATGGCCACATGTATTCACATAGCCTACCAAAAGTTGTCATAATTTCCCAAATGTTTTTGTTTGCACACCTCATAAATTGTTAGTGTTATGACATTCTGACTTTAGTAGTTTTCTGAACAATGTGCAAACTAGAGGTCGACCGATTATGATGTTTCAACGCCGATACCGATTATTGGAGGACCAAAAAAAGTCGATAGATTAAAAATTGGTAGATTTTTAAAATTGTATTTATTTGTAACAATGACAACAATACTGAATGAACACTTATTTTAACTTAATATAATACATCAATAAAATCAATTTAGCCTCAAATAAATAATGAAACATGTTCAATTTGGTTTAAATAATGCAAAAACAAAGTGTTGGAGAAGAAAGTAAAAGTGCAATATGTGCCATGTAAGAAAGCTAACGTTTAAGTTCCTTGCTCAGAACCTGAGAACATATGAAAGCTGGTGGTTCCTTTTAACATGAGTCTTCAATATTCCCAGGTGAGAAGTTTTAGATTGTAGTTAAAGGAATTATAGGACTATTTCTCTCTATACCATTTGTATTTCATATACCTTTGACTATTGGATGTTCTTATAGGCACTTTAGTATTGCCAGTGTAACAGTATAGCTTCCGTCCCTCTCCTCGCTCCTACCTGGGCTCGAACCAGGAACACAACGACAACAGCCACCCTCGAAGCAGCGTTACCCATGCAGAGCAAGAGGAACAACTACTCCAAGTCTCAGAGCGAGTGACGTTTGAAACGCTATTAGCGCGCACCCCGCTAACTAGCTAGCCATTTCACATCGGTTACACCAGCCTAATCTCGGGAGTTGATAGGCTTGAAGTCATAAACAGCGCAATGCTTGAAGCACAGCGACGAGCTGCTGGCAAAACGCACGAAAGTGCTGTTTGAATGAATGCTTACGAGCATGCTGGTGCTTACCATCGCTCAGTCAGACTGCTCTATCAAATCAGACTTAATTATAACATAACACACACAAATACGAGCCTTAGTGTCCGGATTCGACCATATTAATGACCTATCATCTCGAAAACAAAACGTTTATTCTTTCAGTGATATACGGAACCGTTCCGTATTTTATCTAAGTCTAAATATTCCTGTTACATTGCACAACCTTCAATGTTATGTCATTATTATGTAAAATTCTGGCAAATTAGTTCGCAGTGAGCCAGGCGGCCCAAACTGTTGCATATGACTCTGCGTGCAATGAAGCAAGAGAAGTGACACAATTTCACCTGGTTAATATTGCCTGCTAACCTGGATTTCTTTCAGCTAAATATGTAGGTTTAAAAATATATACTTGTGTATTGATTTTAAGAAAGGCATTGATGTTTATGGTTAGGTACACGGAGCAACGACAGTCCTTTTTCACGAATGCCACCGCATCGATTATATGCAATGCAGGACACGCTAGATAAACTAGTAATATCATCAACCATGTGTAGTTAAACTAGTGATTATGATTGATTAATTATTTTTTATAAGTTTAATGCTAGCTACAAATTTACCTTGGCTTCTTACTGCATTTGTGTAACAGGGAGGCTCCTCGTGGAGTGCAATGTAAAGCAGGTAGTTAGAGCGTTGGACTAGTTAACTGTAAGGTTGCAAGATTGAATCCCTGAGCTGACATGGTAAAAATCTGTCGTTCTGCCCCTGAACAAAGCAGTTAACCCACCGTTCCTAGGCCGTCATTGAAAATAAGAATGTGTTCTTAACTGACTTGCCTAGTTAAATAAAGGTGTAAAAAAAAAGGTGTTAAAAAAATCTAATTGTTATGAAAACTTGAAATCGGCCCTAATTAAATCGGCCATTCCAATTAAATCGGTCGACCTCTAGTGCAAACAACTCATTAAAAACCTTGATCACATTTCAAGAGGTGTCAACATCACTTGTCAGATCGTTAATGCTTTAAACAAGCCCCTTTCTGCAACTCTGTGGACTGAAAATAGTATTTTCAGGAACTGACACATTCATACAGATACTTATACACTGTATGCATTCTGGTTTATAGCCATCAGAGTTTCCCGATAAAGGATAAATAAATAGACTTCTGTGGTCTCTCTAGGGCATGCCGATATTCATAGAGTAAAGTAGACAGCGAAAAAAAACTGCTGCTGCCAGACAGACGGGGTTCTGTTTCTAAAAGCAGGTGGATATAGCCTGGTTCCAGATATGTACAGTTGAAGTCGCAAGTTTACATACACCTCAGCCAAATACATTAAACTCAGTTTCACAATTCCTGACATTTAATCATAGTAAAAAATTCCCCGTCTTAGGTCAGTTAGGATCACCACTTTATTTTAAGAATGTGAAATGTCAGAATAATAGCAGAGAATGATTTATTACAGCTTTTATTTCTTTCATCACATTCCCAGTGGGTCAGAGGTTTACATACACTCAATTAGTATTTGGTAGCATTGCCTTTAAATTGTTTAACTTGGGTCAAACGTTTTGGGTAACCTTCCACAAGCTTCCCACAATAAGTTGGGTGAATTTTGGCCCATCCTCCTGACAGAGCTGGTGTAACAATCATGTTTGTAGGCCTCCTTGCTCGCACACGCTTTTTCAGTTCTACCCACACATTTTCTAAAGGATTGAGGTCAGGGCTTGGCCACTCCAATACCTTGACTTTACTGTCCTTAAGCCATTTTGCCACAACTTTGGAAGTATTGTAATGGTTTTGACTTGAGGTTATTATTTATAGGGGTGCCAGGTAGGTTGTGCCTACCAGAGAAAACATTAGTTTCTCCTTTTGGTTTGGGAGGGAATGAGTCCCATCTGGTCCGTCAAGTCCACACCAACAAAGGACTTATGTAAAAGTCAGGATGGAAATACACTTTTCATAAACCCTTAAAACATTGGAAAGAACTTCAAAAACAACTATTCTTTTGCGTGGGTTGTATTACCAACATAAATGATCACACACACATAACAATATAACAAATAATGAGCTCTGGTTCCTCCAGAAATGTCCTGTACCTTGGGCCTAAAAAGAGTCCAGCCCGGTAAAGAAGTTCAGGGAACTCAAGTGACCTTAGTCACGCAATGTTTGTCCGTTCATTCAAGTGTAGCGTAAACCCAGTATTAATCATACAAAATAACAATTATTTTACCACACAACCATCAAGCGTATCAACTCTTAATAAGTCCTCAACTACAACTAACTACATAAATCATTACGGTATACATCACCCCAAAACAAATGAAATACCGTATACAAAAAGGTTGTAGTCAGTCGGTCAGTCCAATCCGCCAACAGATCTCCAGCGGAGAAAGGCCACGAAGAACAACCGAGAGGTGTAGTCCACGGACGCAAAGAGTGGATCCGATCCTGGGTAAAACTTGCTATTAGGCTACAAAACACACTTTTAAAGGCAACAAAACAAACAGAATAGAGAAGCTTCGGAACTGAGGGTTGAACACATCCTCATTCACGTCTCCATCACAACCCCACTTTTGCGCAGCTAATGCTGGCTATTTAATTGGGAATTAAAGGGGAAGCGCCCTATTGGAAGGAGAAGCACAGACGGTTCAGAAAAATTCAGGGCCGTCACAGTATGCTTGGGGTCATTGTACATTTGGAAGACCCATTTGCGACCAAGCTTTAACTTCCTGACTGATGCCTTGAGATGTTGCTTCAATATATCCACATAATTTTCCTACCTCATGATGCCATCTATTTTGCAAAGTGCACCTGTCCCTCCTGCAGCAAAGCACCTGTACAACATGATGCTGCCACCCCAGCGCTTCACGGTTGGGATGGTGTTCTTCAGCTTGCAAGCATCCCCCTTTTTCCTCCAAACATAACGATGGTCATTATGGTCAAACAGTTCTGTTTTTGTTTCATCAGACAAGAGGACATTTCGACAACAGTATGATCTTTCTCCCCATGTGCAGTTGCAAACCATAGTTTGGCTTTTTTATGGCGGTTTTGGAGCAGTGGCTTCTTCCTTGCTGAGCGGCCTTTCAGGTTATGCCGATATAGGACTCGTTTTACTGTGGATATAGATCCTTTTGTACCCGTTTCCTCCAGCATCTTCACAAGGTCCTTTGCTGTTGTTCTGGGATTGATTTGCACTTTTCGCACCAAAATACGTTCATCTCTAGGAGACAGAACGCGTCTCCTTCCTGAGCGGTATGACGGCTGCGTGGTTCCATGGTGTTTATACTTGCGTACCTTTGTTTGTAAAGATGAACGTGGTACCTTCAGGCGTTTGCAAATTGCTCCCAAAGATGAACCAGACTTGTGGAGGTCTACAATTTGTATTCTGAGGTCCTGGTTGATTTCTTTTGATTTTCCCATGATGTCAACCAAAGAGGCACGGAGTTTGAAGGTAGGCCTTGAAATACATCCACAGGTACACCTCCAATTGACTTAGGCTAATTTACATAATTTATCAGAAGCTTCTAAAGCAATGACATAATTTTCCAAGCTGTTTAAAGGCACAGTCAACTTAGTGTATGTGAACTTCTGACCCACTGGAATTGTGATACAGTGAATTATAAGTGAAATAATATGTCTGTAAACAATTGTTGGAAAAATGTCTTGTGTCATGGGCAAAGTAGATGTCCTAACCAACTAGCCAAAACTATAGTTTGTTAACAAGAAATTTATGGAGTGGTTGAAAAACGAGTTTTAATGACTCCAACCTAAATGTATGTAATCTTCCGACTTCAACTGTATATGCTTTAGCCAAAAGCCAACACCTCTGACTATCCTTACCATACCATGCAAATATATGCATGTGCTTTCGTGCCAAGTCCTCTGATTATCATTGACAATGCTAGTCAGCGGAGTTGGCTAAAGTACAGATCTGGGACCAGGCTAAAATGAGTCATCCTACTTCAGCAGTGCCTGCCAAGTTTTAAGAGTGCAAAATCAATACCCTTCATCAAATATATCATGACTCCGGACACCCCCTGATCTAAAAACAGTTTGCCGCATTCCTCACTGGCATAGAGGGGAATACAAGGCTAGATCTGTGAAGAAATGGGGGGTTCTGGACTCCCTGAGCAGTGCCATATGGCGTGTCATGACCATCTTTACTGTCCAGTAAACTAGGGAATTATTCAAGTATCAAGAACCATGGGGCTCTGGTAACATAACCCCTACCATGGAAAGGTCTTGTATCTCCTTACCCTCCACTTCCATTGAGGAATAGCGTACCATGAAAACCTTACTGATAATTGGAGAGAGAAACGTACTATAAACATTTTACGGACACAGTATATTCTACATTAGTTATTTTTTGTTCGTTTAGTCCCATCCTTCAGCTACACTCAACGCCTCCCATCTATCTCTGTAGACCATCCAGTTTTTATTTCTATTTGCCATATATTTTTCAGCCGTGCTATGATTTTTCACAAGTTCTGAACCTTTCTATTCTAATAGTTTCTACAGATTGTAAATTAAATATATACTTTTTTACTAAGCGTATTATATTATTGATCAATTGACTATGACTTCTCAATTTTTTTACATTTTACCTTAAACTAACTAGACAAGTCAGTTACGAACAAATTCTTATTTTCAATGACGGCCTAGGAACAGGGGGTTAACTGTCTTGTTCAGGGGCAGAATGACAGATTTTTACCTTGTCAGCTCAGGGATTTGATCTTGCAACCTTTCGGTTACTAGTCCAATGCTCTAACCACTAGGCTACCTACCGCCCCACCCAGCATTGCTATTTGTAGAGTTAACTCAAGGTAAATGCTGCAATTCTTTAGCCATTCCTGAACATGCGACCAAAAACAGCTACTTATGGACAGTGCCAACACAAATTATCTAATGATTCTGGCCTTTAAATCGTTAATGCTGAATACCCCTGGTTACTTGAGATCTGTGGCTGCCAATCATAGAAATCACAGTGCTAACATGAATGACTGAAATTGGTCATTTTGTGTCTTTCCTAGTTGTGAGTGTTACCTCGATACGAGCTAAATTGGTTTACATATTAAATGTGGACTCACGCTGGTGACTTTGCGGTAGATCTGTGCAGCGTTCTGGCACTCCGAGTACGGGTACTCTGAGGTGGCCATCTCCAACATGCACATCCCAAAGGCATAGACATCCACTGACTCATCATAGTGCTCCTCATACATCTCTGGGGCCATGAACTCTGGGGTGCCTGGGAGGACATGGGTCAAAGGTTAGACAGCAGGACATTTTTTGGAGTCTGGAGACCGTTATCCATTTTAGAAAGATAAAGATGATACACCAGGTGTTACTGATGCAGTCTGATTGGATCTCCTACCTATGACACTCTTGGCGAAGGAGGCCCTCTTGAGCGTGGCCAACCCCAGGTCTCCTATCTTGACGGAGCCGGTGGGGCCCGTGATGAAGATGTTGTCACACTTCAGGTCTCTGTGGATGATGGGAGGGGCCCTGGTGTGGAGGAAGTGAAGGCCCTTCAGGATCTGCCTACACCAGCTCCTCAGAACCTTGGGCTTCATTACCTTGAAGCGCTTCAGATACCTACAGGTGGGAAAAGGACATCAGTATCACCATTCATATATTCAGAGTTTTGGGATTGATAATCCATTCAAAAATGAGGTCATTTAGAGCAAATATTCATGTGCATATCACTCCATTGCCTCTTTTTGCAGTACTACATTGCTTAGTAATCGCAATGATAAATAATACTCCAGCACACATTAACTAGTTTGTTGGGGGGAATGCATATACATATATAAATTGCTTTGCATTTATGACTAGATCCCACATTGCCCAATTATAGCCTCTTCTTTTGACTATCTTCAGCAGGTTTAACAGCACACTCACGTTTTGAGCGTGCCTGAGGTCATGAGCTCCGTTACCAGGACGATGCACTTCTTCCCTTTGAGGGGTGACTCCCAAAAGTCGTAGAAGCGGACGATGTTGGGGTGCTGCAGCCCCTTCAGCATCTCTGCCTCCTCCTTAAACCGCTGACGCTCTACTTTGGTCAGCTTACGGTCCTGAGGGAGAGGACAGAGAAGTTACACTAAATCCAGGGGTGTGGTCAGGAGACAAAGGATTATGAGGGAAAATATGCCTGGTTGGACCTAGATCATTTTCAATGTTATACAGAATTATTTGTGAAACACTCTTTCAAAGCAATGGATATAGTGGTACAAGGGGAGGAAAACATTTCAGAGATCATGTGAAATGAAGAGATCATTAATATCAGAGCTTTTTTAAGAGGGACCTATAAGCAGAACAAACAGATGGGAGAGAGGGACCATGTGCAGGAGGCTCTTCCATTGATCTCTGTCTGTGCCTGTTTGTCTGTCTGGTATTAGTGCGTCTGTCTGAGAGCCATATTCAGCTCACTAATTGGACCATATGTTTGACCCAGCTGGTCAACCTAGAAAGGAACTTGCAATTGAGTAGCCCCCGGAGCAATTATTACTTTGGGAAGTGAGGACCAGTACTGTGGAAAATCAGAGGTGCAAGCATGGCTCAGATCACACAGGCACTGGCTGCAAGGCACCATGTGGTCTACTTCAGTAGGAGCAGAGGATCTTTCACATTATGCATGTCAGTGGGTGTCACTAGTAGGGCTGTGGCGGTCATTTCATTTTGTGAGCCGGTGATTGTCAGGCAAATAGCTGCCAGTATCATGGTAATTGACTGTTAATTAACATAAACCCATTTAGCATCTCCTGGCTTCCACACATAGCCTACAAACCACTGATGCAGACCTTTGGAACATCTATTTTTTTTTTAAGTCTAATAAATCCATGTAATATAGCCAACAATAAATCCATGATTTCTTTTAGACAGGTCTAAAGAAAGATGATAAAGAAAATGTAGATCTATTTCAGAAGAACAGAATAGCATACTCTGAGCTGTCATTATGTTAGGCCCTGAATGTAAATGGGTTTCCATCGCATTTAACTGTACTGATGGGTTGTTGTTCATTTATATAAAAACACTTATTTAGCAAATGTGCCACTCTGGTCTTGGCAGAGATTGAGATTTTCTTCTTCTCTGTTGAAAGTTTCAGAGTTTCTAACCATTTCGTACCTTTCAGCTCACGCTGTCGGTCACGCTGGTCTCTTTTTAAAATGGCAACCATTTCAACATGTAGCCACAGCTCCATGTTTTCTGGTCTAATGTAAATATCGTTAGCAGACCTTTTATGCCCTCGCCTTGGAGGGCGGTTCCATCACATTGCTCACGTGGGCGAAGTTACTAACTTGGCAAGTCTTTTGATGTTACAGTATTATCTAATTTAGAAGGCTAAAATCACATTTCATCTTCTCACAAATAGTTTCATATTTAAATCATAGAAGTTACACAACTGGGACGTATACATTTGTAGAGTTACCATTACTTGGTTATACCGTCCTTAACAATATCAAACAATTTATTTTTTCATGATTATTGTTTCGAGCCCCATGAACCATTTACCACATTATTTACGTTAGAAATGTCCAACCTTTTCATGTTACAGTACTGCAAAGTCTCTTGATTATTGCAGAGGGGGAGAGAAAGTTCCTGCAAGGTATTTACGACCCGGTTGTTAAGTCATAACACTCTGGTGGGAGAGGGGGGGGAGGCTGACCTGGCGCCTATGATCCTCAAACAAGTATTTGAGACACTGCCGATTTTGCAGGTTTTCCTACTTACAAAGCATGTAGAGGTCTGTAATTTGTATCATAGGTACACTTCAACTGTGAGACGGAATCTAAAACAAAAATCCAGAAAATCACATTGTATGATTTTTAAGTAATTCATTTGCATTTTATTGCATGACATAAGTATTTGATCACCTACTAACCAGTAAGAATTCCGGCTCTCACAGACCTGTTAGTTTTTCTTTAAGAAGCCCTCCTGTTCTCCACTCATTACCTGTATTAACTGCACCTGTTTGAACTCGTTACCTGTATAAAAGACACCTGTCCACACACTCAATCAAACAGACTCCAACCTCTCCACAATGACCAAGACCAGAGAGCTGTGTAAGGACATCAGGGATAAAATTGTAGACCTGCACAAGGCTGGGATGGGCTACAGGACAATAGGCAAGCAGCTTGGTGAGAAGGCAACAACTGTTGGCGCAATTATTAGAAAATGGAAGAAGTTCAAGATGACGGTCAATCACCCTCGGTCTGGGGCTCCATGCAAGATCTCACCTCGTGGGGCATCAATGATCATGAGGAAGGTGAGGGATCAGCCCAGAACAACACGGCAGGACCTGGTCAATGACCTGAAGAGAGCTGGGACCACAGTCTCAAAGAAAACCATTAGTAACACACTTCGCCGTCATGGATTAAAATCCTGCAGCGCACGCAAGGCCCCCCTGCTCAAGCCAGCGCATGTCCAGGCCCGTCTGAAGTTTGCCAATGACCATCTGGATGACCCAGAGGAGGAATGGGAGAAGGTCATGTGGTCTGATGAGACAAAAATAGAGCTTTTTGGTCTAAACTCCACTCGCCGTGTTTGGAGGAAGAAGGAGGATGAGTACAACCCCAAGAACACCATCCCAACCGTGAAGCATGGAGGTGGAAACATCGTTCTTTGGGGATGCTTTTCTGCAAAGGGGACAGGACGACTGCACCGTATTGAGGGGAGGATGGATGGGGCCATGTATCGCGAGATCTTGGCCAACAACCTCCTTCCCTCAGTAAGAGCATTGAAGATGGGTCGTGGCTGGGTCTTCCAGCATGACAACGACCCGAAACACACAGCCAGGGCAACTAAGGAGTGGCTCCGTAAGAAGCATCTCAAGGTCCTGGAGTGGCCTAGCCAGTCTCCAGACCTGAACCCAATAGAACATCTTTGGAGGGAGCTGAAAGTCCGTATTGCCCAGCGACCGCCCCGAAACCTGAAGGATCTGGAGAAGGTCTGTATGGAGGAGTGGGCCAAAATCTCTGCTGCAGTGTGTGCAAACCTGGTCAAGAACTACAGGAAACGTATGATCTCTGTAATTGCAAACAAAGGTTTCTGTACCAAATATTAAGTTCTGCTTTTCTGATGGATCAAATACTTATGTCATACAATACAAATGAATTACTTACAAATCATACAATGTGATTTTCTGGATTTTTGTTTTAGATTCCGTCTCACAGTTGAAGTGTACCTATGATACAAATTACAGACCTCTACATGCTTTGTAAGTAGGAAAACCTGCAAAATCGGAGGTGTATCAAATACTTGTTCTCCCCACTGTAAGTGGGAAAGTCATGACACAGGTGCCAAGCTTGTAGCATCATACCCAATTAGACTCGAGGCTATAAATCGCCCGCCAATGATGCTTCAACAAAGTACTGAGTAAAGGTCTGAATACTTATGTAAATGTAATATTTCAGTTTGTTTTTTATACATTTGCAAAAAGCAAACCTGTTTTTGCATTGTCATTATGGGTATTGTGTGTAGATTGATGAGGGGGAAAAAACAATTCCATTTTAGAATAAGGCTGTAACGTAACAAAATGTGGAAAAAGTCAAGGGGTCTAAATACTTTCCGAATGCACTTTATAGTGCGGGTAGCTATAGCCTACTACATGATGAGATTATCATGGACAAAAGAACAAGATTATTTTTATTTGTCAAACAGCAACCATCATGTCACCAGAATAAGACCCTTGATATTTAATGGAAAGGAGCATCATACTCATACAATGAACTTCACAGGGTGGTGAAAGTGCAACTAATTTCATCTGTAGCCTAGTAAACTGCATACTTTTCCGAGTCGTAGTGAGAGGACCACACACCATATCATCGTGTGACTTCAAGTTTATTTCGAAATGATGGTTATATGAATTTTTGCGCATAATGGTATTTCCACCGCCATTCCTCGCATAATTCATTTTACAGACACAAAAAGATCCCACGTTGTCTAGTGTATTTTGTTGTCAACATTTGGAAAGTTTACCCACAAATTGGCTGTTTCCATCAGGCCTGTCGTGCCATTTTTTCGTTGACATGTAATTTACTTGCATAAAAAGGTTGGATGGAAACCTGGTTAGTGTGTAAGTGTGTGAGAGTGCATGGTGTTGAAGTGCTAGGTTGTCCCTGACCGAGTGGTATCTATAGACTCTCTTTGATACCGTAGAGCTTCATTTAAAGCATGCATTCTATGAGCAGCCTGCAAATTAGGGCTGACACACACACACACACACACACAGAGGGGTTGAGTACACAAGTGCATGCATACAGGCAGAAACACCCCACTGCAGGGGTGAGAAAAGGTTGCCATTAATCGATCGCTCTCCCCTCTCTCTTGTCCACCCTCCTACTCTCTTCTCCCCACCCCTCCCCCCACCTCTCCTCTGCATTCCATTTCCCTCCATGCTTCCACCTTCTCAACCACTCCCTTCCGCTCCTCTCTTCGCCCCCATACCTCTGCCATCACTTATCAACATCCTTTTCTGTTCTCGACCCATTCTTCACTACGCCTCCATATGCTGACTACGGAGAAAGAAGCACCATTACATGCTGACCGGACCGTCGCGTGCGCGAGTGTTGCAAAATACATTTAGAAATCAATGTTATTCAATTATTGTGCCAACGAGCATCTGCGTTACCAAGGACTAAATTAGAAGTCATTCCCATTTCTGACGCAGATCGGCTGCAAGTCCTGCCTCTCCCATCTCTTCATTGGTTTATAGAAGCAGGTACCCACGTGCCATCTCCTCATTGGTTATACCCACGTGGGTGATTGAAAGACGAACTGTTTTGCCTGTCGCCGTGGTAATACTATGAAAGTTTAGATGCCAATCACCATATAAGTTCAAAGATGAAAAAGCCTGGAAGGAGGAGAGATGACTAAAAACGATTCGGTTGACCGAATTAATTGTCGGAGTAGAGGACCTTGTGCATTTCAGGAAAAATAACAACTCAATGTTTATATCCCAGGACAAATTAGCTAGCAACAGCAAGCTAGCTAGCTAAATTGCCATACATGTTTAATGCTTTTCGACCTGTCCCTAAATTAATGTTATTGGTTCAGAGTTTGTTTTGATATTTTAACCTGCGTGTCGTGATCGCGTTTGGTGTGCGGCTGCGCATGCACGCAGCCGGTTTGGGTTCCGTGTTAGGTGATTCTCACGGAACTGGCACTTGAAGTTAACAAATCAATGTATATTTTTAACATTTCTCACCTAATTAAAAGGCTAATGAAAACAAATATTAAAATCTATTTTGTAATTTCTCTCATTACCGCAACACTTTTCTGAATCTTGTTTTTTGTCATAATTACTTGTGTATACATGCTATTTTTATGTACACATATTTGGAGAAAGAACAAAAAGGCACACTGTCAGATCGAGCCAAAATTACTAATGGACAAGTTTTATTTTTCCTAATACTTCCTAAATATTGGTGCATTAAGGTAATGATGAGCAGGTTTGGGGTATGAGAATGCATGTTTCGGTAATGAGTGTTGCATAGTTTCCTACTGAAAAACTGTACTGAGCTCTAATAGAGATTCAGTAACCCAATACAAACTGTGTCGTTTGTTATGACTTGCATAATACTAAAATCACAGATCCTACTGCAATTGACTGTAATAACCCTTGTTATAGCATAAGTACTGTAAGTACATGCATGTATTTTGACTTAAATATACTTGAAAATCTATGGCAAGACTTGAAAATGGCTATCTAGAAATGATCAACAACTTGACAGAGCTTTATGAATTTTGTGCAAATATTGTACAAGCCAGGTGTGCAAAACTCTTGGGGACTTACCAAGAAAGACTCACAGCTGTAAATCAGAGTATTGTGTGTAGATGGGTGAAATCAGGCTGTAACAACAAAATGTGGAATAAGTCAAGGGGTATGAATTCCTTCTGAAGGCACTGTAAGTGAAGAAACTGAATGAACTTGTGCTCATCTAAGGACTACTTCTCTAGATGATGCATAACGGGTGAATAAAACTTCATATTAGTTTAATGTAAATTTCCATTAGTATCCAATTTGTATGACTTATGGACAAACTTTTTTCCAAAAGTAAAATAGTATAAAATGACCCGAGAATTTAATCTTTCTGGTGAACATTTAAAATAAGACACTGTACCATAAACTAGGCATCTTAGTCTTCGGAAATATAGTTGATTGTTGCAGATGCATAATAGTTTTCAAACTCAATTTGATACTGCCATGGTTAAAACTTGGCTTCATGAGAATCACCCCATTAATTCAATGGGATTTATTGGCATGGGAAACATATGATAACATTGACAAAGCAAGTGAAGTAGATAATATACAATATACCATTATCTAAGTCGCTCTGATGTGTTCCTTAGAGCAATGATTTCCCTTTTTTCTTTTTAAATGAATAAATACTGGTACTGAGGCTTGTGACACAGTGAGCACAGTTACCCAGCCCAGCGCAATTAACGCTAGGATCTGATGAACAAAAAACCCAGGTAGATCAAAATCCATTCAATTACTCAACCAGCTGATTGGAGAGTGAGAACAGAGAGGAGGAATTCAATGAGCGAGTGTGAGACTAGTAAAACAAAGAGAAACAGAGATTGTTAAAAATAGAGGTGCGAGTCAGAAAAAAGCTGAAGGTATTTTAGTAATAGATGAGCTGTGATGCAATATAACGTGCAATGGGGTGGAGTGATCTGGTGGTGGAGGGTTTGTATGTGTGTGTGTGTGTGGGGGGGGGGATGTTTCACTGCACTCTGAAGTCCAATAAATAATTCAGAGCTGCAGAGGCAATTCTACTGAGCTGAACTATGGTAAGCAGTGGGCACCAGGCAGGGCTGAGTTGGGCTGGGCAGTCCGCAAATGCACTTACGGCACAGGAGGATCCCTCCCTTTAGGCTATACATCCCTCCTTCTCCCCCTCTTGTCCTCCCCTCTCTCATCCAGGGCTCTAAATTAAAATTGTTAATTGGTTGCACTGGTTCCTAGATTAAAACAGTTAGGAGCACCACATACAATTTAGGAGCACCAGAAAAATATATTTTCAAATTGATTGAGATCCAGCCAACATTGGCACTCTATGAATCCTACTTACTTTTGAAGCACAGCTCATGAAGAAAATATCACTTTTACTTTATTTTTGTGCCACCAAATATTTGCATTTACTCGTAAAGTTCCCAGGTTGTTAGTAGGTCTGCACGATATGCGCAAAACATCTAACTGCCATTTTCCAACCAAATATGCGATTTGACTTGCGATATAGATCAAAACACTTGGGTGAACTGTGGGAATCATAGAAATAGAATGATTATTCTAATTATATGTTTGGTGTTGTTTGGCATGACAACAAATGAAAAAGCCAGGTAGAAGTTATGACAGGGTAGGAACCAAAGCGTTGGTCAGTGTTTCCCAGGGTACTCTAATCACATTTGAATAGATGTTACATTGAGACAAAGATTTTAGAATAGGCCATCTGATTCAGAACACATAGTTGCACAAACATGCTGATCTAAACCACCACTGGTATTAATCTGTATTATAGTTAACTTTTTCTTTGCCCTTGCCATTCTTTGCCCCTTCTTTGCCCTTGGCATTTATAGTTAGTTAACAATTAGCATTACGTTAGACATGTATACCAGTGTCCTTAGACTAATTAACTCACATTTCGCAGAGAGCATATACACAAACTAATAGTATAATAAATACATTATCTGGATTCATATCTAGAAGCAATGTGGAAAACAGCATCACTCTTATTTTGGAAGAATCTGTGTTGTGGTGCATGAATTGACAGCATGCTGAGAGAATAAACAGCGTGGAGGAACCATGTGGTGCCTGCTTGAGTGACAGGGGGCGGGGCTTGGTGTGTATAGCCTGGGAACTGGAAGCAAGCAGCCGGGAAGGGAGCGAGGGGACTCTATGGCACTCGGAGGCTGAAGTAAAGCAAAGCCTAAATCATGACCATTTTTCCCCCTAGTCACACTGGTGCTCCCAAATAAAAATTCCAGGCCGCAGAGCAAAAATATTTAGGAGCATATGCGACCAAAATGGTCGCACTTTAGAACCCTGCTCTCATCCCCTTTCCCCCCCACCAATGTCATACCCTTTCTGTCAGGAAAAGTCGCCCCTCCCCATCTTTCCCCCATCCTCGCCTTAATTTCCTCCCTCCCTTTTCTCTGCATTCCCTTTTAGCAGACATAGGAGCTACTGCATAATTCTGGAATCACATACACGCTCAGAGGTGTTGTACACCGCATGGGAGCATACACAAAGACGCTGGCACACACAGTTATCATGAAAACAATACATTATAAAAACAGCAGTGTCTAGTTATTTTAAAGGGCTGTAGATAGTCCCCTAAATTGGATTGTAACCTCCAATACAGCCATGAATTAAACTCATCTTTCTGCCACTTTCTAAAAGCTGTGCTGTAAACATCCTGTGTGTGTGTGTGTGAGCACGCATGCGAGGAGGGAGGCCCAGCTAATGTAAGCCAAGCGATCCTCCAAAACAGGCTGTATAGGGGACCCCAGAGGGAGCCAGGCAGAGTTGAAGGCACACCGAGCCTTCGGTCCGTGCTCCCTCTCAGAAAAATGGATTGTGACATTAGCAGGAAGTAATCCATAAAGCTGTGTTCCACTCGGTCGCCCCCGACTAGAGGCTGTATGTGTAACTCTATTATTACAGATTGGGGCCGAGGCCGAATGTCTGGCTACAGAACAGAGACTCGCACACACTGAGTGTGTAAGTGTGTGTTGTGCATAACCATTGGACTCTCATCAGCGATAACACTTCATGGTAGTGAAGGCGTAATTGTTCTCACTTATGGAACGAACTCTGCTGGTTTCCCAGAACTGCAGAAGTAGGTGAAACATAGAAAACTACCAGTAGAACTCTTACAACTGCAAAGCCCTGACATAACGCCTTTAAACCATCACCACCAGCTTAACCAGGCCAATGTCCAGTGCTTAATGTCAAACAATTCAAATGATTGTCCAACTGGAACATTGAAGGATAAAGTTCAGTTACTGAACTCGTATGACCACAAAAACACAGGCTTTGCCTGGAGACAGCCATGGCTGGGTCACTAAACATTGAGACACTTGTGAATAGGCCCATATTATGGGTCTCAATGTGTAGTGACCGAGCCATGCCCTGCCTGTGTGTCAGTGTCTGTGTAGCTCCAGTTCCTCTGATCTTTACGTGACTCGGGTGGGTCACTAATCATTGCTTACATCAGGTGATCTTCTCATGTTTGCCACTACTATTCTAAGCTGTTACTTGTGAATGGGCCATATTATGTAACAGCTTAGAATAGTAGTGGGTGTGTGAAAAGATCACCTGATGTAAGCAATGATTAGAGACCCACCCGAGTCACGTAAAGATCAGAGGAACTGGAGCTACACAGACACACACAGAAAGGGAACGCTGTAACGAGGTGGGCTCTAAAGAGCCGTGAGAAACAGTCCTCATGTGAAAACCCTTCCAGTGGTGTCCCAGGCTTTCTGTTTCGAGAACAGGGCACCCCACAGATCTTTCCAGAGGTCGTTACTTTTTCCTAAGGCTTCTGATACCAAAGGTATTTTTCCACCACTAAATGGAAAGTAGAAATGTTTTTTTTGAGGACCTGAACAACAAGCCAATTTGCATTCGGTGTTGTTCTCTCTTGTCCGGGGTGGTTATTCTTCCCACTGTCCAAGTTAATCAATAGCTGTCCCAGGCCGGCTGGACAAAGACGATGCCTGCCCTCTGAGCCCCTGACAGTGTGATTTGAAGGGGGAACTAAAACCCTGGTGGGAGAACGTAGTCTATAGTGGACTCCGGTATGTCATCCCATTGTCTAAAAGACCACCACAGGGTCAGAGAGGCTACAATGACAGAGCTCAGTTGGGCAAAGTTGCTTGGTGGTTAACAGCTTTTATCAATGCACGTAACCTTTCATCATGCAAATGTATCAAATTTGCACTATTTTGCCCATCACAAAGCTGGATACATTAAGTCTTACTGAAATCCAATTGAACTATCCATTGATCGTCACGACTAACCCAGGGAGAGGACTGTCTGTGGGAGTGGGCTCCTGGGCCGTCCCGCTGGAGGATCCATTGTGGGGACAATGTTCAGATAACGCATGCGAACGCACACACAAGCAGTGATGAATAGCTTTCTGTGGCAGAAAGATCGTAATGAATACTGCCATGGGGCTGGGGAAATGTGGGTTGTGTATTAAAGTACTTCCCCCACGCCCTTAATCGTGCTTACCTCCAAGCAAACAGTCACACAATTGCTTCGTGGAGGCGATAAAAGACGTGCGCTGTCATTTACCAAGATGAATCCACCTCATTTCACAGCGGAAATGAAAGAATTTGCAGAATCTCTCTGCATGTTCAGGTTACAGAGTGGAATTAGGATAGATTTGCACAGCCGATGAAGAAACTGGCCTCTAGAAATCACAATTTACCTGAACACTTTCTCTAACCTTAACGGCACATTTCCAGTTCACTAATACTGATCTAGCCTACAGCTCATTCCAATGTAAAGCATTAGGCCCAAAACTCTCAAAGACAAGTAGACCTATTTTCTAAATAATTGATGGCACAGATGTTATGCCAGTGTCTCTCTTACATCAGAGCCTTCAGGTCAGTGGATAAGATAGAGGAAAAGGGGACACAGAGATCACTTATGACATCATGTTTGTTTAATTCGCCTATTACATATCCAAACATCAATACCTCACATGGCCTTTACCCTCTTCATCATCACCACCACCATCATAGGGCTTTCTGTCTGGTCATCATTTGCTCTTAAGCCCCAATTAACATCGTGCTCCGGTTTGATCCTGCTTGGACCACGAGAGAGATTACACTATTGTTCTCATTTTAAAAGCAGCTAAAAACGATTACACACACACACCTTGTAATATTAGTGGCATAAAATACACTAGAGCACTTCACTAAACGCTGGTTGGGAGTCAACAAGCCTATGCCACAATAATTTGAAAAGAGGAAATGGTTTAAAATGACATAACTGACACTGCCAAAACATGCAGTGACAAGCAATACCGTATCAACACTCTGTAGTTAGGCTATACTAAATCTGATCTCAGACCAGTTCAGAGAGTGGTAGGCCTACTCCTGGACCAGCTATGAGTAAGCAGACAGCTAGCTGCCCCTGCATTCTGTCCCCCAGTGCAGAAAGTTTTGGCCAGCAACAATGTGCCTGTTATCTCGGTTTCAGTGGAGCTGGGCTGAGGGCTCCTCTACAATTGGCACACCGGCATCCAGGGTGGTGCGGTGAATTATTGAAGACAGGGATGAGATGGTGGGACCGACTCCAGCAACAGGAAAAGGCCAGGAGTGTGAGCATCCAAACACGTGCATACCGGCACATCCATCCTGTCAAATGTGAACAGAGATGCAGTACACACACATTCCGAAATCCAACGCCTGAACCTAAAAAGGTAAGTAACACTGACCAGCGTCAGTCCAATGACGCACACAGACCGCTTGGGGAAAGAGCGTGTGCGGAAGTGTGTATAGCCTAGATTACGACACACAACCCTCCCAATAAGCCTCTTTCCTGTCACAGACTAAACGTGGAGGCTGACAAACAAGTACTGCCTTTGACAGAGACAAAACTGCTAAAAATGTGTGATAATAAGCTTTATCCCCCTTTCTCCCCAGACTAATACTGCTTATATAAACGGGCCCGACAACGACAGTGTCGCAGAAATTCCACCTGATTAGGTCTATGCGTGTCAAGAGAAAAAGAGATGGAGTCTGACAGCTTGCAGTGCTTTTGACAGACAATGAGGGGGCGAGAGTGACAGAGTGGAAAAATACTGGTAACACACAAAGCTGAGGACAGCGGGATCATTTGGCCTAGAGGAGAGCAGCCATGCTTCAATTAGTGCTTGGACTTGGTCAGAGAGGGCAAATCACGTCGCCATTCCCCAGGCGGCCAGTCTCTCTACAGTACAGGACAGGCCAGGGGCTTACTCTCTTCTCCATCGTCTATGGGAGGATTAGTCAGTGGACAAGAGGGCAGCAGGCCTCAGAGACCCAAATTAGCTGGCTCCACTCCCACCCTCTCCACTGCTCTTCTGCTCAGCAGCAGCTGGGCACCAGATCAAAATCAGCCTGCCTGGTAAGCAGTCTCTTTTTGAAGTATTCCATTGGTCATAGGTGCTACTTCTCATTCCTGGCGCACTGGATAAGCCGTGGGCATCTATTTAGAAAGGAATGGCGTAATGCATCCTATAGGCTACACCTCAATGAGTTAACTAGTGATGAAGGGAGACCTTGATGACTGAACAATTGATTGACAGAGGCCGATGACCGTGCCCGTGGGGTTCTGTTGTTTTCCCATGATTCTCAGCGGCCAGCTCGGGTTCCTTTAATAAGAGCTCCAGGCTCCACGCTGGAGCAACACAACACCAGCAACACAAAGCCCACCATGCCACTGCCAACCCACTGGGCAGCGGGGGGAACAGGAGCCAGATGTGTACAGCCGTATATCACAGCATTTCTCACCAACCGAACAGCTGGTGGTACTAAAAGTTAACCAAACACACAGATAATAAACACAAGATAAACACTGTTAACAGGGAATAACTGGGGTACTATGAAACCCGTATGAGGCCTTAGAGAAAGCCATCTGTTCGGGACCCACTCAGTCTCAGGTAGGAGGATGCTCAGCCTACAAAGTGAATAAGAACAATCTGAAACCAGTCCAACCAGTGAAAACCAGACAGTGGGACAGGGCACACAGAGAGCTCTTGAACCCCGCTTCCGGGTCAGTTATCTTTGAGACCTTGCTGGAGTCAAAATTGCCATAAGGTTCTTGAAAGGATTTCACTGTGGTGTCACGGTCTGTCAAGACCTTTCAGATCCCGAAGCCTTTATGACAGAAATATAGTCTGGAGTCAGGATGGTTGGGGGACACTGTCCTGGTCTGATGCTGTCAGAGCGCTACTAGGGCTTTGGGGACTTGTCCTGAGCTGAACCACAGACTAACTCCCCGTTCCCTCCCTCCCTCTCTCTCTCTCTCTCTCTCCCTCCCTCCCTCCCTCCCTCCCTCTGGTTTTATCACCCACTGCAGTGAAGCGGCACAGAGCCAGAGAGACAGGCTTGACTCAACAACACTACCTGGCCCAGACTAAAACACACAATTAATTAACAGCCCACCTCTGTTGCCCCCCATCCTGCTATTATTAATTTTCAGCTGAATATTTTAGTGGGGTTTACTAGGGATGTGCATCTTTCCCTTTCAAGATTATTCGATAGGTATCTATATACACATGGGCTCCGATAAGATACAGGAACCATACGTTTTAGTTTGAAACGATTGGGTGAGATTCGGTTTGTTTAGAGAACGAATCGATGTGATACGAGTCAGTGCACTAACATTTGTTGCATTAAACACATTCCTTTTCCATTCTAAATTCAAATCTGCTGCTGATGGAACTTGAGCTGGGCTTCTCTGAGCTGGATCTGAGCTGACGTGTGTGGGGTGGTACCGGAAATCCCCCAATGCCACCAGAACCCCACGAAGACAAAGGCTATTTTAGGTTTAGGGTTACAATTAGGGTTAGAAAAAAGGGTTAGGGAAAATAGGACTATAAATGGAAATTCATTTTAGGTCCCCACAAAGATAGTAAAACATATGCTGTGTGTGTGAGAATGATGTACACTACCGTTCAAAAGTTTGGGGTCACTTAGAAATGTCCTTGTTTTTTGAAAGAAATACACATTTTTTGTCCATTAAAATAACATCAAATTGATCAGAAATACAGTGTAGACATTGTTAATGCTGTAAATGACTATTGTAGCTGGAAACGGCAGATTTTTTATGGAATATCTACATAGGCGTATAGAGGCCCATTATCAGCAACCATCACTCCTGTGTTCCAATGGCAAGTTGTGTTAGCTAATCCAAGCTTATCATTTTAAAGGACTAATTGTCCGTGAGAAAACCCTTTTGCAATTAGGTTAGCACAGCTGAAAATTGTTGTCCTGATTAAAGAAGCAATAAAACTGTCCTTTAGACTAGTTGAGTATCTGGAGCATCAGATGTGCAAATCAAGAACAAGCCATTTAACTCACGTTGGTCAGTGCGCAAAGCTGGGCACAGTTTGACTCGGCTACTGATACTGCCTGGGGTTGTTCGGCATGCAAAACGACTGTCAACACAGTTACACGCAGTTCGACACTGAAGGAGAGGACGCATCATTTGTCACAAAAGATAAGGTATTTTCAGAAGGTAGAAAAGAACATAATAAAAGCAACAACAAAAAATGTCAACTGGCGATTCGTACATTTTAATTGATTTTCTGACCGATGCATGCTACATTTGGATTGATTTGGGGGGGGGGGGGGTCTACGGACCGATGCACTTGTATCTTAAACATATGAATCGGGAACCGATGCGTATCGGAGAATCGTTACATCCCTAGTGATTATTACCCTGCGTCTTTGAGTCACCCAGTACAACTGGGAGGTAGTTGGAGAAAGAATGCAATGTTGGCTACAGTAGTCCAGTTAGGGGTAGGGCCCCCAGGCTGTTGCCCCTGCTACAGTAGCAAACAAAGCCTCTGCACCACCTGACCTTCCTAGAAACCCCTAGAACAGAAAATAATCTGCTCATGGGCGGACTAATGTATGTCAATATAAATAAAAGATTAGTCATATATTGTACAGTGCCTTTAAAACCATCCATTCACTAGGCTACATGGTATTACATAAAGGACTTTCTGAGCAGCAGAAGCCATGAGCAAAGCAACCCTTGCCACAATACCAGGCCTGACAGTGGGATACTTTGACACCGCACAATGGTGAGTGTGTGGAGGATGCATTACATAAAATTGGGCCCGTGCTCCCAAAAATCCCTCAAATTGTCACTGAGTGGATCAACAGTCATACTGTAACACTACTGTTGGTTCTAGGCCTATTTGAATATTATTGTGGCCCAGAGTCCCCTACTATAGGTTTGACAGAGTTTTCTATGGGCTTGTGATTAGAGGTCGACCGATTATGATTGTTCAACGCCGATACCGATTATTGGAGGACCAAAAAAAGCCGATACCGATTTTTTTTTAAAGAAGAAAAAATAAGAAAAACAGGTTATTTATTTATAATAATGACAATTACAACAATAATGAATGAACACTTATTTTAACTTAATATAATACATCAATAAAATCAATTTAGCCTCAAATAAATAATGAAACATGTTCAATTTGGTTTAAATAATGCAAAAACAAAGTGTTGGAGAAGAAAGTATAAGTGTAATATGTGCCATGTAAGAAAGCTAACGTTTAAGTTCCTTGCTCAGAACATATGAAAGCTGGCGGTTCCTTTTAACAAGAGTCTTCAATATTCCCAGGTGAGAAGTTTTAGATTGTAGTTAAAGGAATTATAGGACTATTTCTCTCTATACCATTTGTATTTCATATACCTTTGACTATTGGATGTTCTTATAGGCACTTTAGTATTGCCAGTGTAACAGTACAGCTTCCGTCCCTCTCCTCACCCCTACCTGGGCTCGAATTAGGAACATGTCGACAACAGCCACCCTCGAAGCATCGTTACCCATCGCTACACAAAAGCAACGGCCCTTGCAGAGCAAGGGGAACAACTACTTCAAGGTCTCAGAGCGAGTGACATCACCGATTGAAATGCTATTAGCGCACACCCCGCTAACTAGCTAGCCATTTCACATCGGTTACACCAGCCTAACCTCAGGAGTTGATAGGCTTGAAGACATAAACAGCTCAATGCTTGAAGCACAGCGAAGAGCTGCTGGCAAATGCACGAAAGTGCTGTTTGAATGAATGCTTACGAGCCTGCTGCTGCCTACCATCGCTCAGTCAGACTGCTCTATCAAATCATAGACTTAATCTTTTTAATCTTTTTTTCTTCTTTTTATAACAAAACACATAAATATGAGCCTTTGGTCATTAATATGGTCAAATCCGTAAACTATAATTTCGAAAACAAAACGTTTATTCTTTCAGTGAAATACGGAACCGTTCCGTATTTTATCTAACGGGTGGCATCCCTAAGTCTAAATATTGCTGTTACATTGCACAACCTTCAATGTTATGTCATAATTATGTAAAATTTAAGCAAATTAATTACGGTCTTTGTTAGGAATAAATGGTCTTCACACAGTTCGCAACGAGCCAGGCGGCCCAAGCTGCTGCATATACCCTGACTGCTTACACGGAACGCAAGAGAAGAGACACAATTTCCCTAGTTAAAAGAAATTCATGTTAGCAGGCAATATTAACTAAATATGCAGGTTTAAAAATATATACTTGTGTATTGATTTTAAAGAAAGGCATTGATGTTTAGGTACACATTGGTGCAACGACCATGCTTTTTTCGCAAATGCGCATGTTAAATCATCACCCATTTGGCGAAGTAGGCTGTGATTCAATGACAAATTAACAGGCACCGCATCGATTATATGCAACGCAGGACAAGCTAGATAAACTTGTAATATCAACCATGCGTAGTTAACTAGTGATTATGTTAAGATTTTTTTTTTTATAAGCTAAGTTTAATGCTAGCTAGCAACTTACCTTGGCTTCTTGCTGCACTCGTGTAACAGGTAGTCAGCCTGTCACGCAGGCTCCTCGTGGAGTGCAATGTAATCGGTCAGAATCGGTGTCCAAAAATGCTGATTACCGATTGTTATGAAAACTTGAAATCGGCCCTAATTAAAATTGTCCATTACGATTAATCGGTCAACCTCTACTTGTGATAGGGCAGTCAGGTGGTATACAGGTAGGCCTATATGATGTGGAGGGTTGATGAATGATCTGTGAGGTGAGTGATGAGGGGTTTGCGATGGAGAGGATTAGTGTATGGCTGTAGTGTGTGGGTATATGCTGGAAGGGGGGGGGGGGGGGGGGGGGTTAGTGTGTGTGGGTCTGCGATGAGGGTTGAGTAGTGTGTCTCTAGAGTCCCCTAACAGCATCATGCCATGGGCCTGCAGGGGGGGGGGGGAAGAGAGAGAGAGCGAGCGAGCTGGTGATTGGAGTGGGGGAGGGGACTGCTGCAGGATGTGGGTGTGTCTCCTGTGTTCTCAGTCTCTGGTTGTGTCCATGACACTTGTGTTCAGTCAGTGCACATGTGCCTGATCATTGATCTGTAGAAGCTGACTGACTGCAGCAAAACAGAGACAGCCAGATACCGCCTGACAGTCGCTAGGAGACACCCCTGGCCCATACATACCCATTAGGCTTTCCCTTTACCTTCTATAACGGTATTGCAATGTTTGGTTTGTTAAATGTGACACGCCACTCCAGCGCGTGCAATGTCAGTTTTGATAGAGGACTCTGTTTGAGAGTCCTCTATTATGTCTATTATGTGCCAATATTGATATAACAACAATCATATATCGGAGTAAACTTGGAGTAACGTGATGACATGGTGTGTGGTCCTCCCACTATGACTCAGGTAACCATTCAGTATTTAAGCTGCAGATGAAATAAGTTATCATGAACGTCAAAGGGTTGCGAAAGTGCATGAAGATCTTGATGCTCCTTTCCAATAAATATTGAGCGTCTTATTCTGGCGATTGATGCTTTTACAAATAAAAATATTCTCACTTTTATCCATAATAATATCATCATCATGTAAACTAGCCTACACAATATCCACAAGCTGTTGGCTAGAGCACACGTGCCTAGACCAGAGTAAGTACATTTGATATTTAACGTAACAAATGGTGACAAAACTAAAGTCAGTAGAATTGAAAATGCGATGGAAACATTGAACTTTAGATTATTATTCGGTACATGAAAACTTAAATCGAAAGTGTACATTGTCTGTGCATACATCACGCAATAATTGGTATCTTGTCCGTTTGGTGGAGACGCACCACTGGTGAGAAAAAGTGCATATTTTCTTGATGCAGATTTTGGAATAGTCACATGAAAATCTGTCGCCAATTGGATAGAAACCTAGCTAGTGTCCGCAAACTACTGTCTGCTAGTTTGTCTTTTCTTGGCAAGGTCTGGCTAAAATAATGTGTTAGCCGCTATTGCTAATCGCTAGTTAGTACATTTAGCAAGCTAGCTAGCCAGCTAAAAGTCAGAGCAAACGTAGCTAGTGAATACAGCCTGTTCATATCGACCAGCCCTATCCCAGCCCTTACCCTCCCTTGTCCTGCCTCAATGATGTCATCTTCATTAAAGCCATTTCAAAAGGAAACTAGCAAGATTTCATCCTGTTTAACTGTGGTCTGCCTGGTCATGTGGCTCTATACAAGAAAATGACATGCTACATGCACTAGACTAGAGCATCCAAATAAAAGTACAGGGCCTAGGCTAGATCAAAAAATATTTTATTTTAGCAGGAGAAATATTTACAATTGATACATATCACAGTCAACATTTCATCTGTTATTTTCCAAGGGAAAGGTTTGGGAAAAACACAAAGCGTTCAGAAAGTATTCACACCCCTGGACTTTTTCCACATTTTGTTATGTTACAACCTGAATTTAAAATGGATACAATTTAGATTGTGATCTACACACAATAGCCCATGTCAAATGTGGTACTGTTTTTAGAAAAGTTTACAAATTAATTAAATGCTAAATGTATTCAACCCTTTTGTTATGGCAAGCCGAAATAAAGTTCAGGAGTAAACCTGTGCTTAATAAGTCACATAATACGTTGCATGGACTCGATGTGTGCAATAGTATTTAACAGATTTTAAATGACTACCCAATCTCTGTATCCCACACATACTGTACAGATAATTGTACGGTCCCTCAGTCGAGCTGTACATTTGTGGACAACTACGTAGGTTTCTAGTTAGACTAAACTCTCCTTCCAGACTCACATTAAGCATCTCCAATCCAAAATTAAATCTAGAATTGGCTTCCTATTTCGCAACAAAGCCTCTTTCACTCATGCTGCCAAACATACCCTCGTAAAACTGACTATCCTACCGATCCTTGACTTCGGCGATGTCATTTACAAAATAGCCTCCAACACTCTACTCAGCAAACTGGATGTAGTCTATCACAGTGCCATCCGTTTTTTCTCCAAAGCCCCATATACTACCCACCACTGTGACCTGTATGCTCTCGTTGGCTGGCCCTCGCTACATATTCATTGCAAAACCCACTGGCTCCAGGTCATCTATAAGTCTTTGCTAGGTAAAGCACCGTCATCTCAGCTCACTATAGCAACACCCACCCGTAGCACACGCTCCAGCAGGAATATTTCACTGGTCATCCCCAAAGACAACACCACCTTTGGCCGCCTTTCCTGCCAATGACTGGAATGAATTGCAAAATTCACTGAAGCTGGAGAAATATCTCCCTCACTAACTTTAAGCATCAGCTGTCAGAGCAGCTTACCGATCACTGTACACAGCCAATCTGTAAATAGCCCACCCAACTACCTCATCCCCATATTGTTATTTTTCTTTGCACCCCAGTATCTCTACTTGTACATCATCATCTGCACATCTATCACTCCAGTGTTAATGCTAACTTGTAATTATTTCGCCACTAAGGCCTATTTATTGCCTTACCTCCCTAATCTTACTACATTTGTACACACAGTACATAGATTTTTCTATTGTGTTATTGACTGTACGTTTGTTTATCCCATGTGTAACTCTGTTGTTTTTGTCGCACTGCTTTGCTTTATCTTGGCCAGGTCGCAGTTGTAAATGAGAACTTGTTCTCAACTGGCTTACCTGGTTAAATAAAAAGGTGAAATAAAGAAAGAAAAAATAAAAACATTTCATGCAAAGACTCAACCACAAAGACCAGGGAGGTTTTCCAATGGTTTGCAAAGGGCACCTATTGGTAGATGGGTAAAAATGTAAAAGTAGACATTCAATATCCCTTTGAGTATGCTGCAGTTATTAATTACACTTTGGATGACGTAACAATACACCCAGTCTCTACAAAGATACAGGCGCCCTTCCTAACTCAGATGCTGGAGAGGAAGGAAACTACTCATGGAGTTCACCATAAGGCCAATGGTGAATTTAAAACAGTTAGAGTTTAATGGCTGTAAGGATGGCTCAACTAAATTGGAGTTACTCCACAATCCTAGCCTAATTGACAGAGTGAAAAGGAGGAAGGCTGTGCAGAATAGAAATATTCCAAAACATGCATCCTGTTTGCAATAAGGCACTAAAGTAATACTGCAAAGAATGTGGCAAAGCAATTAACGTTTTGTCCTGAACACAAAGTGTTATGTATTGGCATTGCCCTGAACAACTTCATATTTTCAAGCATGGTGGTGGCTGCATTATGGTATGGGTATGCTAGTTAGTCATCGGTAAGGACTATTGAGTTATTTAGGACAGAAGAGCTAAGCACAGTTGGTTCAGTCTGCTTTCCAACAGACAGTGGGTTGATTACCAAGACCACATCGAATGTTCCTGCTTGGCCTAGTTACAGTTGACTTAAAAATCAGCTTGAAAATCTATGGCAAGACCTGAAAATGGCTGTCTAGCAATGACCAACAGCCAACTTGACAGAGCTTGAAGAATTTTAAAAATAATAAAAATGGGCACATATTGTACAATCCAGGTGTGCAAAGCACTTAGAGAAAGAAAGACTCAGCTGTAACCGTTGCCAAAGGTAATTAAGTATTCAACCCTTTGGGTCAATACATGTTATCTAGTCAAGATATTAGTGTTCCATTTCCCATGAATGTTATTAAGAAGAAAAGTAGAATTTTTCCTTCTATTGACAGAGTTTTCTATGTAGATCGTTGACAAATTCCTTTTTTAAAGACTAAATGTGGAAAAAGTCAAGTGGTGTGAATATTTTCTGAAGGCACTGTACACACAGCAGCAGCCTCCATAGAATTAATTTCATAATAAATATAGAGCTCTTTACTGGGACACAATATAGCTTGGGCTCCCCCTTCATCGAATAATACACAATCCAACTGTGGGCGGATAAGAAAGACCGGACAGTTCAGACCAAAATTAGAGCGCTCCAGTCCGCTAATGGCTTCTCAATGTTTACTAAAGATGAACACAGAGAAATGTTTTCACCATTTGCATCCTGTACAAGTAGGTCAGAATTGGCTGATCTTGTGTTGGCATTAGCACCGGAACTGTGTTTTGACAAGCTAGACTGGCTTTAGACTCATATTTCTGAGCTGCATTGTTCAAATGACACACACAAAATCACATATACCTTAGCCAGGGGAGGGAGAGAAGACGACAGGCGCTCAGGTGCACCTGGTTCTCTGATATGCAAATATATCCCTTCTGTGAAAAAAAAAAAAGTGTATTGCAGGATCTCTGTCAGAGAGTCACTCAGGGTAAACTTAACCCATTTACATCAGTTCTTTGATACGTTTAGCCCACATTACCAACCTCGGTCAATGACTAGGCCTACCATTTCTTTGCACATGCTAAGCTACATCACAGTGTGAGATTCACCATCTCAAACCTGCAGGCCCATGACAAGTAATAACTCAATTTCATTGACTAGTCAAGACCTGGACTACAGTTAACACACTACCTGTGGGCTGGGAATTGCTAGGGACCTTACAATACGATATTATCCTGATACTTAGGTGCCGATACGATATGTATTGCGATTCTATATGCATTGAGATTCTATAATGTGATTTTATTGCAATTCGTTGTTCCAAATAGATTGCTCACAATGTCTGCTGCAGAAGGACAAGAGCCAAAACAAGTTTTGATCAGTCATGGAAATAAGAGCTGAAAACAAAATTGGCTCCCTATTTAAAAAAGAAGATGGAGAACAAGCTATGAAAGAAACATTTTGACGATTTGGTGCAGTTAGCGCCAACTAGCACAAAAATAATATTGCAATATTCTTTTTGTCTATGTATTGTTTTGACTATACCGTTATGCAACTGTCGATTCTGCTCCCTCCGCCCGGTAAACAGAGCCTTCAGAAAGTATTGAGACTCCTTGACTTTTGAGGTTGAAGGAATTGTCCGTAGAGCTCCGAGACAGGATTGTGTCGAGGCACAGATCTGGGGAAGGGTACCAAAAAAATGTCTGCAGCATTGAAGGTCCGCAAGAACACAGTGGCCTCCAGCATTCTTAAATGGAATAAGTTTGGAACCACCAAGACTCTTCCTAGAGCTGGCCTCACAGCCAAACTGAGCAATCGGGAGAGAAGGGCCTTCATCAGGGAGGTGACCAAGAACCCGATGGTCACGCTGACAGAGCTTCCTCACAGAGTTCCTATGTGGAGATGGGAGAACCTTCCAGAAGGACAACCATCTCTTCAGCACTCCACCAAAATCAGGCCTTTCTGGTAGTGGCCACACGGAAGCCACTCCTCAGTAAAAGGCACATAACAGCCCACTTAGAGTTTGCCAAAAGGCACCTAAAGACACGCAGACCATGAGAAACAAGATTCTCTGGGTCTGATGAAATCAATATTGAATGCTTTGGCCTAAATGCCCAGCGTCACATCTGGAGGAAACCTGGCACCATCCCTATGGTGAAGCATGGTGGTGGCATAATCATGCTGTGGCGATGTTTTTTAGCGGCAGAGACTGGGAGACTAGTCAGGATCAAGGGAAAGATGAACGGGGAGACTCTTGATGAAAACCTGCTCCAGAGCTCTCAGACTGGGGCGAAGGTTCACCTTCCAACTGGACAACAACCCTAACCACACAGCCAAGACAGACAAGTGGCTTCAGGACAAATCTCTGAATGTCCTTGAGTGGCCCAGCCAGAGCCCAGACTTAAACCTGATCAAACATCTCTGGAGAGACCTGAAAATAGCTGTGCAGCAACCATTCTTCTACAGAGAAGAATGGGAGAAACTCCCCAAATACAGGTGTGCCAAGCTTGTAGCATCATACCCAAGAAGACTTGAGGCTGTAATCGCTGCCAAAGGTGCTTCATCAAAAGTACTGAGTAAAGAGTCTGATTAGTTATTTTAAATAAATTAACAAAAAAATCAAAACCTGTTTTTGCTTTGTCATTATGGGGTATTGTGTAGATTGATGAGAGAAAAAAAACAAATTTAATCAATTTTAGAATAAGGCTATAACGTAACAAAATGTGGAAAAAGTCAAGGGGTCTGACTACTTTCCGAAGGCACTGTATATGTGCTTTAGCCAAATAGAGGCTAGCTGTAACAGGCTTGGCCCACTTCACCGTGGCTCTGTTACACAGAGGACCTCTAACATGCTGGAGGACACTGACGAGGCCCTGTTAAGAGTCCATGTCTACCTCTCTCACTGCCCAATAGACTGTGACCAATGACCCACTTGGACATCACCAACTTTGTTTTTATATTTCCACCTCAGTGGATCAAGAGGGGTCTAGAGCCTGTACTGTAGGGCTAGAGCCTCTACTGTAGGTTGCTTTCATCACATCCAGTGCGCACGCGCACACAAAGTTAAACAAATGTACATACAATTATTTGCATTACCTTTAACAATTTCCCCCAATCCAAATCAGGGAAGTACAAAGTAGAACTGGTTAGAGCGGTGTGCAGTTACTGTACATATCTCAGCCCACGCTCAGAGAGAGATATAGAAGAGATAGAGAGCTTCGTTCCTCTGCCATGGTGTCATCACATTCAGAAGCACAACAGCTGATTTTATCTGCAGAGCAGCGTGCACCCTGCCAAATACCAGCACACACACACCCCACTCTCTGTATGTGTGCAAGACCTGATTATACACAATCTTAAAACAGAAAGGCGTGTGAGTCAGAACCAGAGAATTTTCAATAGTTCACTCACTTTCAACACTCCAAGACCTACAGTAGACCTGGTTGATTCGTAGCTCAATGGGCGCAGTAGGATTGGGCGGTATCCAGATTTACATACCTTTATACCCTTCCTGAACCATACCAGAGTATACGGTATTACCGACAGTGCACACATGCGGCGCCATTCCTTTCAACAACAAAAACTATATGTGCAAAGCTGTCATCAAGGCAAAGGGTGGCTACTTTAAAGAATCTCAAATTATATATATAAACCCCGGAATGAGTAGGTGTCCGCAAACGTTTGACTTGTACGATAGAGAATCTCAAATCAAATTGTATTTGTCAAATGCGCCAAATACAACAGGTGTAGTAGACCTTACAGTGAAATGCTTACTTAAGCAGTTAAGAAAATACATAAAAATGCAAGAGAGAAGAATAACAAATAATTAATGAGCAGCAGTAAATAACAATAACTGGGCTATATACAGGGGGTACCGGTACAGAATCAATGTGCGGGGGCACCGGTGTCAAGGTAATATGTACATGTAGGTAGAGTTACTCTTCAGGATCGGTGGGTCCCCTGCGGGACGTTGAGCTAACGTAGGCTAATGCAATTAGCATGAGGTTGGAAGTAACAAGAACATTTCCCAGGACATAGACACATCTGATATTGGCAGAAAGCTTAAATTCTTGTTCATCTAACTGCACTGGTCAAATTACAGTAGCTATCACAGTGAAAGAATAACATGCTATTGTTTGAGGAGAGGGCACAGTTTTGAACACGAAAATGTGCCCAATTAGGCACATTTGGAAAGTCTTGATAAAAACCTTTTTTTTTTTTTACATAAATGCAATTGTTCATTGGATCAGTCTAAAACGTTACACATACACTGTTGCCATCTTGTGGACAAAATCTAAATTACAGCTGGGCTGGAATAATACATGGCCTTTCTCTTGCATTTCAAAGATTACACAAAAAATAAAGGAACAGTTGGTTTTTTCCTTTGTATTATCTCTTACCAGATCTATTGTTACATTCTCCTACATTCCTTTCACATTTCCACAAACTTAAGTGTTTCCTTTCAAATGGTACCAAGAACATGCATTTCCTTGCTTCAGGGCCTGAGTTACAGGCAGTTTGATTTGGGTATGTCATTTTAGGCGAAAATTGGAAAAAAAGGGTCCGATCCTGAAGAGGTTTTAAAGTAACTATGCATAGATAATAACAGAAAACAGCGAAGAATGGGGGGGGGGGGTGCTTGGACCATGTTAGTTTGTTGGTGATGTGGACGCCAAGGAACTTAAGCTCTCAACTTGCTCCACTACAGCCCCGTCGATGAGAATGGTGGTGTGCTCGGTCCTCCCTTTCCTGTAGTCCACTATCATCTCCTTTGTCTTGATCACGTTGAGGGAGAGGTTGTTGTCCTTGAACCACACGGTCAGGTCTCTGACCTCCTCCCTATATGCTGTCTAATCGTTGTCCATGATCAGGCCTACCACTGTTGTGTCATCGGCAAACTCAATGATGGTGTTGGAGTCGTGCCTGACCATGCAGTCATGAGTGAACAGGGAGAACAGGAGGCGACTGAGCACGCACCCCTGAGGGGCCCCCGTGTTGAGGATCATCGTGGCGGATGTGTTGTTACCTACACTTACCACCTGGGGACAGCCTGTCAGGAAGTCCAGGATTCAGTTGCAGAGGGAGCTGTTTAGTCCCAGGGTCCTTAGCTTAGTGATACGTTGAGGGCACTATGGTGTTGAACGCTGAGCTGTAGTCAATGAATAGCATTCTCACGTACGTAGGTGTTCCTTTTGTCCATGTGTGAAAGGGTAGTGTGGAGTGCAATAGAGATTGCATCATCTGCGGATCTGTTGATGCGGTATGCAAATTGGAGTGGGTCTAGGGTTTCTGGGATAATGGTGTTGATGTGAGCCATGACCAGAATTTCAAAGTGTTTCATGACTACAGACGTGAGTGCTACGGGTTGGTAGTCATTTAGGCAGGTTACCTTAGTGTTCTTGGGCACAGGGACTATGGTGGTCTGCTTGAAACATGTTGGTATTACAGACTCAGACAGGGAGAGGATGAAAATGTCAGTGAAGACACTTGCCAGTTGGTCAGCGCATGCTCGGAGTACACGTCCTGGTAATCTGTCTGGCCCTGCGGCCTTGTGAATGTTGACCTGTTTAAAAAGGTCTTACTCACATCGGTCACTGAGAGCATGATCACACAGTTGTCCGGAACAGCTGATGCTCTCATGCATGTTTCAGTGTTACTTGCCTCGAAGCGAGCATGGAAGTTGTTTAGCTTGTCTGGTAGGCTCGTGTCCCTCTGCAGCTCTTGGTTGTGCTTCCCTTTGTAGTCTGAAATAGTTTGCAAGCCCTGCCACTTCCGACAAGCGTCGGAGCCGGTGTAGTACAATTCAATATATATAAATCGCTGTTCCGTTGCCTGCCCCGCCTCCATTTAAAGGGGTATCAACCAGATTCCTTTTCCGATGGCTTCCTCAGGCTGTGACCAGGCTTTAGACATAGTTTCAAGCTTTTATTTTGAAAAATTTGCGAGATTTTTCAAAACGCGTCAGGTGTCCTCTGATTAGTTCCTGCGCGCGACAGATGTAGCTCGACATATTCTTTCTCTATAGTATTGAATAGGTTACCGTCCGGTTGAAATATTATCGATTATGCATGTTAAAAACAACCTGAGGATTGATTATAAAAAACCTTTGACATGTTTCTACGAACATTACGGATACTTTTTGGAATTTGTCTGCCCTCGTCTGCCCTTCAGGACCGGAACGAGCCTGTGGTTTTCTGAACATAACGCGCAAACCAAATGGCGGTTTTTGGTTATAAAACTAATCTTTATTGAACAAAAATAACATTTGTGTAACTGGGAGTCTCGTGAGTACAAACATCCGAAGATTATCAAAGGTAATTTTATTGCTTTCTGACTTTTGTGACCAAGCTAATTTAAGGCTAGCTGTTCTTAGTGTTTTGTCTAGTGATTGATACTCACAAACGCTTCAATTACTTTCGCTGTAAAGCATATTTTCCAAATCTGACAGGATAGGTGGATTAACAACAAGCTAAGCTGTGTTTTGGTATATTTCACTTGTGATTTCATGATTATAAATATTTTTAGTATTAGTATTTTTTAATTTGGCGCTCTGCAGTTTAGCGGTTGTGTTTGATAAATGATCCCGGTAACGGGATCCGTGCGTCAAGAAGTTAAACAACATTGGAGGTGGCTTATGGTAGAGGAACATTCAATTATGGTAACAGCTCTGGTGGACATTCCTGCAGTCAGCATGCCAACTGCATGCTCCCTCAACTTGAGACATCTGTGGCATTGTGTTGTGTAACAAAACTGCACATTTCAGAGTAGCCTTTTATTGTCCCCAGCACAATGTAGTGATCATGCTGTTTAAATCGGCATCTTGATAATCCATCCATCTGACAGGTGTGGCATATCTTTGTCAAGGAGAAATGTTCACTAACAGGGATGTAAACAAATTTGTGCAGAATTTTAGAGAAATAACCTTTTTGTGAATATGGAAAATTTCTAGGATCTTTTATTTCAGTTCATGAAACATGGGACCAACACTTTACATGGTGCTTTAATATTTTTGTTCGATTTAGAAAGAAGCAGAGACTGAGTGCAAGCAAGAGAAAGATAAGCTTGAGAATTGAGAAGGGAAAAAACGAGATAGTCCAGGAGAGAAAGGCCACGGGACCAGATTAAACTTCCAGGCAGAAGGGCCACGTAACCAACAGAGGGAGGGAAACAGTGGAAAATCACAGACACATCCCCCTCTCAGTCGTTCTCTGCTAAACAAGAAAAGCTCCAGCAACGTTCACATAGCACCACAGTCCACTGAACACCACAGGGCTGGCACCACCCATTTGTCCGGCTGAAGGCAAAACGTGCACGTTCTGATTTCGATTGGGTGTGAATGAGGCATTGGGGTGGTGGAGGGGCAGTCTGCAATTCCTCCAGAGGCTTGGATGGGACCTTCAGACAGTGAGCTGTAAATCACAGCCTTTATAGGCCACCAGGGCATTTTCCATCCCTAGTACCCAGCAGACAGCATTGCTACACAATGTACACACCCACTGTACATGCTGCTGAATCTCACACAGATGTACTGCAATACAGTCATTAGCCAAGTGGATCTATGTTCAAATCTCACATGTAATTAGTGATGGCAGTTACCGTTTCACTAACGGTTTTGAAACGAACACCTGACTGACGGGGCGTTTGAGCATTCATGCAGTTGAATGTTTCTGCGATAACATGGACTTAACGACGTGATGAAACTTTGTTGCTCCAAGTCTTTGGTTGCTTAGGAAACACCCTCCACAATGCAGCAGCAGCACACATAGAAACACAATGAATAGAACAGGCTTGGAACCTCTAACCCTGGCAATTTGACTGGTAACCTCATAGGTATACTCGCAATAGTCCGGGTCGCGGTATTCACGTAATAAGGAATTCCCCTTGACCACTCCAACAAAATGAGAACCAACATTCTTTCCAATTGACCCCTATTGTAAAAGAGGCAACTTCGTTGTCGATTTAAAATTATAATTTTTTACAGAAATAACAAAACATGCCGAAAAGCTGTGTTGGTCAATGTACATGTAACCAGGTAAAAAAATCTGACCTACGATTCACAAAGCTCCAGCATAGGGAAATAGAGCCTACGAGAAGAACCCTGTTGCTTCAGACTATTCAGCATGGGAAATGTGGGGTCCCGGTGTCCAAGTAGGCTACACGTAGCTATGTGTGTGGAAAATATTTCATCACAGGATAGACATTTAACTTGTATAGTACAGTCTGTAACGCCAGTCACTACTTGTAGCTGTACAAGTTTGTTTTCATGGTTAGTCTTGGCTAGCAAAGACGTCAATTAAGGCAGCCCCCCGCACCACTCAGATTCAGAGAGGTTGGGATGAATACGGAAGACACATTTCAGTTGAATGCATTCAGTTGTACAACTGACTAGGTATCCCCCTTTCCCTTAGGCCATCACTGACTTGAATGGGGACACCTGCTCTATTTATTCTATTTCTATGGCAGCACATGCAGTCAGGAGCCGAGGAGAAAACACACACGTGTCAATGTAGAAAATATTAAAAAGAAAAAGAAAAACCCTTGAATGAGTGTTCAAAACACGAGATGTACACACGTTCAAAAGTTTGGGGTCACTTAGAAATGTCCTTGTTTTTGAAAGAAAAGCACATTTTTTGTCAATTAAAATAACATCAAATTGATCAGAAATACAGTGAGGACATTGTTCCTGTAGTAAATGACTATTGTAGCTGGAAATGGCAGATATTTAATGGTATATCTACACAGGCATACAGAGGCCCATTATCAGCAACCATCACTCCTGTGTTCCAATGGCACGTTGTGTTTGCTAATCCAAGTTTATCATTTTAACCTCACTAGGGTATGTGGGATGCAAGCATATAGTTCCTTAACCTCTCTGGTACGCTAACGTCCCACCTCGTCAACAGCCAGTGAAACTGCAGGGTGCCAAATTCAAAATAGAAATCCCATAATTAAGATTCCTCAAACATACAGGTAATTTACACCATTTTAAAGATACACTTGTTGTAAATCCAGCCACAGTGTCCGATTTCAAAAAGGCTTTACGATGAAATCACACCAAACGATTATGTTAGGTCAGAGCCAAGTCACAGAAAAACACAGCCATTTTCCCAGCCAAAGAGAAGAGTCACAAATAGCAGAAATAGAGATAAAATTAACCACTAACCTTTGATGATCTTCATCAGATGACACTCATAGGACTTCATGTATGTTTTGTTCGATAAAGTCCATCATTTATGTCCAAATACCTCCTTTTTGTTCACGCGTTTAGCCCAGTAATCAAATTCATGAGGCGCGAACAGTAGGTGCAGACGAAAAGTCAAAAAGTTCAGTTACAGTCCGTAGAAACATGTCAAACGATGTATAGAATCAATCTTTAGGATGTTTTTAACATAAATCCTCAATGGTCCAACCGGAGAATTCCTTTGTCTTTAGAATTGCAATGGAATGCAGGCTCTCTCTCACGTGAACGCGCGTGGTCAGCTCATGGCACTCTGGGAGAGACCTTACTCAATCCCCTCTCATTCACCCCCACTTCACAGTAGAAGCATCAAACAAGGTTCTAAAGACTGTTGACATCTAGTGAAAGCCTTAGGAAGTGCAATATGACCCCATAGACACTGTGTATTCGATAGGCCAAGAGTTGAAAAACTACAAACCTCAGATTTCCCACTTCCGGGTTGGAATTTTCTCAGGTTTTCGCCTACCATTTGAGTTCTGTTATACTCACAGACATCATTCAAACAGTTTTAGAAACTTCAGAGTGTTTTCTATCCAAATCTACTAATTACATGCATATTTTAGCTTTTATGGCTGAGTAGCAGGCAGTTTAATTTGGGCACGTTTTTCATCCAAAATTCCCAATGCTGCCCCCTACCCTAGTAAAGTTAATAATGTATTCGTTGGAAGCGGCTCCTTCTCCATGGCTATCACTGCCACTGTTTTCACCTACATTACACATTTTTCGTGGTTAATAGTGGCTACTCCATCACGAGGTGCTAAGTGGTTTTTAGTGGGCGTATCTCTCCAGGTGCATATTGTCACTTCTCCGCACATTCCTGCTGCGTCAGAGGTGAAATGGACTGCTGTACCCAATTATTCTATATCGACATTATAGAAAATGTATCTAAATGTTTTTATATCGTTATTGAGGGAAGTAATTACCTCGATAATTATTGATATGTCGCCAAGCCCTAATATAAAAAACGGAGATCGTGGTCATTGGCTGGCCAATTCCTGTCATCCAAAATTCCATGACCGTCACAGCCCTAGATGTAATTAAGTTACACACCGAAATGAAGTCCTATTCATGGGTTGCACGTTTCGTCACAATAATGTTTTGAACGTTCGTTTGGAATGATACCCGACTGAGCATTCTACTCAATGCATCGTCAATGAGCGCTGATGAAGATCGCATCAAAAGTGTATTATGGTTTCTTGGAAATAATATGATATTTAAAAGGAAGCAAATAATTAGTAGGAAAACCTTGTCATAATTTTGATGTTGCCAGATTGACTTTAGATGCAGTATAACGTTAGCTAGCTAGCTAAAATTGAGGGGAGGCCACTGGATTTTAACTAGCTAACGTTAGCATTGCTAGCTATTTTTGACAAACTTTGCTAGCTAATGACAACATTGCCATCTGTCTAAAGTAAATTTGACCACATGATAATGCTGGCAGAGGTTTCCTACTAAATATTTTACTACTTTAGCAATGTCATCGTATTTCCAGGCACTATGGTGTAATTTAGACTAAATAGTAGTTAAACCCAGTAATTCTGGACAGAGGCTATCACCACTATGGCTTTGCCGGCAGAGGGCAGATTGAGAAGGTTCATAACAATGGCATGACGCGACCGAGTGACGGAGGTGCAAACTATGGATAGGATGCATGACAAATCTCATAGCTAATCATATGAATTCCAGACATGTCCATGATGGCAGAATCATAATAACGATGCACAAAGTCAGTGTTAGCCAGAGGAACAACAACGTCCAAAGTGCGGTGACAAGCACGAACAGACAGGCTGCTATTTTGTCAAATTGACAGTTGAATATAAGGAGCCAGTCCACTCTACTACCTGAACAGTTAACAAAACCACAGGGAGTTACACCTGACCACTTACTTGTAGACCACTATCGGGTTGGTCGATAACAGTAAACATTTGACCATTTCTAATCAATTACTAAAAGCACCAACATGTGACTCAATCGATGGGGCTAGAGAAGAACCAGGCAGCAACAATCAGCACTTTGGTGAAAACCATTGATCAAGGTAGCATTTGTTAACCATGCCAATTGTGAGGAACAATCTGTTTTACATTTTAGTCATTTAGCAGACGCTCATATCCAGAGCGACTTACAGTAGTGAGTGCATACATGTCACACTTTCTTTTTTTAATACTGTTAAAATCTACAGTCCAATAGGCCTTCATAGAGAGCAATGGGGGGGCGAAAATGGTCATCGGAAAATGACCTGTTGAATGGTGATTGATTGTTATTGAAGCAAACAACTGTCCACTAGAGGGAGTGTTTGCAGATGTCTATGGGGGAAGTAGGCAATAGAATGATTGATTCAATTCCACATCCTCTCCTCATCCTGTGTCCAATTATGGGTCATACTCTGCTTGCTGGAGGAGAGATTGGATTTCCTCTATTCCAATATCACGTACATGACATCCTCATCACTGTGAAAAGATGAATCCGTCTCTCAGCTCCAAGCATGTCATCATGACATCAGTTGAACATGCTCTCTCTGTATAGGAGAGAGACATACACCTCCACTCCTGAGACTCACTGCCAGGATAACATTTAATGAAAAATAAAATGTTATGGTCACAGATAGGTGCAGTGAAATGTGTTTTATAGGGTCAGCCTGCATTTGTAGTATAGCAACCTAGGAGCAAATGAGGGTTAAGTGCCTTGCTCAAGGGCACAGACAGATGTTTAACCTTGTTGGCTCAGGTATTCCAACCAGTGACCTTTCGGTTACCGGCCCAACGCTCTAACCACTAGGCTACCTACCACTCATGAGGTAAGCAAGCAACATTTCATCCTCTCGCGCTCACACACACACACACACACACACACACACACACACACACACAGTGACCTAACAGGCAGCCGCAGCACCCTCAGCTGACAGAGCTTTATCGAGGCCACAGGGCCATCACACCGTTACCAGCATGCATCAGCTGCTTCCTGTCAGCAGCCCTCCTGTTGCACAGTGGGGGCGTTTACTTCTCACGACCCACTGTCTTACTGCTGGGTCAAAACAGACACCCTACCCTAAACTATACTGTTTGACTGCTATAGCCTAATATTGCGAAAAGGTCAGGGAATTAATATTTGTTAATGTTGTATGACATCGTCATCACATAATATATGCCTATGTGCTTGATTACCTATGTATTGTCATATGGGTTTGTTTGTTTGTGTCTGCACTAATGACACTAGGTCCATGAGGAGCCCAGTCATGCTTACTGGCTGTCGTTCATTTAAGCCTAAACTTCCAGGGAGAGAGAGGGAATGATTATCCTGCGCTGCAGACTTTGGAGGTTGGAAATAATTACTTAATACCCCATGCGTGGTCCAAAATTGTGATTTTCCAGTGGCTGTTAACACTTACAACAGGTAGGTTCTTATGGAAACAAAAACGGGACTAAGAGTTTGGTAACTCAAAATTGCTGACCTACAGTGCATTACAGCCTTATTCTAAAATGGATGAAATAAATTGGTTATCCTCAATCTACACACAATACCCCATAATGACAAAACGAAAACAGGTTTAGACATTTTTGCAAATGTATTAAAAATAAAACAGAAATTGCTTATTTACATAAGTATTCAGACCCTTTGATACGAGACATGAAATTGAGCTTCAGCGTATCCTGTTTCCATTGATCATCCTTGATGCTTCTACAACTTCATTGGAGTCCACCTGTGGTAAATTCAATTGATTGGACATGATTTGGAAAGGCACACACACCTGTCTATATAAAGACACCTGTCTTTATAAGTGCACGTCAGAGCAAAAACCAAGCCATGAGGTCGAAGGAATTGTCCATCCGAGACAGATCCGAGACAGGATTGTGCCGAGGCACAGATCTGGGGAAGGGTACCAAAACATTTCTGCAGCATTGAAGGTCCCCAAGAACACAGTTACCTCCATCATTCTTAAATGGAAGAAGTTAGGCTCCACCAAGACTCTTCCTAGAGCTGGCCACCTGGCCAAATTGAGCAATTGAGGGAGAGGGTCCTTGGTCAGGGAGGTGACCAAGAATCTGATGGTCACTATGACAGAGTTCCTCTGTTAGGATGGGAGAACTTTCCAGGACAACCCTCTCTGCAGCACTCTACCAATCAGGCCTTTATGGTAGTGGCCAGACAGAAGCCACTCCTCAGTAAAAGGCACAACAGTCCACTTGGAGTTTGCCAAAACGCCGCTAAAGGACTCTCAGACCATGAGAAACAAGATTCTCTGGTCTGATGAAACCAAGAATGAACTCTTTGGCCTGAGGAAACATGGCAGCATCCCTACGGCAAAGCATGGTGGTGGCAGCATCATGCTGTGGAAATATTTTTCAGCGGCAGGGACTGGGAGACCAGTCAGGATCGAGGGAAAGATGAACAGAGAAAAGTACAGAGAGATCCCTGATGAAAACCTGCTCCAGAGCTCTCAGGACCTCAGACTGGGGTGAAGGTTCACCTTCCAACAGGACAACGACCCTAAGCACACAGCCAAGACAACACACAAGTGGCTTCGGGACAAGTCTCTGAATGTCCTTGAGTGGCCCTGCCAGAGCCCGGACTTGAACATCTCTAGAGAGTAGAGGTCGACCGATTAATCGGAATGGCCGATTAATTAGGGCCGATTTCAAGTTTTCATAACAATCGGAAATCGGTATTTTTGGACACCTTTATGTAATCTTTATTTAACTAGGCAAGTCAGTTAAGAACACATTCTTATTTTCAATGACTGCCTAGGAACGGTGGGTTAACTGCCTCGTTCAAGGGCAGAACGACAGATTTTCACCTTGTCAGCTCGGGGGATCCAATCTTGCAACCTTACAGTTAACTAGTCCTTGTGCACTCCACAGGGAGACTGCCTGTTACGCGAATGCAGTAAGCCAAGGTAAGTTGCTAGCTAGCATTAAACTTATCTTATAAAAAACAATCAATCAATCATAATCACTAGTTAACTACACATGGTTGATGATATTACTAGATATTAACTAGCGTGTCCTGCGTTGCATATAATCTGACTGAGCATACAAGCATACCAGTATCTAACTGAGCGGTGGTAGGCAGAAGCAGGCGCGTAAACATTCATTCAAACAGCACTTTCGTGCGTTTTGCCAGCAGCTCTTCGTTGTGCTTCAAGCATTGCGCCGTTTAGGACTTCAAGCCTATCAACTCCCGAGATGAGGCTGGTGTAACCGAAGTGAAATGGCTAGCTAGTTAGCGCGCGCTAATAGCGTTTCAAACGTCACTCACTCTGAGCCTTGGAGTGGTTGTTTCCCTTGCTCTGCATGGGTAACGCTGCTTCGAGGGTGGCTGTTGTCGTGTTCCTGGTTCGAGCCCAGGGAGGAGCGAGGAGAGGGACGGAAGCTATACTGTTACACTGGCAATACTAAAGCGCCTATAAGAACATCCAATAGTCAAAGGTTAATGAAATACAAATGGTACAGAGAGAAATAGTCCTATGTTAAAAGGAACCACCAGCTGTCATATGTTCTCATGTTCTGAGCAAGGAACTTAAACGTTAGCTTTCTTACATGGCACATAATGCACTTTTACTTTCTTCTCCAACACTTTGTTTTTGCATTATTTAAACCAAATTGAACATGTTTCATTATTTATTTGAGGCTAAATTGATTTTATTGACGTATTATATTAAGTTAAAATAAGTGTTCATTCAGTATTGTTGTAATTGTCATTATTACAAATAAATAAATAAATAAAAATCGGCCGATTAATCGGTATCTGCTTTTTTGGTCCTCCAATAATCGGTATCGGCGTTGAAAAATCATAATCGGTCGACCTCTACTAGAGAGACCTGAAAATAGCTGTGCAGCGACACTCCCCATCCAACCTGACAGAGCTTGAGAGCATCTGCAGAGAAAAATGGGAGAAACTCCCAAAATACAGGTGTGCCAAGATTGTAGAGTCATACCCAGGAGAAGACACAAGGCTGTAATCACTGCCAAAGGTACATCAACAAAGCTGTCATTAAGGCAAAGGGTGGCTACTGAAGAATCTCAAATATTTTTTATTTGTTTAACACTTTTTTGGTTACTACATGATTCCATATGTGTTATTGCATAGTGTTGATGTCATCACTATTATTCTACAATGTAGAAAATAGTAAAAAATTAAGAAAAACCCTGGAATGAGTAGGTGTGTCCAAACGTTCGACTGGTACTGTACGTAAATGTGATATTTCTTATTTTATGGGGGGATTAGGAAAAAGTCAAGGGTTTTGAATACTCTCCAAATGCATTGTATTATTAGTAGCGTGTCAATGCTATAGGCCTATAAACCATTTAAAATGTGCATGGAAACCCATTTATAACTTAGTGGATTCCCTATAGTAGTCTAGCTGATTGACAGCTCCCAATAGACATCACCATTATGCTGTCATGAAGTGTGAACACTTGCTGACTGCATAAGAGAGAGGACTTCCTGTGAGCGCCATCATGCATCAGCACTCTAATGGAAATCCTTAATTGAAACCGACCAGTCCAGTATGACACCCATCAGAGAGATCCAGGAGGACCCACAAACATACCAAGAGATAGCTGGGATTTGTAAAAGGTCAGATGACAAAGCCTTGAGGCATGTTGATACTTAATATTCCTAATTCCTATTAATATTTGATGATAATCATTCATAATTCATAATAGGCCTTTAGGGAAAATATCAGACTTAAGTCTTGATAGGAAAATGCATAATTGTGTCCCCATTTTACAGTTGTCTAAATTAAACTTTACATCACCATAAAAAAAGATTGAGCAGGTTAAATAAGCCTTATCTACAACAAACTGCTGGATACTTTCTGGTCAAAAAAGGTGCTGCATCTTACCTGAAGTTCACACCAGGCAACTTCCACCCACGTGTCGGTATCCAGACCTTTATAGACAGTCTTGAAGGACCCTCTCCCGAGCTCAATATCAAACTTGAGAAACCGTCCCCCAGGGGATGTGGAAACAGCTTTCATTTCGGCCTCTTCCTCGTTCTCGTCGCTGGCAGTTCTGATAGCATTTTTACTGCCGTCGGTTGATGTAACGTTCAATGTATCCCCAGCTTTCTCCTTCTCATCAGCGCTGGCACTCTCTGTGGCGCTGTCTTTCTGCCCCCCTTGACTCTCGGTGCTGGAGCCCTCCTGTGGCCCCGACCAAGCCCCCCGTGTCCTGTCAACTATCGTGCGCAGGTTTATGTTGAGGATTTTACTGCTGTTGTCACATTCTGGCACCTCAAAGGCCTGTTCATCCGAGTCCGAGAACCACAAACTTCTCCTGATGAATCTTTGACGAACTATCAGCTGATAATTCGATGGAGGATACGAACTTGGGTCGCTCCCACCTCTCACGACTGTCGAAGTGCCCATATTATTGATGTTTCCGTCGCTGATGGTCTCATAAATATTTATGTTGAGATCACATTGTGAATTGGGAACAGATGGATATTTAAATCCATCGTGCTCGGTACCCGATTCCATGGCGATTTCACTTTTGAATCACTGACGTTTCTAGATGAATGCCATATGGTTGTTCCGGACACTAAGGCGGAGTGGGGACGGAAGACCTGCAGCACCCGCTCGGTTACGCAATTCTCCAGCATGGGGGTATCAAAGGAACGATGTCAGTCTGCACATCCAATCTAGACGAAAGCAAAGAGTTAAAATATGTAAAAAGGAGTGGATGAAAGCATTGACATGGCTTTGCATTTCGCAACACATATGGAATATAACGTTAACTAGCTAAACCAGCTTGGTCTCTGCTTCCTGTCATAAGCAACCAAAGTTGAGAAATTAAAAACAAATGGTTAACACTAAAAAAAACTAGCTGAATAGGTGTAGCCAGTTTGCTAGCTATTTAGCTAATGCACGTAAACGTCAGCATTTAGCTATAGTACTGATTTAGCAGGTGCACATCAATTTAATGTCGAGATTCGCGTTAGCGAGGGAGTTAATGAAGTGACAACTGTATCCAGCTACCCGTAAAAAAAAAAAGCTAATAACTAGCTCCCACTCCAATAATTCAAAAATATTCGTGGTAGCTTGTCTGTAGCTGCTTATGTACATTTCGAGCAGGCGAAGAAGCTGGGGTTTTGTCTAGGATACAGCTTGTCAAAGTTGACTTGTAACGTTACATTCTCGTAGCAGGTTTAGGAGAATTTACGCACAACGCAGTAGGTTAGGATAATTAGATTAAAGTTTGATAAGGGTTATCTAAAATGAAAGAAAAATATATATTTGACAAAAGCGGTATCCCATCTAGAAATGACGAGGCTGGCTGACGCCTACTAGCCGACTGATGACGCTAGCTCCGTCCGACTGAAACAACGACGAGACAGCTAAATTAGGTTTTTTTTTATTTATCTATCGGTCTATACATATTTGCTTATTTTCGCTCCATGGGTCCAAGCTGTAGCTAATAAATCATAAACGAGAAAACTGTTGCCATTTCGGACCGAATATCACCAACCTTGCATCCCTCGCCTACGTCTTATATAGCCCTGTTGCCGCCAAATGACTAGCGGCTATGCAGGCTGTCTCATCCGATGTGGTGGGAGCTTCGCCTGCTGTGGAGCTTTCTGCAGGTTACCGGCGCGAGTGTCTCATACGGCTTTCAGAGGCGATGAATCTTCAACGTAGTGTTGTAATGCTGATTGAATGTCCAGGTGAATATTCTCAGCATTAAATTGACAACGTTAATAGCTCGCCCACGTTTCGCATCGCACAATATACGCAACTGCGAGGTCCCCTTTTTACACATTGATTCCACGCCCCTAGTAACGACTGGACCTCCTGCTACGTGACAACAGAGGAGGGGAGACGTGTTGACCCAGCCCATTTGCTTGAAATAATATAATCCCGAAAAGATACACGAAATAGGCATATAGGCTATGGCACTTGTTCAAAACCCTAAACTAGCCTACTTCTTTCAATTTATTGAGGTGTATGGCAGGGGGCTATACATTTGATTGAAGACAGCTAAATTAACTAAACTCAGCAAAAAAAGAAACGTCCCTTTTTCAGGACCCTGTCTTTCAAAGATAATTTGTAAAAATCCAAATAACTTCACAGATCTTCATTCTAAAGAGTTTAAACACTTTCCCATGCTTGTTCAATGAACCATAAACAATTAATGAACATGCACCCGTGGAACGTCGTTAAGACACTAACAGCTTACAGACGGCAAGCAATTAAGGTCACAGTTATGACAATTTAGGACACTAAAAAGGCCTTTCTACTGACTCTGAAAAACACCAAAAGAAAGATGCCCAAGGTCCCTGCTCATATGCGTGAACGTGCCTTAGGCGTGCTGCAAGGAGGCATGAGGACTGCAGATGTGGCCAGGGTAATAAATTGCAATGTTCGTACTGTGAGACGCCTAAGACAGCGCTACAGGGAGACAGGACGGACAGCTGATTGTCCTCGCAGTGGCAGACCACGTGTAATAACACCTTAATTTAGCTGATCGGTACATCCGAACATCACACCTGATGGACGGATTCACGTTTATCGTCGAAGGAATGAGCGTTACACCGAGGCCTGTACTCTGGAGTGGGATCGATTTGGAGGTGGAGGGTCCGTTATGGTCTGGGGCGGTGTCTCACAGCATCATCGGACTGAGCTTGTTGTCATTGCAGGCAATCTCAATGCTGTGCGTTACAGGGAAGACATCCTCCTCCCTCATGTGGTACCCTTCCTGCATGCTCATCCTGACATGACCTTTCAGCATGACAATGTCACCAGCCATACTGCTCATTCTATGCATGATTTCATGCAAGACTGGAATGTCAGTGTTCTGCCATGGCCAGCAAAGAGCCCGGATCTCAATCCAATTGAGCACATCTGGGACCTGTTGGATCGGTTGGTGAGGGCTAGGGCCATTCCCCCCAGAAATGTCCAGGAACTTGCAAGTGCCTTGGTGGAAGAGTGGGGTAACATCTCACAGCAAGAACGGGCAAATCTGGTGCAGTCCATGAGGCGGAGATGCACTGCAGTACTTAATGCAGCTGGTGGCCACACCAGATACTGACTGTTACTTTTGATTTTGACCCCCTTTGTTCAGGGACAAAATTATTCCATTTCTGTTATTCACATGTCTGTGGAACTTGTTCAGTTTATTTTTCAGTTGTTGAATGTTGTTATGTTCATACAAATATTTACACATGTTAAGTTTGCTGAACATTAACACAGTTGACAGTGAGCGGACGTTTCTTTTTTTGCTACGTTTATTTCCCATGACTAGGTCTCTCTCATTTCAATTTAAGGGCTTTATTGGCATGGGAAACATGCCAAAGCAAGTGAAGTAGATAAAACAAAAGTGAAATAAACAATCAAAAATAACAGTAAACATTACACTCACAAAAGTTCCAAAAGAATAAAGACATTTCAAATGTCATATTATGTGCAAGTAGTTAAAGTACAAAAGGGAAAATAAATAAACGTACATTTGGGTTGTATTTACAATGGTGTTTGTTCTTCACTGGTTGCCTTTTTCTTGTGGCAACAGGTAACAAATTTTGCTGCTCTGACGGCACACTGTGGTATTTCACCCACTAGATATGGGAGTTTATCAAAATTGGGTTTGTTTTCGAATTCTTTGTGGGTCTGTGTAATCTGAGACAAATATCAATCAAATGTCTTTATAAAGCCCTTTTTACATCATCACAAAGTTCTATAAAAAACCCAGCCTAAAACCCCAAACAGCAAGCAATGCAGATGTAGAAGCATGGTGGCTAGGAAAAACTCCCTAGAAAGGCAGGAACCTAGGAAGAAACCTAGAGAGGAACCAGGCTCTGAGGGGTGGCCAGTCCTCTTCTGGCTGTGCCGGATGGAGATTCTAACAGTACATGGCCAAGATGTTCAAACGTTCATAGATGACCAGCAGGGTCAAATAATAATAATCACAGTGGTTGTAGAGGGTGCAACAGGTCAGCACCTCAGGAGTAAATGTCAGTTGGCTTTTCATAGCCGAGCATTCAGAGACAGCAGGTGTGGTAGAGAGAGAGAGTCGAAAAACAGCAGGTCCGGGACAAGGTAGCACCTCTAATATGGTCATACATTTGGCAGGAAGTGCAGCTCAGTTTCCAGTGTTGGAAAAAGTACCCAATTGTAATACTTAAGCAAAAGTAAAGATATCTTAATATAAAATGACACAAGGAAAAGTGAAAGTCACCCAGTAAAATACTACTTGAGTAAAAGTCTAAAAGTATTTGGTTTTAAATTTACTTAAGTATCAAAAGTAAAGGTAATTTCTAAAATATACTTAAGTATCAAAAGTAAAAGTGTAAATAATTTCAATTCCTTATATTAAGCAAACCACACAGCACCATTTTCTTGTTTTTTTAATTTATGGATAGACAGAGGCACTCAGACATAATTTACAAACGAAGCACATGTGTGAATTGGACACTTTTCCTGTCCTGTTAAACATTCAAAATGTAAGTACTTTTGGGTGTCAGGGAAAATGTATGGAGTAAAAAGTACATTATTGTTTTTTAGGAATGTAGAGAAGTAAAAGTAAAACTAGTCAAAAATATAAAGAGTAAAGTAAAGTACAGATACCCCAAAACACTACTTAAGTAGAACTTTAAAGTATTTTTACTTAAGTACTTTACACCCCTGTCAGTTTCCACCTTGTCACGCCCTGACCTGAGATATCTCTGTTTTCTTTATATTTTGGTTAGGTCAGGGTGTGACTAGGGTGGATACGCTAGTTTTTGTATTGTCTAGGGGTTTTGTATTGTCTAGGGGTTTTATATGTCTAGGGGTTTTGTAGGTCTAGGTATTTGTATGTTTATGGTGGCCTGATATGGTGCCCAATCAGAGGCAGCTGTTTATTTTTGTCTCATATTTAGGTAGCCATTTCCCTTTGGTGTTTGTAGGTTCTTATTCTATGTTTAGTTGCCTGTCTGCACTATTCATATAGCTTCACGTTTTGTTGTTTTGTTAGTTTGTTCAGTGTTCTTTCTTTAATAAAAGAAGAATGTACGCATACCACGCTGCACCTTGGTCCGATCTTTAGGACGAACGTGACAGAAGAACCCACCATAAATGGACCAAGCAGCGTGTTCAGGAGGAATGGACCTGGGAGGAGATTTTGGATGGAGCAGGACCCTGGACGCAGGCTGAGGAGTATCGCCTTCCGAAGAAGGAAATGGAGGCAGCAAAAGCGGAACGGCGATATTACGAGGAGTTATACCAAGGAGGTAGGCGGAGCTGAGGAGCGAACCAGAGCCAGTCAGGGAGTCGGATGAGGAGTTCAACGCAAGAATCCGGAGAGAGGTGCTAGCATTGAGAGTGCTGCAGAGCAGGCGTGCTGGGGAGCGTGTGACTGGTCAGACACCGTGTGTTACGCAGTGATGCGCACGGTGTCTCCAGTTTGCATTCATAGCCCGGTGCGCTCTATTCCAGCTCTTCGCACTTGCCGGGCTCAAGTGAGCATCCAGCCAGGACGCATTGTGCCAGCTCTACGCTCCAGATCTCCAGTGCGCCTCAGCAGTCCAGTACGTCCTGTGCCTCCTCTACGCACTCGCCCTGAGGTGCGTGTCCCCAGCCCGGTACCACCAGTGCCGGCACCACGCATCAGACCTCCAGTGCACCTCCACAGTCCAGTACGCCCTGTGCCTCCTCTCCGCACTCGCCCTGAGATGCGTGTCATCAGCCCGGTACCACCAGTTCCGGCACCACGCATCAGGCCTCCAGTGCGCTTCCACAGTCCAGTACGGCCTGTGCCTCTTCCCCGCACTCGCCCTGAGGTGCGTGTCCTCAGCCCGGTACCACCAGTTCCGGCACCACGCATCAGGCCTCCAGTGCGCTTCCACAGTCCAGTACGGCCTGTGCCTCTTCCCCGCACTCGCCCTGAGGTGCGTGTCCTCAGCCCGGTACCACCAGTCCGGTACCACCAGTTCCAGCACCACGCACCAGGCCTACTGTGCGCCTCAGCAGGTCAGAGTCGGCCGTCTGCCCAGCGCCGCCTGCGCTGTCCGTCTGGCGGGCGGCTCTGGCGGCTCCTGACTGGCGGGCGGCTCTGGCGGCTCCTGACTGGCGGGCGGCTCTGACGGCTCGGGACAGACGGGCGGCTCTGGCGGCTCCTGACTGACGGGCGGCTCTGGCGGCTCCTGACTGACGGGCTGCTCTGACGGCTCGGGATAGACGGGCGGCTCTGACGGCGCTGGGTAGGCAGGCAGCTCAGATGGCGCTGGGCAGGCAGGCAGCTCAGATGGCGCTGGGCAGGCAGGCAGCTCAGATGGCCCTGAGCAGGTAGGCAGCTCAGATGGCGCTGAGCAGGCAGGCAGCTCAGATGGCGCTGAGCAGACAGGCAGCTCAGACGGCGCTGGGCAGACGGGCAGCGCAGACGGCGCTGGGCAGACGGACAGCGCAGGCGGCGCTGGGCAGACGGCCGACTCTGACCTGCTGAGGCGCACAGTAGGCCTGGTGCGTGGTGCTGGAACTGGTGGTACCGGACTGGAGACACGCACCACTAGGCGAGTGCGGGGAGCAGGAACAGGGCACACTGGACTCTCGAGGCGCACTATAAGCCTGGTGCGTGGTACCGGCACTGGTGGTACCGGGCTGAGGACACGCACCTCAGGGCGAGTGCGGGGAGAAGGAACAGTGCGTACAGGGCTCTGGATACGCACTTTAGGCTTGGTGCGTGGTGCCGGAACTGGTGGTACCGGGCTGGAGACACGCACCACAGGGAGAGTGCGTGGAGGAGGAACAGAGTTCTGGAGACGCACAGGAAGTCTGGTGCGTGGTGTAGGCACTGGTGTTACTGGGCTGGGGCGAGGAGGTGGCGCCGGATATACCGGACCGTGAAGGCGTCCTGGCTCCCTTGAGCATCGAGCCTGCCCAACCTTACCTGGTTGAATGATCCCCGTAGCCCGACCAGTGCGGGGAGGTGGAATAACCCGCACTGGGCTGTGCAGGCGAACCGGGGACACCATGCGTAAGGCTGGTGCCATGTACACCGGCCCGAGGAGACGCACTGGAGACCAGATGTGTTGAGCCGGCTTCATGACACCTGGCTCAATGCTCTAGCCTTGCCGATACGTGGAGCTGGGATGTACCGCACCGGGCTATGCACACGTACATGAGACACCGTGCGCTCTTCCGCATAACACGGTGTCTGCCCGTACTCTCGCTTTCCACGGTAAGCCCGGGAAGTTGGCGCAGGTCTCCTACCTGACTTCGCCACACTCCCCTTTAGCCACCCCCCAAGAAATGTTTTGGGTTTCTTCTCGGGCTTCCTGGCCAGCCGTGTTCCTTCATAACACCGGTTCCCCTTCGCAGCTGCTTCCGCTCTCCTAGCTGCCTCCACCTGTTCCCATGGAAGGCGATCCTTACCAGCCAGGATCTCCTCCCATGTGTAGCAACCCTTTCCGTCCAACACGTCCTCCCAAGTCCATTCCTCCTGGTACCGCTGCTGCTGCCGCTGCTGCCCGTTACTACGCTGCTTGGTCCGAGTTTGGTGGGTGGTTCTGTAACGGCAGCCTTCCTCCTCTTCACAAGAAGAGAAGGTGTAGCAAGGATCGGACCACCACGCAGCGTAGCCAGTGCTCAACATGTTTAATTACGAAACTGTGAACACTTACAAATAACAAAATAATAAATGTGGCAAACCGATACAGTCCTAGCTGGTGCAGAGAAACACAAAGACAGGAAACAACCACCCACAATCCCCAACACAAAACAAGCCACCTAAATATGATTCCCAATCAGAGACAACACAAAACACCTGCCTCTGATTGGGAACCATATTAGGCCAAACATAGAAACAGACAAACTAGACACACAACATAGAATGCCCACCCAGCTCACATCATGACCAACACTAAAACAAGCAAAACACACAAGAACTATGGTCAGAACGTGACAATCTCTCTGTAGGTGCTGGCTTTGTTATGGAAGGTTTGGAAATCGCTTCCTTTTAGGTGGTTGTAGAATTTAATGACTATTTTCTGTATTTTGATAATTAGCTGGTATCGGCCTAATTCTGCTCTGCATCCATTATTTAATGTTTTACGCTCCACACAGAGGATGTTTTTGCAGAATTCTGCATGCTGAGTTTCAATTTAGTGTTTCTTCCATTTTGTGAATTCTTGGTTGGTGAGCGGACCCCAAACCGCCATAAAGGGCAATGGGTTCTATAACTGATTGAAGTATTTTTAGCCAGATGCTAATTGATATGTCGAAATGTCTCTCAGATCGTTCACAGCTTTGTGGAAGTTACCTGTGGCGCTGATGTTTAGACCGAGGTATGTATCGTTTTTTGTGTGCTCTAGGGCAACGGTTTCTAGATGGAATTTCTATTCGTGGTCCTGGCAACTGGACCTTTTTTGGAACACCATTATTTTTGTCTTACTGAGATTTACTGTCTGACAGAATATGTGCAGAAGATCTAGGTGCTGCTGTAGGCCCTCTTTGGTTGGGGACAGAAGCACCAGATCATCAGAAAACAGTAGACATTTGACTTCAGATTCTAGTAGGGTGAGGCCGGGTGCTGCAGACTGTTCTAGTGCCCTTGACAGTTTGTTAATATCACATTTCAGGTAAGACCCAGATGCAGACAGTGTCGAAGTAACAAAAGTTTATTACTAGTACAGGGGCAGGCAAAACGACAAGTCAAGGGCAGGCAGAGGTCAGTAATCCAGATAGGGTGCAAAAGGTCCAGAACGGCAGGCAGTCTCTGGGTCAGAGCAGGCAGGGATCAATAATCCAGTGGGTGTGGCAGGGTACAGAATGGCAGGCAGATTCAGGGTCAGGAACGGCAGAATGGTCAAAACAGTGAAAAACTAGAAAACAGGAACTAGAACAGACAGGAGTAAGGGGGAAAACACTTGTAGGTTTCACGAAACAAAACGAACTGGCAACAGACAAACAGAGAACACAGGTATAAATACACTGGGGATAATGGGGAAGATTGGCGACACCTGGAGGGGGGTGGAGACAAGCACAAAGACAGGCGAAACAGATCAGGTTGTGACAGTACCCCCCCTACCCCCCTGGGGGCGCATACCTGGTTGACTGGGGTGACGGCATTGGAAATCTGCGATGAGACCAGGGACCCAGCACCTCTCCTCCGGGCCATAATCCTCCCAGTCAACCAGGTACTGGAATCCCCTGCCCCGAGGTCGAACCTTCAGGAGACGCCTCACCGTGTACGCCGGTTGGCCACTAATGAGACGGGGGTGGGCCTGGAAACGGGAGACAAAGGGCTATGAGACATGGGTTTAATTCTGGAAACATGAAAAGTGGGATGTGTACGGAGGGTACAGGCAACAGAAGACGAACAGCAGAGGGGCTAATGACCTTGGAGATGGGGAACGGGCAGATAAACCGGGGGGAGAGTTTGCGGGGTTCCACCAGGGAACACTCAAAAGGCGATAGACCTGTGACAGAGCAAGGAAAGGTGTTGCGGGCGTATTCGACCCACACTAGTTGCTGGCTCCAGGTGGTAGGGTTGGCGGAGACCATGCAGCGCAGAGTCATCTACAGGTCTTGGTTGGCTCACTCCAACTGGTCGTTGGACCAGTGGTGGAACCCGGAGGGCAAGCTGGCCGATGACCCAATGAGTGTGCAGAACGCCTTCCAGAACCGGGACGAGAACTGAGGACCCCAGTCGGAGACCATGTCCACAGGCAGTCCATGGATCCGGAAGACATGCTGCACCATGAGCTGGGCCGTCTCTTTGGCAGAGGGTAGCTTGGGTACAGGAATGAAGTGGGCGGCTTTGGAAAACCGATCCCCTACGGTCAGGATGGCGGTGTTGCCATCAGATGGGGGGAGACCCGTGACAAAGTCCAGGGATATGTGAGACCAGGGAAGATAAGGGACAGGTAGAGGTTGAAGAAGACCAGCCGGAGCTTGCCGAGGAGTCTTGTTCTGTGCACAGTTCGTGCATGCGGCGACGAATGCGGAGACGTCAGGAAGCATGGTTAGGCCACCAAAAGCGTTGTCGCACAAAGGCCAGGGTCCGCCGGGAGCATGGGTGGCAGATAAGCCTGGAGGAGTAGGCCCACTCCAGGACTGAGAAGCAGACCACGTCAGGAACAAATATCCGGTTATCTGGGCCCGACCCGGGGTTCGGCTTGGATCGCTGCGCCTCACAAACCTCCTTCCCTATTCCCTAGCTGAGTGCCTTCGCCAGGCATGAAGTGGGAAGGATGGTCTCGGATTCCGGGGTTGAAGCCGTGGGGCTATAGCGGGCTGACAGTGCATCCGGCTTAACATTCTTGGATCCCGGCCGGTATGAGAGGGAGAAGTTGAACAAGGATGAACTAAGATGTGGAGCTGTGGTGAAGCGATGTTTGAGATCCCGGAACACCCGGTCAACAGCTGGGGACCACGTGAACGGAACCTTGGGAGAGGTGAGTGCAGACAGGGGGGAAGCCAGGGTGCTGTAACCCCGGATAAAGCGGCGATAAAAGTTGGAAAATCCCAGGAAAAGTTGCAACTGCTCCCTGGATGTAGGCTTGGGCCAATCCACCACCGCTCTCACCTTTCCGGGCTCCATCTGTACACTCCCTGCAGCGATGATGGAACCCAGAAAGGGGATGGTGGAGCGATGGATTTTGTACTTCTCTGCTTTTACAAAAAGCTGGTTCTACAGGAAGCGTTGGAGAACCTGTCGTACGTGGAGCACGTGTTCTTGGGCGGAGCGGGAGAAGACGAGGATGTCATCGAGGTAGACGAGGACGAACCGCCGGTTCAACATGTCGCGGAAAACATCATTAACCAGAGCCTGGAACACAGCAGGGGCGTTGGTAAGGAAAAATGGCATGACCAGATACTCATTGTGATGCTGGCCATGTTGAAGGAAGGCAGTCTTCCACTCGTCCCCTTCCCGTATCCGCACCAGATGGTAGGCATTCCATAGGTCCAGCTTGGAGAACACAGTGGCCCCCTGGAGCGTCTTGAAGGCAGAGGAGATGAGGGGTAGAGGGTAGAGGTTCTTCACCGTGATGTTGTTGAGCCCCTGGTAGTCAATGCACGGGTGCAGGGTTTCGTCCTTCTTCTCCACAAAGAAAAACCCTGCGCCGGCGGGGGAGGCAGAAGGACGGATGAACCCTGCAGCTAGGGAGTTCTCAATGTAGGTGTCCATAGCCTTGGTCTCCGGACCTGACAGAGAGGACAGTCGTCCCCGGGGAGGAGTGGTGCCTGGCAGAAGGTCATCCTGCAGTCATATGGTCAGTGCAGCAGAAGCGAAGTGGCCCGGGCCTTACTGAACACCTCCCGGAGGTCCTGGTCCTCCGCGGGAATGGCACAGAGGTCCGGGGCAACTTCAGAGTCCCCAGGAAGATGTCCCGGGGCAGGCTGTGCTGACTTCAGGCAATGGGCGTGGCAGAACGGGCTCCAGCCCATGATAGCACCAGCAGACCAGTCGCTGTGGTTCCCTGACACACGTAGGTTGATGGGGGGTGGTATTGTGGGTGACCCGGCCTATAGAGCGCCCGTCCAGTGCTCTAATGTCCATGTGAATGGAGAGGGGCTCAACATCATTAGTGAAGAGGCAACTCTGGGATGCTGGTCTTCTAGGCAGAGTTGGAAAGAAAAAGCCATGTCTCAGACTGGCCAATAAAAAGAAAATATTAAGATGGGCAAAAGAACACAGACACCGGACAGAGGAACTCTGCTTAGAAGGCCAGCATCCCGGAGTCGTCTCTTCACTGTTGACGTTGAGACTGGTGTTTTGCGGGTACTATTAAATGAGCTGCCAGTTGAGAACTTGTGAGGCGTCTGTTTCTCAAACTAGACACTCTAATGTACTTAGATCGAATCCCTGAGCTGACAAGATAAAAATCTGTCGTTCTGCCTCTGAACAAGGCAGGTAACCCATTCACTGTTCCTAGGCAATCATCGGAAAAAATAATTTGTTCATAACGGACTTGCCTAGTTACATTTTTTTTTTTAAAGTACTTTTCCTCTTGCTCAGTTGTGCACCGGGGCCTCCCACTCCTCTTTCTATTCTGGTTAGAGCCAGTGTATTTCTGATCAATTTTATGTTATTTTAATTGACAAAAAATGTGTATTTCCTTCAAAAACAAGGACATTTCTAAATGACCCCAAACTTTTGAACAGTAGTGTATGTTATTGGACATTGATCTAGTAATGATACCAGGATCATTTTACATGGTTATGGAAAAGCGAGACCAGTCATGTAATACGATATGGGAGTGAATTGTTAGACTCGGTGGAGAGATACATGTTGCCGTGTCTAAGGGTACATGTTAAATTAAGCGCACATATAGGTTGGGGTACATTAACTTCTTTGGGGTAGGAGCCAGTATTTTCACGTCCGGATGAAAAGCATGCCCAGAATAAACGGCCTGCTACAAAGCCATAAAAGCTAGAATATGCATATTATTAGTAGATTTGGATAGAAAACACTCTGAAGTTTCTAAAACTGTTTGAATGATGTATGTGAGTACAACAGAACTCATATGGCAGGCAAACACCTGAGAAAAAATCCAACCAGGAAGTGGGAAGTCTGCGGTTGGTCGATTTTCAACTCAGCTCCTATTGAAGATACAGTGGGATATTGGTAATGTTGCAGTTTCTAAGGCTTCCACTAGATGTCAACAGTCTTTAGAACCTTGTCTGATGCTTCTACTGTGAAGTGGGGCCGAATGAGAGGGGATTGAGTAAGGTTTACCATGACCTGAACATGCGCTGACCATGCACGTTCATGTGAGAGCGAGCTCTGTTCCATCGCACTTCTGAAGACAAAGGAATTCTCCGGTTGGAACATTATTGAATAATTATGTTAAAAACATCCTAAAGATTGATTTAGTACTTCGTTTGTCATGTTTTTACGGACTCTAACATAACTTTTTGAACTTTTCGTCCGTACTCTCCGCTGGACTTGCCCGCGCGTTGTGAGTTTGGAAAGTGTACTGAACGCTAGAACAACAAGGAGGAATTTGCACATAAATGATGGACATTATTGAACAAAACAAACATTTATTGTGGAACTGGGATTCCTGGGAGTGCATTCTGATGAAGATCATCAAAGGTGAGTGAATGTTTATAAGTGAATGTTTATAATGTTATTTCTGACTTCTGTTGACTGCACAATATTCTGTTGACTGCACAACATCAACATTTATTTGTGTCTTGATTGGGCTCTGAGCGCCGACCTCAGATTATTGCATGGTTTGCTTTTTCCGTAAAACTTTTTTGAAATCTGACACAGCGGTTGCATTAAGGAGAAGTGCAGGGTAGCCTAGTGGTTAGAGCGTTGGGCTAGTAATCGAAAGGTTGCAAGTTCAAATCCCCGAGCTGACAAGGTACAAATCTGTCGTTCTGCCCCTGAACAAGGCAGTTAACCCACTGTTCCTAGGCCGTCATTGAAAATAAGAGTTTGTTCTTAACTGACTTGCCTAGTTAAAAATGTAAGTCGCTCTGGATAAGAGCGTCTGCTAAATGACTTAAAAAAAAAAAAAAAAAAAAAAAAAAAAAAAATACAATGCATAACACTTGTATTTTCATCAACATTTATAATGAGTATTTCTGTAAATTGATGTGGCTCTTTGCAAAATCACCGGATGTTTTGGAACTTCTGAACGTAACGCGCCAATGTAAACTCAGATTTTTGGATATAAATATGAACTTTACCGAACAAAACATACATGTATTGTGTAACATGAAGTCCTATGAGTGTCATCTGATGAAGATCATCAAAGGTTAGTGATTCATTTTATCTCTATTTCTGCTTTTTGTGAATCCTCTCTTTGGCTGGAAAAATGGCTGTGTTATTCTGTGAATAGGCACTCACCTAACATAATCGTTTGGTTTGCTTTCGTCGTAAAGCCTTTTTGAAATTGGACACTGTGGCTGGATTTACAACAAGTGTATCTTTACAATGGTGTAAAATACATGTATGTTTGAGGAACTTTAATTATGGGATTTCTGTTTTGAATTTGGCGCCCTGCAGTTTCACTGGCTGTTGAAGAGGTGGCACGCTACCGTCTCACGTACCCTAGAGAGGTTAAAACAAACGATTAATGATTTGAGGGAGTACAGTGGGCTTATTATTATCATGTTTTGTTTGTAGTTAAAACCTTTGGGTTGCTGATTATGATATTAGTATGGTGAATGATAAGGACATTACATTTCTCTTCCAGGAGAATGGGTGTAGTAATTTTCTCTCTGAAATGTTTCCTGAGGCTATGGTCTTGGGTGAGGGGTTAGTGAAATTCGGCAGTTTTATAGGTATATAGGTATCCGGATTCGGTGGTAAAGAGGAGTTACCAAATTAAGTAAGGCCTGGCCATTGTACTGAAGAAAATTACTGTAAACCTGAGATACAAAATGTATGAAATGTTTTACTGTTTTTTTATTAGTTAGTCTAATATAGAAAGTAACATTTATTTGAAGGGTTTGAATGACATCTGAACTCTATCCTGACTTTCTAGTGTGATTTGATTGCTCTCACTGGAAAGCCTGGAGATATTGGATGATGATTTAAAGGTCATATTTAATACTGATTTGAAGGTCATTTGTAACACTGATAATTACGGAAAGGTTTTATAACTAATAGGACCACGAGAAGGATAGACCTGTCTCTAGTCTATTTTTTACTGGAAGTTATGGGTACAAATGTTTATTTTCTTTAGTTAGGGTAGTAATTCGAATTTGATTTGTTGTGTTGTTGTTACTACACATTAGTCACTATGTGAATTATGTGTCAAAATGGGGGAATTACCATTTTTCTTTAGGTTTTTGGATTGAAGTGTACACACCTTGAGTGATATGTAGGTATGTATTGAGTGATATATGAAGGAGTGTATTGTTGCATTGTTTGTTCTGTTTGTTTTGATAAATCTCACAAGATTGGGTCTGCTGAATGATCAGGATAATTTCCTGATCATATGACTCTGCGATGAGGTTGACAGTGTGATAAGCTAATTTGAAAAATTGTTTCAACAGAATGTTATTTTTTATTTTTTATTTGACATGTGCTTTAGAGTATTGGTAGTAGTAATACTTTGTCATACAGTAGAACATTTGTTTGGATTTCTTGAATACTTGTGTGGATTTCCTGAATCAGAAAGGAACTGAACTAAACTGTTGTTTCGATCTGTCCTTTATTTGAGATTATGGATTGTGACTACAAATGGTATCTAGATGCATGGAAGGGAATTTGACCAAACAGGGTGTGGACCTCAAAACCCCCTCTAACCGGCTGAAGAAATGGCGTTCACTACGGCCCTGTCCTGCACCACTGCTATTGAGAGACCTGAGTCTGAGCCAGTAACCGGTGTACAGCATCCAGTAGAAGTTATCAAATGCTTTTCTCTCTGAAGTGCAACAGAAGTCCACGTGGAGTGAGCATGGAGAGAGATCCGTTCCAAAATGTCCCTTATATTGCTGATATACTGGTTGGCAAATGGACAAGACATAATGAGTTGTAGTGGGGTTCAGATATCCCTCTAGTGGTGTGGGGGCTGTGCCTTGGCAAAGTGGGTGGGGTTATATCCTTCCTGTTTGGCCCTGTCCGGGGGTATCATCGGATGGGGCCACAGTGACTCCTGACCCCTCCTGTCTCAGCCTCCAGTATTTATGCTGCAGTAGTTTATGTGTCGGGGGGCTAGGGTCAGTTTGTTATATCTGGAGTACTTGTCCTGTCTTATCCGGTGTCCTGTGTGAATTTAAGTATGCTCTCTCTAATTCTCTATTTCTCTCTTTCTTTCTCTCTCGGAGGACCTGAGCCCTAGGACCATGCCTCAGGATGACCTGACATGACTCCTTGCTGTCCCCAGTCCACCTGGCCGTGCTGCTGCTCCAGTTTCAACTGTTCTGCCTGCGGCTATGGAACCCTGACCTGTTCACCGGACGTGCTACCTGTCCCGGACCTGCTGTTTTCAACTCTCTAGAGACCGCAGGAGCGGTAGAGATACTCTTAATGATCGGCTATGAAAAGCCAACTGACATTTACTCCTGAGGTGCTGCACCCTCGACAACTACTGTGATTATTATTATTTGACCATGCTGGTCATTTATGAACATTTGAACATCTTGGCCATGTTCTGTTATAATCTCCAGAATCTTCTGGCACAGCCAGAAGAGGACTGGCCACCCCTCATAGCCTGGTTCCTCTCTAGGTTTCTTCCTAGGTTTTGGCCTTTCTAGGGAGTTTTTCCTGGCCACCGTGCTTCTACACCTGCATTTCTTGCTGTTTGGGGTTTTAGGCTGGGTTTCTGTACAGCACTTTGAGATATCAGCTGATGTACGAAGGGCTATATAAATAAATTTGATTTGATTTCAGGTGAGACATTGAAATTGGGACATTGTCATGTGCCATCCATTTAGAACTGTGAAGCTATCTGAAGAAGAAAAATGAAGAAATGCCAGAAGATTGAGTGCTGGAGAAGTTGGTCAACTGTACCCATAATTGATTTAGACTTGTCTGAAATTGTTATTGTGGGGAATCTGATTGATGGAGGTCTACACAGCTAAATGTATAGTTATTTAGGCTAAGAATGCATTGCGATACTGATCTGTAATTATAACCTTGATGAGAGAGTTAATTGGGTTAATTATAAGGTGAATATGTTGTACGTTAATATGGATGTACATTCTGCAAGTGTTGATGTATGTTAAATTGAGGGTTTTCATTTTGAGTGATAGAACCAATGTGAATCACTGATCAATGTCATTCATAATGTTGGTTGGATAATTAATTGGGTTTTGAATTATGATTTGGAAACAGAATGATTTTAAAACTGACTGATTGATTTGAGTAAGTTTTAGTATGTTAAAAACTGTATGAGTGGAGCAATTCATGTATTATGGTTTGATTGTTTTCATTGTTGTTTTGCTAATGATGACATGGGCAAATAACTCTTATTATACTACCAGACTCTTATTACCAGACTCTTATTATACTGCTCAGTTTATACACTGCCCCCACCCACCCCTACCCCAATACAAGTGTAAATATTGTACTATAAATTGTGACTTCCTGTATTATACTTATGCTAAAATATTTATTAATTTCTACTGAGCCATTTACTTTATGTTCATATTCTTATCTTTTATTCTTATCGTTTTTGCATTGTTGAGAAGGAACCTGCAAGTAAGCATTTCATTGGAGCTGTAACGATTCTCTACTTCGTCCTCCTCCTCAGACGAGGAGAGGCGAGACGGATCAGATGACCAATATGCAGCGTGGTAGTTTGACATTATATTTATTTAACAAGACAAAAAACGAACTATACTTGAATATAAACAAAATAACAAAACCGATGTAGACAGACCTGGACGTAAGAACTTACATGAAACGAAGAACGCACGAACAGGAAAAGTGACTACACAAAACGAACGAACGGACAAACAAACCGAAACAGTCCCGTGTGGCGCAACATAGACACAGACACAGGAGACAACCACCCACAACAATCAATGTGAAAACACCTACCTTAATATGGCTCTCAATCAGAGGAAATGAAAACCACCTGCCTCTAATTGAGAACCATATCAGGTCACCCTTTACCAACATAGAAACACATAACATAGACTGCCCACCCAAACTCACGCCCTGACCGACTAACACATACAAAATAACAGAAAACCGGTCAGGAACGTGACATAACCCCCCCCCCAAGGTGCGTACTCCGAACGCACCACCAAAAGTCTAGGGGAGGGTCTGGGTGGGCGTCTGACCACGGTGGTGGCTCAGGCTCTGGGCGAGGTCCCCACCCCACCATAGTCAATCCCAGCTTACGTCTCCCCCTTCGAATGACCACCCTCATATTACACCCACTTAATTTAAAGGGTAACCTTAAGATAAGGGGCAGCACCGGGACAAGGGGCAGCACCGGGATAAGGTAGCTCAGGACAGAGAGATAGCTCAGGACAGAGAGGTAGGTCAGGATAGAGAGGTAGCTCAGGATAGAGGGGCAACTCCGGACTGAAGGGCAGCTCCGGACAGAGAGACAGCTCTGGACTGAGGGGCAGTTCTGGATAAATAGCAGCTCTGGGCTGAGGGGCAGCTCATGACTGGCTGACGGCTCTGGACGCTCATGGCTAGCTGACGGCTCTGGACGCTCATGGCTAGCTGACGGCTCTGGACGCTCATGGCTGGCTGACGGCTCTGGACGCTCATGGCTGGCTGACGGCTCTGGACGCTCATGGCTCGCTGACGGCTCTGGACGCTCATGGCTAGCTGACGGCTCTGGACGCTCATGGCTCGCTGACGGCTCTGGACGCTCATGGCTCGCTGACGGCTCTGGCAGATCCTGTCTGGTTGGCGGCTCTGGCAGATCCTGTCTGGTTGGCGGCTCTGGCAGATCCTGTCTGGTTGGCGGCTCTGGCAGATCCTGTCTGGTTGGCGGCTCTGGCAGATCCTGTCTGGTTGGCGGCTCTGGCAGATCCTGTCTGGTTGGCGGCTCTGGCAGATCCTGACTGACGAATGGCTCTAGCGGCTCCTGACTGACTAACGGCTCTGACGGCTCGGGACAGACGGGCGGCTCTAATGGCTCGGGACAGACGGATGGCTCAGACGGCACTGGGCAGACGGATGGCTCAGATGGCGCTGGGGAGACGGATGGCTCAGATGGCGCTGGGGAGACGGATGGCTCAGATGGCGCTGGGGAGACGGATGGCTCAGATGGCGCTGGGGAGACGGATGGCTCAGATGGCGCTGGGGAGACGGATGGCTCAGATGGCACTGGGCAGACGGATGGCTCTGGCCGGATGAGGCGCACTGTAGGCCTGGTGCGTGGTGCCGGAACTGGAGGCACCGGGCTAAGGACACGCACCTTCAGGCTAGTGCGGGGAGCAGGGACAGGGCACACTGGACTCACAAAACGCACTATGGACCTGGTGCGTGGTACCGGCACTGGTGGCACCGGGCTGAGGGCACGCACATCAGGACGAGTACGGGGAGAAGGAACAGTGTGTACAGGGCTCTGGAGACGCACAGGTGGCTTAGTGCGTGGTGCCGGAACTGGAGGCACTGGGCTGGAGACACGCACCATAGGGAGAGTGCGTGGAGGAGGAACAGGGCTCTGGAAACGCACTGGAAGCCTGGTGCGTGGTGTAGGCACTGGTGGTACTGGGCTGGGGCGGGGAGGTGGCGCCGGAAATACCGGACCGTGCAGGCGTACTGGCTCCCTTGAGCATTGAGCCTGCCCAACCTTACCTGGCTGAATGCTCCCCGTCGCCCGACCAGTGCGGGGAGGTGGAATAACCCGCACCGGGCTATGTAGGCGAACCGGGGACACCATGCGTAAGGCTGGTGCCATGTAAGCCGGCCCGAGGAGACGTACTGGTGGCCAGATATGTAGGGCCGGCTTCATGACATCCGGCTCAACGCTCAATCTAGCCCTACCAGTGCGGGGAGGTGGAATAACCCGCACCGGGCTATGAACACGTACAGGAGACACCGTGCGCTCTACTGCGTAACACGGTGTCTGCCCGTACTCCCGCTCTCCACGGTTAGCCTGGGAAGTGGGCGCAGGTCTCCTACCTGCCCTTGGCCCACTACCTCTTAGCCCCCCCCCAAGAAATTTTTGGGGTTTCTTCGCGGGCTTCCAGCCACGTCTCCTTGCTGCCTCCTCATACCACCGCTCCTGGGCTCTCGCTGCTTCCATCTCCTCACGAGCGCGGCGATATTCCCCAATATGAGCCCAGTGTCCTTTTCCCTCCAATACTTCTTCCCATGTCCAGGATTCCTGTTTCGTAGGCCACTGCTCGAACTCACGCTGCTTGGTTCTGGTTCGGTGGGTGGTTCTGTAACGATTCTCTACTTCGTCCTCCTCCTCAGACGAGGAGAGGCGAGACGGATCAGATGACCAATATGCAGCGTGGTAGTTTGACATTATATATATATTTAACAAGACAAAAAACGAACTATACTTGAATATAAACAAAATAACAAAACCGATGTAGACAGACCTGGACGTAAGAACTTACATGAAACGAAGAACGCACGAACAGGAAAAGTGACTACACAAAACGAACGAACGGACAAACAAACCGAAACAGTCCCGTGTGGCGCAACATAGACACAGACACAGGAGACAACCACCCACAACAATCAATGTGAAAACACCTACCTTAATATGGCTCTCAATCAGAGGAAATGAAAACCACCTGCCTCTAATTGAGAACCATATCAGGTCACCCTTTACCAACATAGAAACACATAACATAGACTGCCCACCCAAACTCACGCCCTGACCGACTAACACATACAAAATAACAGAAAACCGGTCAGGAACGTGACAGGAGCATACGACTAATAAAACTTGAAACTCACACTGCAAATAAAGCAAACAAGAGAGGATCAAATCTCATTTACATATTGAATATGCATATTTGCGAAGAAACATGGCTGAAAACAGTCTTCTATTAAGTTTTCTAGGCAGTCTTTATATCATCTACTCTTCTGGACATGGAAGCGACCAGAGGGAGGCATACTTTCCACTGAACCCTACACTAAAAGCAAGACCTGCAAGGGTGCACCCTGGGCAATAATTTCTGTAGGCCTATAATGGATTAACAAAACAAATTCGTGCATTTATCACTGTACATTTTAGGTGGTATCATCATAATTTATTTTATATAATAATGTTTGTTTTTATGTTAACTGCTGCTATTGAAATCATTAAACAAACTGCAAAAGACAATCCACTCATAGAATCCTCTCATGGAGAGTTAAATTGCACTGGTTCAAGTTACCCTATTGCGATCAATATGATTAATGAATAATTTAATATAATTAATTTGCTACTCTTACCAATATGGCATGAATATTTATGTTTTTATAATTGATTGATATATTGATTTGCTACTCTAACATGACCATAAATATAGGGTGAATTCGGAAAGAGTGGGACGTCATATAAACTATGACTGCCTAATCCTGACGCATTTATTTCTTGGTCTGACAAGAAAAAATCGAAACTATTGTTACTAAGCAGAGAAATCACATGATCAAAATCACATCACTTCATTGGTGTGCCTTCTTAGAAGGTGGCAGAGCAAGCTTCAAACAGGAAGCTCACCCCACGACGTACAGCGTAAGATCAGTGATATAGCTTTTTTTCTGTTTTGCTGTTTAGGTTATTAACCTGTCATAAATAATGCACAGGGCCAAATTGTGATGTAAATGTCCATACTATGTACTGGTGCATCAAAATACATAAAAAGTTGCTAATATTATGTTTACATTTTGTAATTCTGTCATTTTTAGTTGTCCCGCTTTACCAACAATAGCTAGCTAAAGTAGGACAATATTTAGCAGCTAAAGTGGGACAGTCTTATAGGCTTTTCCAATGGAGGAAAGAGATCCAGTTTACATTAGGTACCCTCTGTACTTAGGTTAGGTGTAACAGTATAGCTTCCCTCCCTCTCCTCGCCCCTACCTGGGCTCGAACCAGGGACCCTCTGCACACATTAACAACTGCCTCCCACGAAGCATCGTTACCCATCGCTCCACAAAAGCCACGGCAGAGCAAGGGGAACAACTACTTCAAGGTCTCAGAGCGAGTGACGTCACCGATTGAAACGCTATTAGCGCGCACCCCGCTAACTAGCTAGCCATTTCACATCGGTTACACTCACCCCCCTTTGACCTCCTCCTTTTCCGCAGCAACCAGTGATCTGGGTCAACAGCATCAATGTAACAGTATAGCTTCCGTCCCTCTCCTCGCCCCGAACCAGGGACCCTCTGCACACATTGACAACAGCCACCCTCGAAGCATCGTTACCCATCGCTCCACAAAAGTCGCGGCCCTTGCAGAGCAAGGGGAACAACTACTTCAAGGTCTCGGAGCGAGTGACGTCACCGATTGAAATGCTATTAGCGCGCACCACGCTAAATAGCTAGCCATTTCACATCGGTTACATAGGCAGGGGTCTGTGTTGGGGGCGCCGTGTCCAGGGTGCTGTAAGTGTTATTTAAGATACTCTTCAAAGAGGTAGGGTTTCAGACGTTTTCGAAAGATGGGCAGGGACACCACTATCCTGCATTTAGGGGGAAGCTTGTTCCACCATTGGGGTGCCAGGACAGAGAAGAGTTTTGACTGGATTGAGCGGGAACTGCCCTCCAGTAGGGGTGGTAGGGTCAAGAGACCAGAGGTGTCGGAACGGAGTGCTCGGGTTGGGGTGTAGGGTTTGAGCATAGCCTGACGCCTCGATCACACCTACAGCGTCATTGTATGTGTAGATGGCTTGACAGAAATGGTAGCAGAAGGTGAATGTTAAACTTTTGTTCCACACATATCCAGATGATGCTGCATACCATTTTGCGCAATGAAGCTGTAGGTTTGTTCGAGGCGTGAAGGTTCCCCTTGCTGCTCTCTAGGCAAGCACCAGGGTCTTGAAGATGATGCAAGCTTCAACAGGAAGCCAGTGGAGTGTGGGGAGGAGCTGGGTAACATGGGAGAACTTAGGAAGGTTGAACACCAGGTGGGCTGCGGCATTCTGGATAAGTTGCAGGGGTTTGATGGCACAAGCGGGGAGCCCAGGCAACAGAGAGTTTCGGTATTCTAGATGGGATATGACAAGTACCTTGATTAGGACCTGCGCCTCTTCCTATGTGTGGAAAGGTTGTACTCTATGGATGTGGTAGAGCATGAACCTGCAGAAGCGAGTCACTGCTTTGATGTTTGCAGAGAACGACAGGGGGTTGTTCAGGGTCATGGCAATGTTCTTTTCACTCTGGGAGGGGGACATCATGGAGTTGTCAACCATGATAGAGAGGTCTTGGAGCGGGCAGGCCTTTCCGGGAGGAAGAGCAACTCTGTTTTGTTGAGGTTGAGCTTGAGGTGGTGGGCCGACATCCACCTGGGTGTCAGAAGTGGGTGAAGGTGTTAAACCAAGGCCTCATACCTTTTAAAGGGTTAATAAATTGTTTTATGATAAACTGTAAGGTCTCCTCCCAGGAGACCTCTGTGTGTGTTAACACCTGTTTTGAGTGATGTGCCCTGCAAACACTGTCAGAAGGTGTAAACCGCCTACGCTCATACTCCTCCTGTCTGGGTCCCACTGTGACTGTCTGAGGTTCTGAGAATATGACTGGTTTTCTGAGAACACAAGGCCACCGCAGGCCTGATGGAAGAGGGGGGAAACCGCCACCTGGCAGAAGATGCTTAGACTTATCTGTTGTGAAATGTCACTTTATTATTAACCTATACCTTTATAAGCTGCAGGATGTCTTAGACACCTCACAGAACCTGGGGAGAGCTATCATATACTGTACTTTGTACCAACTTCTGCCTACAATTGTATTACTAAAGGATCATTTTAATACTTAAACAAAGTCTGTGTTTCCTTTCTACTACCAATATATAAGTTTGATAATTATATAGACCTGATCATCTGTTGAAGAAATTGACCAAGGGGGAAGGAGAAGAGTAGTTGAGTGTCATCTACATAGCAATGATAGGAGAGACCATGTGAGGATATGACAGAGTGACTTGGTGTAAAGAGAAAAGAGGAGAGGGCCTAGAACCAGGCCCTGGGGGACACCAGTAGTGGAAGCACATGGTGCAGACACATATACTCTCCAGGCCACCTGATAGGAGTGACCTGCCAGGTAGGATGCAATCCAGGAGTGTGCAGAGCCTGAAACACCCAACCCTGAGAGGGTGGAGAGGAGGATCTGATGGTTCACGTTTTCGAAGGCAGTTGATAGATCTAGGAGGATGATAACAGAGGAGAGAACGTCAGCTTTGGCAGAGCAGAGAACCTGTGCGACACAGAGGAGAGCGGTTTCAGTTGAGTGCGCTGCCTTGAAGCCTGACTGGTTAGGGTCAAGAAGATTGTTCTGAGAGAGGTAATGAGAGAGTTGGTCAGAGACAGCACACTCAAGGGTTTTGGAAAGAAAAGAAAGAAGGGATACCGGTCTGTAGTTTTTGACGTCAGAGGGGTCGAGTGTTGGTTTCTTGATGTCAGAGGAGATGCATCCACTGCTCAGGGATGAGTTGTTGAGGGAAATGAGTAATGTGAGAAGGTCTTCAGAGATGGTATGGAGAAGGGAGGAGAGGATGGGGTTGAGTGGTCAGGTTGTCGGGCGGCTGGACATCACTAGTTGCAGGATTTCATCTGGAGAGAGGAAAGGAGAAATATATGAAGGTGTGGGGTAGTTCTCTGTGTGTGAGACTAGTGGACTCAGTAGGCTGAGTGAAAGAGGAACGGATGTCATCAACCTTTTTTTCAAAGTGGTTTACAAAGTCAACCGCAGAGAGGGATGAAGGTGGAGGATTAAGGAGGGAGGAAAAAGTGGGGAAGAGTTTCCCAAGGTTAGAGGCGGAAGCTTCAAATTTTGAATGATAGAAAGCAGCTTTAGCAGCGGATACAGAGGAAGAAGGTAGAGCGGAGGGAGTGGAAGGAAGAAAGGTCCTCTGGAAGTTTAGTTTTCCTCCATTTCTGGAGGGTTGGATAGGGTTGGAGGAGAGATGGAGAGAAAAGGAAACAAAGTAGTGATTAGAGACATAGAGGGGGGTTGCAGTTAGATTAGTAGGCGAACAGCCTCTAGTGAAGATGCGGTCAAGCGATATTGCCTGCCTTGTGAGTTGGAGTTGGAGTTGTGCTACACGTTTGCCATGGTACCAGTCAGAGTTTATGGGCTACTGCACTAATCAGATCAAATAAAATTGTATTTGTCACATGCATTGTAAACTACAGGTGTGGACAACAGGAGGTTGATGGCACCTTAATTGGGGAGGACAGGTTCTTGATAATGGCTGGAGGGGCATAAGTGGAATGGTATCAAATACATCAAACACATGAGCTTTGTTCGAATACCCATACTAACATACTGTATACTACATACTGAATGAGTATATACTACATACTACTAGTTCATTTTAGTATTCTGTAAACGGAACAGTATCCTTTCAGTTGAGCCTACTAACTCTTCGCCGGTCTACCAGAAGTTGATGCTGTTGCTATACAACCTAGCTAGTTAGCATAACAAGTTACTAGTTAGACATTTTACGATTTCGGGTGTGTTCTTAAATTCATTCTGGAGTGCCAGAATTCGCTCGTAAATTCAGAGCGTTGTCAGATTGTCCGTTTGTAAATTCAGAGTGTTTCGCTCATGGAGCGTACATTGGACTCTCGGGCCGACGAGTAAGGTTGATTTGAGCGTTCTGACCTTACAATCGCAGTCAAGCACCCAAGCTAATGTTGGCTAGCTTGCTAGCTACTTCCAGACACAAATGAGAGTGACCACTCTGACCATTTTACTCACTCTAGCAGAGCTGGTTAGGCAGTTTTAATCTTTTCCAGAGCGTTGGTAAATAAACTGTGTTGCTGGCAACAATTTAATTATGCTTTTTTGACTAAATTAACTGACACCGGCCGTATTCAACCGGTGTTGAGCGCTGTAAATTCATTATTCTGCGCTCTGGTACACTCAGACGAGAGTGCTCTGAAATCAGAGTAGATAGCCAGAGCGAATTTACGAAGCACCCGAATGTCCATTTAACTAAGCTAAGAATGATGTGAATAATCAAATAAATAAACATTGGGTAGTTAGTTAGATAGCCTATAGCTAATATACTGGCAAGTTTGATGTATAAGTAGCCAACTAACATTAGGTAGCTAGTTAACATACCGGTACATACTGCTGTAATGATATGCTATGTGGTTCGTAAGGACAGCGTAGCTAACAAATTGTCAGATAACAGAACGTGTAAGGTAACTTATTTGAAAAGTATTGACTTTATTACATTGCTCAATATTTTGTTAACATTTGTCATAATTATTTAAAGCAGTGAATTTGTATCCGCTATCGTTGGACCTCAGCTGCATATTTTCCGCCATTTTCTTCAAATCTGAAAATAATGTGAAGCAATGGCCATTTCTTGAAGAATTGCATGATGGGCCCTAAAGTATGGAAATAGTGTCTTCTGCGTGTATACTTCATATTTTGGCGAATTTAGTACGACATCTGGGAACTTTTGGCATACTAACTTTATCCATAAGCATATTATATACTCAATTCACGTCACAAATAGTACGGTTAGTGTGGGTAGTATAAGTATTCGAACACAGCTATGGTTTCCATTTGCTTGATGTCATTCCATTCAATCCGTTCTAGCCATCATTATGAGCCGTCCTCCCCTCAGCAGCCTGTGGTGTGGAATAACAGTGAAATGCTTACTTATGGGCCCTTCCCAACAATGCAGAGAGAAAGAAAATAGATAGAAAAGTCAAACGCACGATCACAAAAGATATAATAGATACACAATGAGTAATGATAACTTGGCTGTATACAAGGGGTACCAGTACCGAGGTGTTATGCAGGGTATGAGGTAATTGAGGTAAATATGTACATATAATTAGGAATAAAAGAGGCAGGGGTGTAAGATTCCCACAAAGGACAAGTGCCTCACCAACTCTGTGGGACGTAAGTATTGATGGTGATGCCATGATATGAAGAAAAAAACAAAATAGTATCAAAGATAATATTTTATCTACACTTACAAAATGACCTGTTATAATATGGTTCACCATAATTTTCTCTAAATGTCTATGTGTCTACAAAATCTTTAGCCTTACAAAAATGAGCCTTTACGTCTGATGTCCACCAGATGCAAATGCGTCTTATTTTGCCAGATGTCTAGCCCGGATTTCCCAAACTTGACGCAGATGTGCTTCGTATTTGAACTAGCTAAAAGTTAGCTTGTTGGAGTCTGTGTGTACTTCCGTTTGTACCACTGCATGCTAAAGCAACGCAGGAGTTGAAAAAATAGAATGCATGAAGTACACAGAATGCACCGCAGCCGAGTGCAGCATCCCCAGCGTAGCGTTGCGAACTGCTTCATCGACAATTAATGACTTCCACCTGAACACAAAGGGTTTGATGCATCTGGTGGACATGAGGCGTTATTTGTAACCATATTGGATGCAATTTAGGAAACGCTGAATTTTTTTACAACTTTTTTTACAACCATTTTTTAAAAACCTTTTTTTACAACACCCTTTTATAGCACAGATATCAGATGCGTAACACTATTCAAGTCTAACTTGGATTGTCAAAATCATGTAACATATCAATGCAGTGTTGTGCCAGGACAACAACCTCTCCCTCAATGTCAGCGAAACAAAGGAGCTGATCGTGGACTACAGGACCCGGAGGGCCTAGCACGCCCCATCCACATCGATGGAACTGTAGTGGAGCGGATCGAGATCTTCAAGTTTCTCAGTGTCCACATCACTAAGGAATTAACATGGTCCAAACACACCAACACAGTCATAAAGAAGGCACGACAACACCTCTTCCTCCTCAGGAGGCTGAAAAGATTTGACATGGGCCCTCAGATCCTCAACAAGTTCTACAGCTTCACCATTGAGAGCATCTTGACTGGCTGCATCACCGCTTGGTATGGCAACTGCTTGGCATCCGACCACAAGGCGCTACAGAGGGTAGTGAGTACGACCCAGTACTTCACTGGGTCCATTCTCTCTGCCATCCAGGACCTCTATACCAGGCGGTGTCAGAGGAAGGCCCTAAAATGTCTGGAACCAACAGGACCCTGAATAGCTTCTACCCCCAAGCCTACTAAATAGTTAACCAAATAGCTACCCGGACTATCTGCATTGACCCTCTTTGCACTAACTCATTTGACTCATCACATACGCTGCTGCTACTGTTTATTATCTATCCTGTTGCCTAGTCACTTTACCCCTACCTATATGTACAATTCTATCTCAATTGCCTTGTACCCCTGCACAGTGACTCGGTACTGCTACCCCGTGTATAGCCAAGTTATTGTTACTCATTGTGTATTTATTCCTCGTGTTATTATTTTTCTATATTTTTCTCTCTACATTGTTGGGAAGGGCCCGTAAGTAAGTATTTCATTGTTAGTCTACACTTGTTGTTTATGAAGCACGTGCCAAATAACATTTGATTTGAAATGTATGGTTTTACATTTACCCCTCTATGTAACCTAGGCTATTGTTATAATAAAAGCCTGAGACTTCTTGTTAGCTGAGCCCTTTAGTGCTTGGGATAGATTGTGAAAATGAGGATAGTCCGTTGAAATGATTATTTTGATTTGGGACAGTCAGAGTCTACAGTTCAGACCAAGGCCTTTCCTGAAATGGCTGACATCTATTTGCAGGTCTCAGGTGACAGTCTACGACTGAAGAATGTTGTGCTTTATGCACCTGAGTGGCCCAGTTAATAATTCATTTTCCTTGTGTTTGATCCCTGGCACGTTGTGCCAATAAGAAACCATGTTGTTCCTTTCATCACATCCCTTTTCAGTTGAAATAATAAAAAAATGCTTGGTGTGTGCATTTGGCTATATTTTAAGTTATTTTATGGTATTGATATGATCAATCAAACACTTTCATGAGCAATTTATCTTAACTAGCTGAGACAGTGTTTTTGATGACATGGTGTGATCCCAGTTATTGGGAGGTAGTTAAGTGCTGCTCACAAAGCAATTACACTTTACAGAATGAGGAAATGTGCTTCACTGTGTCATCCCAATGGTCTGTCCCGGTCCCCCTATAAGCTCAATTTAATTTCAGAGAGAGAGAGAGAGAGAGAGAGAGCGAGAGAGAGAGAGTATGTGTGTGTGTGTGTGTGTACTTACGTATTTGCTAGCCAGTGTGTCTAGCTACTCTCCTGAGACTGTCACAGCCCAGTCACGGAGGACAGCATGGAATATCTTTACGCTCAATAAAATGTGCAATTGGTGTCATTTACAATAGTTCTCCCCACAGTGAGAGTCAATCACGTCCCATGGATGCTTTGTAAATTGCTTTCTGTTTATTTCCTCTGCACTGTGTGAGCTCCAATCCCAGGCTGGAATGTCCGCAGTGCTGCAGGGTTTCTTTTCTCCCTGGTAGTTAACCGACTGATTAATGCCACACCTTGATTTAAGGGGATATGGTACCCCAGCAGTGCTACAAAGCCTTGAGGTCTGGATGTGAGCATGAGAGCTACAGGTTATATGCTACAAGTTAGGTTGGGTTGCATTACATTTCCACTGTAATGTAGCTAGTGTATACTGTGCTTTGGGAAAGCAATGATTGCATCAGTTTCCAGTGGGCTGTCAAAGTAAAAGCCCTTCAGAGAATCATGGAAATTAGATTTATACAGTTAGGTCGATCTCTGGTCTGGACACGGGCCAGAATCTGAGGTGAGCAGAGAGAAACGAGGAGGCTGATGGGACATGATGGATGGAGAACACAGAAGTGCTGATGGAGCGGGAGAGGGAGAGAGAAAGAGAGATGAGCAAAGAGGGACACATCCTGTAGCAGCCTCCTCTTCATTTGAAACGCAACCACGCATACTGCAAGTTAAACAAGAATAGAATAAAATACATTTCGATGATGAATGCAACTTGTCCTGTATAAATGCTATACCCCGTTGTCTTGTATTCTTACAATAAGGATGGAGTTGTCAGGATGAAAGCATATGGTCGCCTAGCAGGGTTGCCATTCTTTTACGTGACAATAGAGTTGGCTAAAGAGACAGAATTGTAACAACAGTGTACAGCGCATATCCTAGAGTGTCCCTTTTGTATAGCCTAGAGCCCAAACTGCCCCTCAGTCTACTAGGGACAACCGGACTAGCACTACAATTGTCTGGCAGCTTAGGAAAAACCCCATCACCATAAAACAGAGAGAGTAGGCATAGCTGTTCATTGATGCTGGTCTGGGGTTAAATGAGTTCACTTCTCACGGAGTGGATTTGTTTAGTCAGTCAGCCCAAAATTAGGATGAGCTTAAAGGCTGTGAAAGCTTTTATGGTAGGCTACAGCATAGTCTGAGTACCCAGATCGAGGAAAATATATGTTTTAAATTTTCACAAAAATTGAAATTGTCTTCATCAGGCTTCCCTAAACTGAGAATATTGTGTAAAGATTGTTTTGGAGTCTGTGAAATCTTACACGTATGGTATAGACCAGGGGAATTCAACTCTTACCTTACGAGGTCCGGGGCCTGATGGCTTTCTGTTCTACCTGATAATTAATTGCACCCACCTGGTGTCCCAGGTCTAAATCAGTTCCTGATTAGAGGGGGACAATGAAATGGAACTGGCTTTGAGGTCCGGAGTTGAGTTAGAAGGGTACAGAGTATCTATCTACAGCCTAGTCTGAGTACCCACATCAAGGAAAATACATGTTTTTAGACAAATAATACATTTTAACAAAAAAATCTGCCGCAGAGTGAGCCGGCAAGTTGGCGGAAGTATACAGATCTGGGACCAGACTACCTCACCACATAGCAGTCTTGCAAATCACATCAGGTAACTGTGGTGTAACACACAAGAGGACAGGATTTATGGCCTGATCAGGGATCACTAGGTACTGCTGCGACACATTCCACCCACTTGGGCACACCACGTAATTTCAACGTGGGTCAAATTTGGTTGAGACGTTGATCAATGAGATTTCAACCTGTATTCACCTACTCAAAAAGACAGCCAAAAGTGAGTTGAATTTCCAATGTGTTGTCACTATGCTTTCAAAAAGAGAAGGAGAGCAGCACACTCAAGCAGCTCAGATGCAATAATTTAATAACCTAATAACCAACGTTTCGACAGACAAGCTGTCTTCATAGGTTATTAGGTTATAAAATGATTGCAACTGAGCTCCTCGAGTGTACGGCTCTCCTTTTCGAGGTGCTAGCCAGCACCTCGCCTAAACAGGTGTGCGTTTCTTTCGCCTCCAGATCACTATGCCAGAGTTGAAAGCAATAATGTTGAATATTGTTCTATTCCTAGACATTCAGTTATATAGAATTGTTTAAATATTCCCCATGTGGTGTTAACAGGGAGCTAACATGGCTGCCATAGAATGTTGACGTGTCATGTAAATGCATCATAATGCTCATTCTAGACATTCTGTTACAAAGGGTGCATTCTATAGGAGTGTCTCAGGCTAATGATCACAACTTGTATTATCGTTTCACAGGGTTTAATAAGAATTAGAAAGTTACATGGTTAGTTCCCATAGCGGTCAGCTAAGCTATCTATTAACTAGCCTATCCGTCTCAGTCCGGATGTTAACGTTACTTCCGTTAATGAACATTGGTAATTGTAGTCCTATAATTAAACTATGAACTATATGGTCAGTCAGGTCCCACACGTTCGTAAATTCACTCTGGCTATTTACTCTGATTTCAGGGCACACTCGTCCGAGTGTGCCAGAGTGCAGAATAAATTATGAATTTATGAATGCGCAACACCCGTTGAATATGACCGGTGTCAGAAAATTGTTGCCAGCAGCACAGTTAGTCACCAACTGAAAACAGTCTAACCACCTCTGTTAGGGCGAGTAAAATGGTCAGAGTGAGGTGTTCTCTCATTTGTGTCTGGAAGTAGCTAGCAAGCTAGCCAACTTTAGCCACTTAGCTTGGGTGCTTGACTGCAGTTGTGAGGTCATAACGCTCGGATCAACTCTACTCCTCTGTCAACGCGTCCAGTATGCACTCTGAAGGATCCGAGAGCATGCTCTGAATTTATGATTGGACAATCTGACAACGCTCTGAATTTATGAACGCTCAGAACGCACTCTGGCACTCCAGAGTGAATTCACGAACACACCCATAGATGAGGTAAAGATGTCGATGGAACTTAACCAAAACAATGGAATTGCCATGGAAACGCACGGAGGAAAGATCCCGAATCTCCTCATTGCCCCTCAACAAAATTAGCCTTCATTTAGGCTATTGTTTATATGTGTATTTCACTCTATGTTGAGGTAAAAATTGGAGTATAATACTTGTATGGATGTCAAACCCAACATATTTTCATGTCATCACCAATCAACTGCATTAAAGTTAAAAATGATTTTGATTACCAACACCGATTCCTGTATGCTAGCTATGTTAAACAGCTTATATGAGCGGGAGTTAGCATTTAGCAGTCACTTCTAATGTTGAAAAGGGACAACTTCTCAATGTTATGCAGTGAAAACAGCTAAATACATTAAAATCGGCTTAAGTAACCACATTGTGGGCCTTTTACAATACGTAAATCATGAGGGATTTGACGAATATCCACTTTGTTAGATTTGTTGAATGTTTGCCAACCTGGTGAAAGGAACGGTCTGTGTTCCATCAATCCCTTTACCGCATCTATAGCATTGTTTAAATATCCCCCATGTAATGTTAATGCGGAGCTAACATGGCTGCCATAGAGTCATGTAAATGTATCATAATGCAGAAACCGTTTTGGCCCAACCATTTATATGGCTCTGCTTTTAAACCATCTCAAAGCACAGCCAAATTCCAATAGAAAAACAGTATACAATGTCAGATATTTTGTTCATTTATACAAAAGATGAATTTATTATCACTGTGATTAATTTTTATAGCATAACCAAATTACCTGGATTGAGGTTGGAATTACATTAAAAGTACATAGTGCAAGTGATCAATGACGTTCATGATTCTGCGCAGATTGTTACAGCAATTGTGAAGATCTCCCCAGACCTGTTATGACCTATGCATGCTATCTTGAACATGCATGCTCTTTTTGATTCAATAAGAGGAAATGTACAGTATAGATACAGTAACCTCAAATGTGGCCTTGGATGTGTTACTGATTTTGAATGTTACTTTAGTTTGTAAGCTAGATTTAACTTTAGGGTATTTACTGTATTTCAAAGGTAATATTGAATCGTGTTTGGTTGACAACACAACCAAATATCAACATTTAAAGGAGATGTATATACTGCTTGGATAGTTCCATCTGAGCCACTGGCTCATCCCATTATTTAACATACATTTTTGGTTGAGTTGGAGACTGAATCCTATCTTAATAGGCTATTTTCAAAAGTGATATTGAATTGTGTTTTGTTGTCAACGCAACCAAATATCAACATTTGAAGGAGATGTATCTTCTGCTTGGATTGTTCCACTGTGCCACTGTCTTAGTCTGGCTTTTATTCCAGTTTGTCTACAAATGTATAATTGATGTGTTGGATTCAAGTCTCCATTTCAACTGAAATTTTTTATCAAATCAAACTTAAATGCACTTTAAATAAAGTTGTATTTGATTTAGTCCTATTCTTTAACTAAAATGTTGGGTTAAGATGGAGACGTGAATCCAACATATAAATTATTATTTTGTAGACAAACTAGAAATAAAGCCAGACTAAGTCAGTGGCACAGATGGAACTATCCAAGCAGAAAATAAATGTCCTTCAAATGTTGATTTTTGGTTGCATTGATAACCAAACCCAATTCAATATCACTAAATATCATTACATTTGAAATCAACCAGAGCTTGAAACCCTAGGCCTATTTTATTGTCTATTTTTTGTTGAATTCTTGTATTAATTTAAATAATAGCTGTTGATATAGGCCTAAATAGCATAATTGATGATACAGTATATGAATGATAAAGTATGGTCACATTTAATTTGCTCTGTTAAACCTACGCTTTGGATAGCAACAGTGGTTCTATTATACTTTTTTTGGTACTTTTACCCCTTTTCGTGATATCCAATTGGTAATTACAGTCTTGTCCCATCACTGCAACTCCCCTAGGGACTCTGGAGAGGTGAAGGTCGAGAGCCATGCGTCCTCTGAAACTGCTTCTGGACACAATGCTCGCTTACCCTGGAAGCCAGCTGCACCAGTGTGTCGGAGGAAACACTGTCCAGCTGGCGACTGAGGTCAGCTGGACAGTGGCCCGCCACAAGGAGTTACTAGAGCACAATGGGACAAGGAAATCCCGGCCGGCCAAACCCTCCCATAACCCGGACAACGCTGGGCCAATTGTGCGCCACCTCATGTGTCTCCCGGTCACGACCGGCTGTGACACAGCCTGGGATCAAACCCGTGTCTGTAGTGACGCCTCAAGCACTGCGATACTGTGCCACTCGGGAGGCCCCAATCGTTTTTAAGTGAAGATCTTTCAACAATCCCATGATAGCACATTGGTGATAGCACATTGGTAATAGTCAGTGACAAATAGCTAAGCAGGGCTTGGTTAAAATTCTGGATAGGAGACAAAATGCTAGATTTAGACAGATCAATTCTCCAGTAGGAGGTGCTGCCCAGCCTATTAGTTTGTTTTCGGATGGTGGATATAATGTTGAAGATCTGACATTGTTCTAAAGGTACAAATTCAACATATTCAACATATGTTGAAATTTGGTATCCATGATGACATAATCCTGTGGTTCAGATGTCACCCTCAAAACAACCCTTTTTCAAACCCAGTGTATTTTCAACGTAGATTCCATGTCACAATATGTTGACAAATTATTTTCAAACAACGTTGATTCAACCAGTTTGTGCCCAGTGGGCATTCACACCAACTCTAGTGGGTTGGGCAGGCAGTGTTGAGGTATGCAGACAGAGAGCGACACCACATTACTTCCTTTGAGCTTTATTACTCACCTACTGTACATGGGCAGGAGTCTCCGGCTTGCTATTATAAATGACTGCTGCAACAACACCTCTGAATTTATTCATCACTTCCTTCTACCCTCTCTCTCCCTCTCTCTCTCTGTTTCTAGCTCTCGTGCAAAGACAGCTGTGTATTTAGGTTGAGGCATGAAACAAACTTGAGTCTGGTCAATGGCAGGATGTGGTGATTGTTCTCTAAGGACTAATGACAGAATTATTCTGGATATTGTCATATTCTGTCACTGAAGGATATTTTGGGCTTTGAGACCAAAATGTTATGGGGGTCTGTTTTTTCAGAAGTGGATGAACTACTTTGTTTTGTGGATGAGTCGAGAGGGGGGATGACAATTAACTGTACATTTTGCTTTATTGTTTTCCTTTCCTTTATTATATCATGGATGATGTACTGAAGCTCTGTGCACTTAAATGCATAGTCTAACATAGGCTTGTTAAAACAACCTCCCTCCCTCCCTCATTCTCTCTCTCTCTCTCTCTCCCCCTCGTACAGAGATTGTGAGATGAATAATTCATAAAAATAAAAGAAGCATCAAACAACCCCACCATGATCAGGAGAGATATCCTATCGACCTAATGAGGACCCTCTGTTTTTGGTCAGGCAAAATAACAATGGACCTGCAGTTGCTGAGTGATTGATTACTATACTGCCTCTCCATTAGAGAACATCCACGCAATCATATGCAAATGTATGCTTTGTTCTGGTGCGTTTCTCAATCGAGAGATCCAGCACTTCGTCAGTCAGTCGTTGCTTTCTGTACTTTTAGTAAGTGTGTGTGTGTGCGAGCGTGTGGGGTTGGGTGTGCACTTGTCTTTAGACCTATGCCATTGTTCAACCATGCCAAAATACCACTAACGTTCTGTTGTATCAGCCAGGTCAGCCTTAGCAAGCAAGGAAGAGTTTGGACGAGGCAGGTTTCCCAAACTGCAGTGTCAGTCAGTCCTAGGGACAGCCTACCTACACAACCTGTAGTCTCCTAGCTCACATACAGTGGTAACTCCACTAAATGTTTTACGATTATGCTGCGGTACTTAGAGGTTATTTGTGGTTTAGTGCGGTACCCTGCGTCACTACTTCATTGCTCCAGACCACCACAAGGGGGAGTTAGAGTACTGATTATGCTTTTGGGTCCTACTGTGTCTCTAACTGGCAATGAATGGGCGACATAAACCTAAATAGAAGCTGATAATTGTGCACGACTTCCGTATTACTTATTAAAACTGTTGTTACACTAAGGTTTTTATTATTTTACTTTGTTACAATTATTTTGCTCTTACTTTACTACTGTAGCCCACTCCCAACCCTTCACATTGTACAGTGCCTGAGTGGTGCAATGGTCTAAGACACTGCATAGCAGTGCAAGCTGTGTTTCTGCAGATGCTGGTACAATGCCTGTGATTTCCTCAACTGGGAGATCCATGAGATGACTGTAGGTTTTTGTTTCTTTCCCTCTAAAAACAGAAATTAATAATTCTAAATAACAAACTGGCTTTATTTACAAATTAGTAACAATGTCTCACTCCATGTTCAAGAATGGCCCTTTTCTCGCTTATTTTACGTTATTTGAAAACGAAGTAATCTCCAAAATATTGTTATTTTTTAAACAAAGAAATTATTATTATTATTATTATTATTAATTTTGAACTGTATAATAGCCCCTTGGATATTCTCACAGAAATATTATTAACCCTTTTATTAGCAGGGCAATATACAGTATATTAGTCATGGCTCCCGAGTGGCGCACAATGGGATTGCCTTGCAGTTCTCCAGCTGTATCCGCTGAAAGCGCGCAAGGTTCAAGGCACGTGGGCACGGAATGGGCCGCAGAGCCGCGCACAGAAGACAGACTTAGCCCATGGGGAAGGGAGGAGGAGGAGGGAGGGGAGGGGAGGGGAGGGGAGGTGGACCCCCACCCCACCCCACCCCACCCCACCCCAACACACTGGGTAGCACAGAGCAACACTTTAAGGGGCATTGCACTAGTAATGGTGCTTACTAGGGAAACGTTCCCGCTGTTCTAGCAGGTAGCTGGACAATAGACTTGCCTAGATGGAGGGTAGGGGGAGAATTCTATTGTCAAATGTATTTCTAAGTTAGGTTCTAAGTTAAGTATTATTATTATTATTATTATGTATCACATCCGACTGTGATTGGGAGTCCCATAGGACGGAGCACAATTGGCCCAGCGTTTCTCTCCCTCTAAAAACAGAAATAAATGTTTTGGCCTTTGCAAGTATTATTTTGGCCTATATTCAGAACCATGAGGCGGCTTTTGGTTTTAACTTAGAATCCTCCAATCCTCTATATGTAATTATTGGCGGATAGTCACGTCATATTTTCGATGTATTGTAGGCCTACCGTAGACGACATGAGTGTCACTAGTGTTGAGTAAAGTGGTGTTAAAAGTGGTATAGGTGTTGTTTATTTAAAGAGCTTATTGGAGAGGATTTGAAGCAATAGTCTAAAACTATTTTATCACTGTTTCGTGCTGCTCTGAGACAAGCATGGGGATCGGTCTTGAATTAGCAATGAGATTTCTATTTTCACTTAATCTCCATTTGGGTATTGACTACAATTATGGTGTAGAAATGTTATGGTCTTAGTGAAGCCTTTATTTAACTAGGCAAGTCAGTTAAGAACAAGCTCATATTTACATGGACAGCATACTACTTCCTCCTCGACAGAGAATTGAACCTTGGTCTTCCACATGCCCGCAACAGTGACAGCAGAGACTGGATCAGCAGCAAGTGTTGCTGGACTGGAGACAGTTACAGCCAGCAGTCGTCAGGCCAGGTAGTCCTGAGGCATGGTCCTAGAGCTCACGTCCTGCATCCTTTATTTAACTTGAGTGTAGACTATGCCGTAGAGGTTTAGTCTTCACATGATTTAGCCTAATTGTCAATCCAGATCTGAATATTTGATATCCTTTTTACTGTACACTGTTCATAGACATTTTTCCCAAGCTAATCACTGAATGGCCTACTGCAAGAATGTGGTCAGGTTGACACTTCTAAGTCATAATAACACAGAACACACACACACACCTCAGATTGCAAGGGCAAGTACAATGAGCAGTTTGGAAAATTAAGTCTGCTGCGTGGGTTGCCAGATACACAAACACACACAAACTTAATTCATTTGTTCTATTGTATATATTATGGATCCCCATTAGCTGCTGCCAAGACAGCAGTTACTCTTCTTCGGGTCCAGCAAAATTAAGGCAGTTATACAATTTAAAAAACATTACAATACATTCACAACACACTAAGTGTATTCCCTCAGGCCACTGCTCTACTACCACATATCGACAACACAAAATCCTTGTGTACGTGCGCCTCCCATAATCTGTTCTGTTTAGGTTAGTGTGTAGTCAAGGCTTTTTCATCAAAATTATATTGTGTCTATTTTTCAGATCTGCCAACCTGCTCGTGGGTGATAGGTAACTGTCTTTCCACCAAGCTGTTCCAGGCCTGGAGTGGCATGCTGGAACTTCCAGAGGCTTGTACACCTGAAGCAGTGTGATGTGGTCCAGGTAATTATCAAAAACACATATATACACACTCACTCAATCACTCACTCTGTTTTGTTGTATAATTATTTTAACTTAAGAAAGAACACAACATCAGCAACGCGGGAGTCGGCTGTCGCCAGTTAATGCTTGATCTGATTGAATCTAGGACTAACACTCATTCAGTGTATTTAGTTGTATGATTATTGTCAGTTAAGAAAATTGTGCCTCTCTCGCTTAGATCTGCCACCCCCAGCAGGTCAACGGCAGTCACAGCAGTCCTCCGCTGTGGTATTTCATTTATCGGCTGCACCAGTTCCTACTATACTGGCCGTGAAGGGAGAAACATTTGAGGATTCCCAGATGGATACAGGTAATTCAGAATAATATTGCATATGCTCACTCACACCAACAGATGTACGCACAGACATGTTGTTGAGCTGTATACTTCAGATATGCCATGCACTCCACCACTGTCTGACAGGCTCACCCTTGAAATGAATACACTGGGCCTATTAAGACCGACAAAGCAGAGATGGCTGGTTGACAATGAAAGATAAAACAGCATGCACTCACACACATTATCCACAATGTAAATAAGTTGTAATTACTTGTTTATTTAATGTTTGCTCCCTTTAATTTTAGGATTTGAGATTACTACTCCTTCATACCCATTCTCAATATATACATAATTACTCTAAAGATCTATAAAATCAAATTGTGATTGATAATATTGTAAAAGACTATGGCTTAATATGTACCGTTTGAGGTAATTCTGTGTGCTTTTTTCTGAGTTGAAAACATGTCTCCCTCTCACACACACACATTAGACCCAATGTAAATGCATTGCTTATTTTATGTATGCTTCATTTTATATGAGGATTGGAGATATCTACTCCTATATATCCATTATCAATACCTGCAGAATTACTCTAAACATCTATCAAATCTAAGTGTGATTGATAATATTGTAAAATACTATTGCTTAATGTGTACAGTTTGAGGAAATTCTGTGTGCTTTTTTCTGAGTTGAAAAACACGCCTCCCTCACACACACACACACACACACACACACACACACACACACACACACACACACACACACACACACACACACACACACACACACACACACACACACACACACACACACACACACACACACACACACACACACACACACACACACACACACACACACACACAAATTAGACCCAATGTAAATAAATTGTAATAACTTGTTTATTTTATGTTTGCTCCATTTTACATTTTTTTCCAACTGCTTACACACAAAATCTTTTCATGTCACACGATTTTTGAAACCTCTCACTCAAAGTGCAAAACTACACACCAAATATCCAAAACCATAAGCTATTTCTCAGCCTTTGACTCAGTTGTCAATTGCATAAAACACTTTTTTTCAAACACTACACACAATTCTCTACCTAAAACACAAAAATCTAACAGGAAGTGACTTGCTTTCCTTTTCCAAACACAACCAATCAAAATTCTACACTTATTTACCAGGTCACACACACACTCCTCACATGTGCAAACACTAATAGCTTAACTGATCACTAACCAATCACTGCTTTACTGTAGTATAGGCCTATAAATAGGTCAAAGGTCAGATGACCTTTTTTGAACAATGGATGCCAACAATGGACAGAGAGCAAGAGGAGTAGGAGGGAGAGGAAGAGGGAGAGGAAGAGCAAGAAGAGGACGAGGGCAAAGAAGAGAAGGAAGCAGAGCCATCTCTGATGAGATTAGGGCAACACTTGTTGATCATGTGATCAACCACGGTTTGACCATGAGAGAGGCTGGACTGAGAGTCCAGCCCAACTTGAGTCGATTTACAGTGGCGTCCATAATTCGAACCTTCAGAAATGAGAACAGGTATGCAACTATCTAATGACTATTTTAGCATTACAGTAATGTACTGTAAAATACGTATGACTGCATAGTATTGCATAAACATTTGTAACTCTAAGCCATCCATTTACTGCACTGCATTGAATGAATGAGGTTGGTTATCATGCTGTACTACATTTTTTTGTACATTGTTTACAGTTCCTATGCTGAACACATGCTGTGTTTGAATTCTGTACAGAGTGGAAAGGCAAAGACATCATGGAGGACGAGGGTGCTTGTTTACGGATGTACAAGAGACTGCAATTATGAATATGGTTTTGGCCAACAATGCAATTAGGAATCGAGAGATAAGAGAGCATATCTTGAATAATGACACCATATTTAACAACATCAATGCTTTAAGCCTGTCGACCATACAACGCATCCTCCAACGGCACCGAGTGACGATGAAACAACTTTACAAGGTGCCATTTAAGAGAAACTCTGACAGAGTCAAGAATATGCGACTTGACTTTGTAGAGGTATGTATGCAACACTACTTCCAGTACTTCAGACATACCATATTTACTCATCTGTATATCCTTTTGTCTGTTACAGAGAGTGTTGGAGCTGGATGCCCATGTAATTCGCCGCGGAAGAAATGTAATAGGACAGAGGGCAATTACCAATGTCCCTGGACAGCGTGGGAGTAATATAACTATGTGTGCTGCCATCACTCAAAACGGGGTCCTCCATCACAATGCCACACTGGGTCCGTACAACACCGGCCATATGCTCACTTTTCTGGATGCAATTTACACAATGCTTGTCCCTGATCCAGATCAGGAGCCTGCTAGATTTGTGGTTTTATGGGACAATGTTAGTTTTCACCGGGCTGTTCTGGTCCAAAACTGGTTTGCCACCCATCCACAATTTGTAGTTTTGTACCTACCCCCATATTCACCTTTTCTAAATCCCATAGAGGAATTCTTCTCAGCCTGGCGCTGGAAAGTGTATGATCGCCAACCCTATGCCCGCATGCCGCTTCTCCAGGCAATGGAGGACGCATGTGGGGACATAGAGGTTGCCTCTGTCCAAGGTTGGATATGCCATGCTAGGAGATACTTCCCTCGATGTTTGGCAAGAGAAAACGTATCTTGTGATGTGGACGAAGTATTGTGGCCAGACCCAGGCCGGAGAAGAGATGAAGCGTAGCTTAGCACTGGTGACTGCCCCCCCACCAATTCCTGGACTGCCCCCCCGGGACCCCACACACACAATTGTGTTCTTTACTGTATTCTAAAGAATATACTTTGGTTTACATATGTCTATTGTTTTGTTGTATGCTACTGTATACAACAGTAATGTTTGGCCTAATAAATATTTTCGGTTTCTACATTGCATTGGTATTTACAGTGTACTTGCTACCCCTCTCAGCAGATTACTTTCACTGTAGAACATTGTATTGAAATGTAGATATAAGCCTATGAAAGACCAAAGAGCTTTAGATTTAGAACAACAGCGTTTACATGGTATATCCAAAAATGTACTATTATGAAAGCAGTGTTTGCCATTTGATGCAAATGCTTCATTCTGACATGTGTTTATGGCATTTTGAATGAAGTGTTACATTTTGAAGGAGATGTGAGGCATTTTGCATTTTGTGTGTGCAGTTTTGGGAATTGTGTGTAGAGTTTTGAAAACGTGTGTAAGCAGTTGGAAAAAACTGTATTTGATGAAAATATCTGCAATAAAGTACATTCACAGTTAAAGCAATGTCTTTGGTGTATGATTCGGTCTAAGGGTACCTGGTTAAAAAATCTATCATTTTAATCAGTACCGGTTACCTTCAGATTAGTCCCGTGACACTTGTGGGGAACGTAGGGCAAAGCGGAGAACATTGTGACAAGTGGGATCACATTAGTTTGTAGCCCAAAGAATTTGGATGCTACAAACAGAAGTTGGCACATAGATGGTTCTGACTTCAGACGAGTCCCCTGACACTTGTGGGGGACGATGAGCACATTGGAGAACACCACCGTGTTCGTCAGAGTCTCCCCTTTCAGAGAGTGGTCATACGATTTTGTAGGTCAAACGGTCCGGAAGCTACATATGTTTTTGTGAGAAGACCGATTATAGGTATGTCTCATGGTTTGACAAAAACTTTTGGATAGAAAACACTCTGAAGTTTCTAAAACTGTTTGAATTATATCTGTGAGTAAAACAGAACTCATTTGGCAGCAAACTTCCAAACAGGAAGTGAAAATTCTCAAAATGGGGCTCTGTGTCAGGGCCTGCCTATTCAACTGGCTTATATTTATGGATCTGTATGCACTTTATACGCCTTCCACTAGATGTCAACAGGCAGTAGAATGTGGAATGGGGTGTCTAGCTTGATGTGAGACCGAATGAGAGCTTTTGGAGTGACAGGTCCGCTCTATTGGCAGTATTCAACTGCGCACCAGGGAACCTCACATTGTCTTCTGAAATGCGTTAGGTATACACGACGAAATGCTCCGGCTCGGATTTTATTGAATACATATGAGAAAAACATCATAAAGTTGGATTTTCAACCGAGTTTGACCAGTTTATTCGACGTTTATTGGGACTTTTGGAATTTTTCGTTCCATGCGCTAAGAGTTCTTGGACATGTGCCCTCCACATGGCTAGCCAAAGTTGCTAATTCGATTCGACAGAAGAAATGGACATTCTAAAACAAAACAACGATTTATTCTGGAACTAGGACTCCTTGCACAACATTCTGATGGAAGATCATCAAAAGTAAGAGAATATTTATGATGTTATTTCGTATTTTTGTGGTTTGTGTTGGCTCCAACAAGGTGGAGAATTGTTGGGCGCTGTCTCACAATATTGCATGCTGTACGTTGTACTAAAGTAATTTTTAAAAAATCTAACACAGCGGTTGCATTAAGAACCAGTGTATCTTTCATTTGCTGTACAACATGTATTTTTTAGTAAAGTTTATGATGAGTTTTTTGGTTAGATTACGTGACTGTCCAAAATATCTCCGGACAATTTTGTGCATTATGGCTACGTATTCACAATGTAAAACCACGATTTGTACCTCTAAATATGCACATTTTCGAACAAAGCATAAATGTATTGTATAACATGATGTTATAAGACTGTCATCTGATGAAGTTGTTCAAAGGTTAGTGATTAATTTTATCTCTAATTGTGGGTTTTGTGAAAGCTATGTTGGCGGTGAATAAATGGCGTTGTGTGTTTGGCTATTGTGGTGAGCTAATATAAATATATATTGTGTTTTCGCTGTAAAACACTTAAAAAAATCGGAAATATTGGCTGGATTCAGAAGATGTTTATCTTTTATTTGCTGTACAACATGTATTTTTCATAAATGTTTTATGATGAGTATTTATGTATTTCACGTTGCTCTCTGTAATTATTCTGGCTGTTTTGGTGCTATTTGTGACGGTGGCTGCAATGTAAAACTACGATTTATACCTCTAAATATGCACATTTTCGAACAATTCATAAATGTATTGTATTACATGATGTTATAAGACTGTCATCTGATGAAGTTGTTCAAAGGTTAGTGATTAATTTTATCTCTATTTGTGGGTTTTGTGAAAGCTATGTTGGCTGTGAAAACATGGTGAAAACATGGCGTTGTGTGTTTGGCTATTGTGGTGAGCTAATATAAATATATATTGTGTTTTCGCTGTAAAACATTTTAAAAATCGGAAATGATGGCTGGATTCACAAGATGTTTATCTTTCATTTGCTGTATTGGACTTGTGATTTCATGAAATTATATTATATGATATCCCTGTGGCGCTAGGCTAGGCTATGCTAGTCAGCTTTTTTGATGAGGAGGATCACGGATCCGGGAGGGTGACTCGTTAGAGGATAAAATCGATTTGTTTTCAACTAGAAACGTTGAGACGCATCGTATCCGTCTAAATTCTCCATAACTGCTTATGTTACACCTTCGCATCTGCAGTGAAAGATGGTGGTCCTAGAGCGGTGTTTGTCAAACCATGAGACATACCTATAATCGGTCTTCTCACAAAAACAGCTGTAGCTTCCGAACCGTTTGACCTACAAATTCGTATGACCACTCTCTGGAAAGGGGAGACCCTCACGAACACAGTGGTATTCTCACTTGTCCTCTACGTCCCCCACAGGTGTCAGGGGACTCGTCTGAAGTCGGAACCGTCTGTCTGCCAACTTCTGTTTGTAGAATCCAAAACCTTTGGGCTACAAACTAATGTGATCCCACTTGTCACAATGTTCTCCGCTTTGCCCTACGTTCCCCACAAGTGTCACGGGACTAATCTGAAGGTAACCGGTACCGATTAAAATGATAGATTTTTTAACCAGGGACCACTCGCAACCTAAGCCATAATCATACACCTATACCAACGATCCGATTGGTCAAAGAATTTTCACTTTCCAGCAAAATTACGGTCAAGATATGAATCGATGTCTCCATGTTTCTAATGAGCTGCACATAGCATTGGTGGTATAGTGGTGAGCATAGCTGCCTTCCAAGCAGTTGACACGGGTTCGATTCCCGGCCAATGCAGAGCATGAGGAATTCATTAATTTTAGGGGCTGGATGTCATTTCAAGTGTATGACAGTTGAATCAATATCCTTGTTGGTGGAAGTCAGATTTGCGCCAACATTCTGCAGGTTTTCTAAATGAATAAATGTTGTGCGACATTGAACCATCTAGTGCATATCACAATAGATTTGTAGTCCATCGCCTAAACCATTCAGCCACCTCGTCCTGCGCCCAAGAGGTGGCAGTTGGCGCACCGACCAGTGGCCCGAGATCTGCCTGTCTGATATTGTTAAAGGATCTGCAAAAGGTCTCATCTGGGATTTGAACCCGGGACCTCTCGCACCCTAAGCGAGAATCATACCCCTAGACCAACGAGCCTTACACCAAAGTGTTTTTTTTTGCTTTCTGCAGCAATGACAGTGAGGATATCGATTGACGTGTCCACGGTGCTTGGAAAGATAGAACCTCATGTGAGTGTTTGTGCTATACTTGTGAGCGTGAATCAACGTAAATGAATGTAAAAAATACCCATTAAAATCGATTTGTTTTCAACTAGAAACGTTGAGACGCATCGTATCCGTCTAAATTCTCCATAACTGCTTATGTTACACCTTCGCATCTGCAGTGAAAGATGGTGGTCCTAGAGCGGTGTTTGTCAAACCATGAGACATACCTATAATCGGTCTTCTCACAAAAACAGCTGTAGCTTCCGAACCGTTTGACCTACAAATTTGTATGACCACTCTCTGGAAAGGGGAGACCCTCACGAACACAGTGGTATTCTCACTTGTCCTCTACGTCCCCCAAAAGTGTCAGGGGACTCGTCTGAAGTCGGAACCGTCTATGTGCCAACTTCTGTTTGTAGAATCCAAAACCTTTGGGCTACAAACTAATGTGATCCCACTTATCACAATGTTCTCCGCTTTGCCCTACGTCCCCCATAAGTGTCAGGGGACTCGTCTGAAGTCGGAACCGTCTGTCTGCCAACTTCTGTTTGTAGAATCCAAAACCTTTGGGCTACAAACTAATGTGATCCCACTTGTCACAATGTTCTCCGCTTTGCCCTACGTTCCCCACAAGTGTCACGGGACTAATCTGAAGGTAACCGGTACCGATTAAAATGATAGATTTTTTAACCAGGGACCACTCGCAACCTAAGCCATAATCATACACCTATACCAACGATCCGATTGGTCAAAGAATTTTCACTTTCCAGCAAAATTACGGTCAAGATATGAATCGATGTCTCCATGTTTCTAATGAGCTACACATAGCATTGGTGGTATAGTGGTGAGCATAGCTGCCTTCCAAGCAGTTGACCTGGGTTCGATTCCCGGCCAATGCAGAGCATGAGGAATTCATTAATTTTAGGGGCTGGATGTCATTTCAAGTGTAAGACAGTTGAATCAATATCCTTGTTGGTGGAAGTCTGTTTTGCGCCAACATTCTGCAGGTTTTCTAAATGAATAAATCTTGTGCGACATTGAACCATCTAGTGCATATCACAATAGATTTGCAGTCCATCGCTTTAACCATTCAGCCACCTCGTCCTGCGCCCAAGAGGTGGCAGTTGGCGAACCGACCAGTGGCCCGAGATCTGCCTGTCTGAGATTGTTAAAGGATCTGCAAAAGGGCTCATCCGGGATTTGAACCCGGGACCTCTCGCACCCTAAGCGAGAATCATACCCCTAGACCAACGAGCCTTATACCAAAGTGTTTTTTTTTGCTTTCTGCAGCAATGACAGTGAGGATATCGATTGACGTGTCCACGGTGCTTGGAAAGATAGAACCTCATGTGAGTGTTTGTGCTATACTTGTGAGCGGGAATCAACGTAAATGAATGTAAAAAATACCCATTAAAATCGATTCGTTTTCAACTAGAAACGTTGAGACGCATCATATCCGTCTAAATTCTCCATAACTGCTTATGTTACACCTTTGCATCTACAGTGAAAGATGGTGGACCTAGAGCGGTGTTTGTCAAACCATGAGACATACCTATAATCGGTCTTCTCACAGAAACAGCTGTAGCTTCCGAACCGTTTGACCTACACATTCGTATGACCACTCTCTGGAAAGGGGATACCCTCACGAACACAGTGGTATTCTCACTTGTCATCTACGTCCCCCACAAATGTCAGGGGACTCGTCTGAAGTCGGAACCGTCTGTCTGCCAACTTCTGTTTGTAGAATCCAAAACCTTTGGGCTACAAACTAATGTGATCCCACTTATCACAATGTTCTCCGCTTTGCCCTACGTCCCCCATAAGTGTCAGGGGACTCGTATGAAGTCGGAACCGTCTGTCTGCCAACTTCTGTTTGTAGAATCCAAAACCTTTGGGCTACAAACTAATGTGATCCCACTTGTCACAATGTTCTCCGCTTTGCCCTACGTTCCCCACAAGTGTCACGGGACTAATCTGAAGGTAACCGGTACCGATTAAAATGATAGATTTTTTAACCAGGGACCACTCGCAACCTAAGCCATAATCATACACCTATACCAACGATCCGATTGGTCAAAGAATTTTCACTTTCCAGCAAAATTACGGTCAAGATATGAATCGATGTCTCCATGTTTCTAATAAGCTACACATAGCATTGGTGGTATAGTGGTGAGCATAGCTGCCTTCCAAGCAGTTGACACGGGTTCGATTCCTGGCCAATGCAGAGCATGAGGAATTCATTAATTTTAGGGGCTGGATGTCATTTCAAGTGTATAAAAGTTGAATCAATATCCTTGTTGGTGGAAGTCAGATTTGCGCCAACATTCTGAAGGTTTTCTAAATGAATAAATGTTGTGCGATATTGAACCATCTAGTGCATATCACAATAGATTTGTAGTCCATCGCCTAAACCATTCAGCCACCTCGTCCTGCGCCCAAGAGGTGGCAGTTGGCGCACCGACCAGTGGCCCGAGATCTGCCTGTCTGATATTGTTAAAGGATCTGCAAAAGGTCTCATCTGGGATTTGAACCCGGGACTTCTCGCACCCTAAGCAAGAATCATACCCCTAGACCAACGAGCCTTATACCTAAGTGTTTTTTTTGCTTTCTACAGCAATGACAGTGAGGATATCGATTGACGTGTCCACGGTGCTTGGAAAGATAGAACCTCATGTGAGTGTTTGTGCTATACTTGTGAGCGGGAATCAACGTAAATGAATGTAAAAAATACCCATTAAAATCGATTCGTTTTCAACTAGAAACGTTGAGACGCATCATATCCGTCTAAATTCTCCATAACTGCTTATGTTACACCTTTGCATCTACAGTGAAAGATGGTGGACCTAGAGCGGTGTTTGTCAAACCATGAGACATACCTATAATCGGTCTTCTCACAGAAACAGCTGTAGCTTCCGAACCGTTTGACCTACACATTCGTATGACCACTCTCTGGAAAGGGGATACCCTCACGAACACAGTGGTATTCTCACTTGTCATCTACGTCCCCCACAAATGTCAGGGGACTCGTCTGAAGTCGGAACCGTCTGTCTGCCAACTTCTGTTTGTAGAATCCAAAACCTTTGGGCTACAAACTAATGTGATCCCACTTGTCACAATGTTCTCCGCTTTGCCCTACGTTCCCCACAAGTGTCACGGGACTAATCTGAAGGTAACCGGTACCGATTAAAATGATAGATTTTTTAACCAGGGACCACTCGCAACCTAAGCCATAATCATACACCTATACCAACGATCCGATTGGTCAAAGAATTTTCACTTTCCAGCAAAATTACGGTCAAGATATGAATCGATGTCTCCATGTTTCTAATGAGCTGCACAAAGCATTGGTGGTATAGTGGTGAGCATAGCTGCCTTCCAAGCAGTTGACACGGGTTCGATTCCCCGCCAATGCAGAGCATGAGGAATTCATTAATTTTAGGGGCTGGATGTCATTTCAAGTGTATGACAGTTTAATCAATATCCTTGTTGGTGGAAGTCAGATTTGCACCAACATTCTGCAGATTTTCTAAATGAATAAATCTTGTGCGACATTGAACCATCTAGTGCATATCACAATAGATTTGTAGTCCATCGCCTAAACCATTCAGCCACCTTGTCCTGCGCCCAAGAGGTGGCAGTTGGCGCACCGACCAGTGGCCCGAGATCTGCCTGTCTGATATTGTTAAAGGATCTGCAAAAGGGCTCATCTGGGATTTAAACCCGGGACCTCTCGCACACTAAGCAAGAATCATACCCCTAGACCAACGAGCCTTATACCAAAGTGTTTTTTTTTGCTTTCTGCAGCAATGACAGTGAGGATATCGATTGACGTGTCCACGGTGCTTGGAAAGATAGAACCTCATGTGAGTGTTTGTGCTATACTTGTGAGCGGGAATCAACGTAAATGAATGTAAAAAATACCCATTAAAATCGATTCATTTTCAACTAGAAACGTTGAGACGCATCATATCTGTCTAAATTCTCCATAACTGCTTATGTTACACCTTTGCATCTACAGTGAAAGATGGTGGACCTAGAGCGGTGTTTGTCAAACCATGAGACATACCTATAATCGGTCTTCTCACAAAAACAGCTGTAGCTTCCGAACCGTTTGACCTACACATTCGTATGACCACTCTCTGGAAAGGGGATACCCTCACGAACACAGTGGTATTCTCACTTGTCATCTACGTCCCCCACAAATGTCAGGGGACTCGTCTGAAGTCGGAACCGTCTGTCTGCCAACTTCTGTTTGTAGAATCCAAAACCTTTGGGCTACAAACTAATGTGATCCCACTTGTCACAATGTTCTCCGCTTTGCCCTACGTTCCCCACAAGTGTCACGGGACTAATCTGAAGGTAACCGGTACCGATTAAAATGATAGATTTTTTAACCAGGGACCACTCGCAACCTAAGCCATAATCATACACCTATACCAACGATCCGATTGGTCAAAGAATTTTCACTTTCCAGCAAAATTACGGTCAAGATATGAATCGATGTCTCCATGTTTCTAATGAGCTGCACAAAGCATTGGTGGTATAGTGGTGAGCATAGCTGCCTTCCAAGCAGTTGACACGGGTTCGATTCCCGGCCAATGCAGAGCATGAGGAATTCATTAATTTTAGGGGCTGGATGTCATTTCAAGTGTATGACAGTTGAATCAATATCCTTGTTGGTGGAAGTCAGATTTGCGCCAACATTCTGCAGGTTTTCTAAATGAATAAATGTTGTGCGACATTGAACCATCTAGTGCATATCACAATAGATTTGTAGTCCATCGCCTAAACCATTCAGCCACCTCGTCCTGCGCCCAAGAGGTGGCAGTTGGCGCACCGACCAGTGGCCCGAGATCTGCCTGTCTGATATTGTTAAAGGATCTGCAAAAGGTCTCATCTGGGATTTGAACCCGAGACCTCTCGCACCCTAAGCGAGAATCATACCCCTAGACCAACGAGCCTTTTAACAAAGTGTTTTTTTTGCTTTCTGCAGCAATGACAGTGAGGATATCGATTGACGTGTCCACGGTGCTTGGAAAGATAGAACCTCATGTGAGTGTTTGTGCTATACTTGTGAGCGGGAATCAACGTAAATGAATGTAAAAAATACCCATTAAAATCGATTCGTTTTCAACTAGAAACGTTGAGACGCATCATATCCGTCTAAATTCTCCATAACTGCTTATGTTACACCTTCGCATCTGCAGTGAAAGATGGTGGACCTAGAGCGGTGTTTGTCAAACCATGAGACTTACCTATAATCGGTCTTCTCACAAAAACATCTGTAGCTTCCGAACCGTTTGACCTACAAATTCGTATGACCACTCTCTGGAAAGGGGAGACCCTCACGAACACAGTGGTATTCTCACTTGTCATCTACGTCCCCCACAAATGTCAGGGGACTCGTCTGAAGTCGGAACCGTCTGTCTGCCAACTTCTGTTTGTAGAATCCAAAACCTTTGGGCTACAAACTAATGTGATCCCACTTGTCACAATGTTCTCCGCTTTGCCCTACGTTCCCCACAAGTGTCACGGGACTAATCTGAAGGTAACCGGTACCGATTAAAATGATAGATTTTTTAACCAGGGACCACTCGCAACCTAAGCCATAATCATACACCTATACCAACGATCCGATTGGTCAAAGAATTTTCACTTTCCAGCAAAATTACGGTCAAGATATGAATCGATGTCTCCATGTTTCTAATGAGCTGCACATAGCATTGGTGGTATAGTGGTGAGCATAGCTGCCTTCCAAGCAATTGACACGGGTTTGATTCCCGGCCAATGCAGAGCATGAGGAATTCATTAATTTTAGGGGCTGGATGTCATTTCAAGTGTATGACAGTTGAATCAATATCCTTGTTGGTGGAAGTCAGATTTGCGCCAACATTCTGCAGGTTTTCTAAATGAATAAATCTTGTGCGACATTGAAACATCTAGTGCATATCACAATAGATTTGTAGTCCATCGCCTAAACCATTCAGCCACCTTGTCCTGCGCCCAAGAGGTGGCAGTTGGCGCACCGACCAGTGGCCCGAGATCTGCCTGTCTGATATTGTTAAAGGATCTGCAAAAGGGCTCATCTGGGATTTGAACCCGGGACCTCTCGCACCCTAAGCGAGAATCATACCCCTAGACCAACGAGCCTTATACCAAAGTGTTTTTTTTTGCTTTCTGCAGCAATGACAGTGAGGATATCGATTGACGTGTCCACGGTGCTTGGAAAGATAGAACCTCATGTGAGTGTTTGTGCTATACTTGTGAGCGGGAATCAACGTAAATGAATGTAAAAAATACCCATTAAAATCGATTCGTTTTCAACTAGAAACGTTGAGACGCATCATATCCGTCTAAATTCTCCATAACTGCTTATGTTACACCTTCGCATCTGCAGTGAAAGATGGTGGACCTAGAGCGGTGTTTGTCAAACCATGAGACTTACCTATAATCGGTCTTCTCACAAAAACATCTGTAGCTTCCGAACCGTTTGACCTACAAATTCGTATGACCACTCTCTGGAAAGGGGAGACCCTCACGAACACAGTGGTATTCTCACTTGTCATCTACGTCCCCCAGAAATGTCAGGGGACTCGTCTGAAGTCGGAACCGTCTGTCTGCCAACTTCTGTTTGTAGAATCCAAAACCTTTGGGCTACAAACTAATGTGATCCCACTTGTCACAATGTTCTCCGCTTTGCCCTACGTTCCCCACAAGTGTCACGGGACTAATCTGAAGGTAACCGGTACCGATTAAAATGATAGATTTTTTAACCAGGGACCACTCGCAACCTAAGCCATAATCATACACCTATACCAACGATCCGATTGGTCAAAGAATTTTCACTTTCCAGCAAAATTACGGTCAAGATATGAATCGATGTCTCCATGTTTCTAATGAGCTGCACATAGCATTGGTGGTATAGTGGTGAGCATAGCTGCCTTCCAAGCAATTGACACGGGTTCGATTCCCGGCCATGCAGAGCATGAGGAATTCATTAATTTTAGGGGCTGGATGTCATTTCAAGTGTATGACAGTTGAATAAATATCCTTGTTGGTGGAAGTCAGATTTGCGCCAACATTCTGCAGGTTTTCTAAATGAATAAATCTTGTGCGACATTGAACCATCTAGTGCATATCACAATAGATTTGTAGTCCATCGCCTAAACCATTCAGCCACCTCGTCCTGCGCCCAAGAGGTGGCAGTTGGCGCACCGACCAGTGGCCCGAGATCTGCCTGTCTGAGATTGTTAAAGGATCTGCAAAAGGCTCATCCGGGATTTGAACCCGGGACCTCTCTCACCCAAAGCTAGAATCATACCCCTAGACCAACGAGCCTTACACAAAGTGGTTTTTTTTGCTTTCTGCAGCAATGACAGTGAGGATATCGATTGACGTTCCACGGTGCTGGAAGATAGAACCTCATGTGAGTGTTTGTGCTATACTTGTGAGCGTGAATCAACGTAAATGATGTAAAAAATACCCATTAAATCGATTCGTTTTCAACTAGAAACGTTGAGACGCATCGTATCCGTCTAAATTCTCCATAACTGCTTATGTTACACCTTCGCATCTGCAGTGAAAGATGGTGGTCCTAGAGCGGTGTTTGTCAAACCATGAGACATACCTATAATCGGTCTTCTCACAAAATGAAGCTGTAGCTTCCGAACCGTTTGACCTACAAATTTGTATGACCACTCTCTGGAAAGGGGAGACCCTCACGAACACAGTGGTATTCTCACTTTTCCTCTACGTCCCCCACAAGTGTCAGGGGACTCGTCTGAAGTCGGAACCGTCTATGTGCCAACTTCTGTTTGTAGAATCCAAACCTTTGGGCTACAAACTATTGTGATCACCACTTGTCACAATGTTCTCCGCTTTGCCCTACGTTCCCACAAGTGTCACGGACTAATCTGAAGGTAACCGGTACCGATTAAAATGATAGATTTTTTAACCAGGGACCACTCGCAACCTAAGCCATAATCATACACCTATACCAACGATCCGATTGGTCAAAGAATTTTCACTTTCCAGCAAAATTACGGTCAAGATATGAATCGATGTCTCCATGTTTCTAATGATCTGCACATAGCATTGGTGGTATAGTGGTGAGCATAGCTGCCTTCCAAGCAGTTGACCTGGGCCGATTCCCGGCCAATGCAGAGCATGAGGAATTCATTAATTTTAGGGGCTGGATGTCATTTCAAGTGTATGACAGTTGAATAAATATCCTTGTTGGTGGAAGTCAGATTTGCGCCAACATTGCAGGTTTTCTAAATGAATAAATCTTGTGCGACATTGAACCATCTAGTGCATATCACAATAGATTTGTAGTCCATCGCCTAAACCATTCAGCCACCTCGTCCTGCGCCCAAGAGGTGGCAGTTGGCGCACCGACCAGTGGCCGAGATCTGCCTGTCTGAGATTGTTAAAGGATCTGCAAAAGGGCTCATCCGGGATTTGAACCCGGGACCTCTCGCACCCTAAGCGAGAATCATACCCCTAGACCAACGAGCCTTACACCAAAGTGTTTTTTTTGCTTTCTGCAGCAATGACAGTGAGGATATCGATTGACGTGTCCACGGTGCTTGGAAAGATAGAACCTCATGTGAGTGTTTGTGCTATACTTGTGAGCGTGAATCAACGTAAATGAATGTAAAAAATACCCATTAAAATCGATTCGTTTTCAACTAGAAACGTTGAGACGCATCGTATCCGTCTAAATTCTCCATAACTGCTTATGTTACACCTTCGCATCTGCAGTGAAAGATGGTGGACCAAGAGCGGTTTTTGTCAAACCATGAGACATACCTATAATCGTCTTCTCACAAAAACAGCTGTAGCTTCCGAACCGTTTGACCTACAAATTCGTATGACCACTCTCTGGAAAGGGGAGACCCTCACGAACACAGTGGTATTCTCACTTTTCCTCTACGTCCCCACAAGTGTCAGGGGACTCGTCTGAAGTCGGAACCGTCTATGTGCCAACTTCTGTTTGTAGAATCCAAAACCTTTGGGCTACAAACTATTGTGATCCCACTTGTCACAATGTTCTCCGCTTTGCCCTACGTTCCCCACAAGTGTCACGGGACTAATCTGAAGGTAACCGGTACCGATTAAAATGATAGATTTTTTAACAGGGACCACTCGCAACCTAAGCCATAATCATACACCTATACCAACGTCCGATTGGTCAAAGAATTTTCACTTTCCAGCAAAATTACGGTCAAGATATGAATCGATGTCTCCATGTTTCTAATGAACTGCACATAGCATTGGTGGTATAGTGGTGAGCATAGCTGCCTTCCAAGCAGTTGACCCGGGTTCGATTCCCGGCCAATGCAGAGCATGAGGAATTCATTAATTTTAGGGGCTGGATGTCATTTCAAGTGTATGACAGTTGAATAAATATCCTTGTTGGTGGAAGTCAGATTTGCGCCAACATCTCTGCAGGTTTTCTAAATGAATAAATCTTGTGCGACATTGAACCATCTAGTGCATATCACAATAGATTTGTAGTCCATCGCCTAAACCATTCAGCCACCTCGTCCTGCGCCCAAGAGGTGGCAGTTGGCGCACCGACCAGTGGCCCGAGATCTGCCTGTCTGAGATTGTTAAAGGATCTGCAAAAGGGCTCATCCGGGATTTGAACCCATGACCTCTCGCACCCAAAGCGAGAATCATACCCCTAGACCAACGAGCCTTACACCAAATTGTTTTTTTTGCTTTCTGCAGCAATGACAGTGAGGATATCGATTGACGTGTCCACGGTGCTTGGAAAGATAGAACCTCATGTGAGTGTTTGTGCTATACTTGTGAGCGTGAATCAACGTAAATGAATGTAAAAAATACCCATTAAAATCGATTCGTTTTCAACTAGAAACGTTGAGACGCATCGTATCCGTCTAAATTCTCCATAACTGCTTATGTTACACCTTCGCATCTGCAGTGAAAGATGGTGGACCAAGAGCGGTTTTTGTCAAACCATGAGACATACCTATAATCGGTCTTCTCACAAAAACAGCTGTAGCTTCCGAACCGTTTGACCTACAAATTCGTATGACCACTCTCTGGAAAGGGGAGCCCTCACGAACACAGTGGTATTCTCACTTTTCCTCTAAGTCCCCCACAAGTGTCAGGGGACTCGTCTGAAGTCGGAACCGTCTATGTGCCAACTTCTGTTTGTAGAATCCAAAACCTTTGGGCTACAAACTATTGTGATCCCACTTGTCACAATGTTCTCCGCTTTGCCCTACGTTCCCCACAAGTGTCACGGGACTAATCTGAAGGTAACCGGTACCGATTAAAATGATAGATTTTTTATAATCGGTCTTCTCACAAAAACAGCTGTAGCTTCCGAACCGTTTGACCTACAAATTCGTATGACCACTCTCTGGAAAGGGGAGACCCTCACGAACACAGTGGTATTCTCACTTTTCCTCTAAGTCCCCCACAAGTGTCAGGGGACTCGTCTGAAGTCGGAACCGTCTATGTGCCAACTTCTGTTTGTAGAATCCAAAACCTTTGGGCTACAAACTATTGTGATCCCACTTGTCACAATGTTCTCCGCTTTGCCCTACGTTCCCCACAAGTGTCACGGGACTAATCTGAAGGTAACCGGTACCGATTAAAATGATAGATTTTTTAACCAGGGACCACTCGCAACCTAAGCCATAATCATACACCTATACCAACGATCCGATTGGTCAAAGAATTTTCACTTTCCAGCAAAATTACGGTCAAGATATGAATCGATGTCTCCATGTTTCTAATGAACTGCACATAGCATTGGTGGTATAGTGGTGAGCATAGCTGCCTTCCAAGCAGTTGACCCGGGTTCGATTCCCGGCCAATGCAGAGCATGAGGAATTCATTAATTTTAGGGCTGGATGTCATTTCAAGTGTATGACAGTTGAATAAATATCCTTGTTGGTGGAAGTCAGATTTGCGCCAACATTCTGCAGGTTTTCTAAATGAATAAATCTTGTGCGACATTGAACCATCTAGTGCATATCACAATAGATTTGTAGTCCATCGCCTAAACCATTCAGCCACCTCGTCCTGCGCCCAAGAGGTGGCAGTTGGCGCACCGACCAGTGGCCCGAGATCTGCCTGTCTGAGATTGTTAAAGGATCTGCAAAAGGGCTCATCCGGGATTTGAACCCGGGACCTCTCGCACCCTAAGCGAGAATCATACCCCTAGACCAACGAGCCTTACACCAAAGTGTTTTTTTTTGCTTTCTGCAGCAATGACAGTGAGGATATCGATTGACGTGTCCACGGTGCTTGGAAAGATAGAACCTCATGTGAGTGTTTGTGCTATACTTGTGAGCGTGAATCAACGTAAATGAATGTAAAAATACCCATTAAAATCGATTCGTTTTCAACTAGAAACGTTGAGACGCATCGTATCCGTCTAAATTCTCCATAACTGCTTATGTTACACCTTCGCATCTGCAGTGAAAGATGGTGGACCAAGAGCGGTTTTTGTCAAACCATGAGACATACCTATAATCGGTCTTCTCACAAAAACAGCTGTAGCTTCCGAACCGTTTGACCTACAAATTCGTATGACCACTCTCTGGAAAGGGGAGACCCTCACGAACACAGTGGTATTCTCACTTTTCCTCTACGTCCCCCACAAGTGTCAGGGGACTCGTCTGAAGTCGGAACCGTCTATGTGCCAACTTCTGTTGTAGAATCCAAAACCTTTGGGGCTACAAACTATTGTGATCCCACTTGTCACAATGTTCTCCGCTTTGCCCTACGTTCCCCACAAGTGTCACGGGACTAATCTGAAGGTAACCGGTACCGATTAAAATGATAGATTTTTTAACCAGGGACCACTCGCAACCTAAGCCATAATCATACACCTATACCAACGATCCGATTGGTCAAAGAATTTTCACTTTCCAGCAAAATTACGGTCAAGATATGAATCGATGTCTCCATGTTTCTAATGAACTGCACATAGCATTGGTGGTATAGTGGTGAGCATAGCTGCCTTCCAAGCAGTTGACCCGGGTTCGATTCCCGGCCAATGCAGAGCATGAGGAATTCATTAATTTTAGGGGCTGGATGTCATTTCAAGTGTATGACAGTTGAATAAATATCCTTGTTGGTGGAAGTCAGATTTGCGCCAACATTCTGCAGGTTTTCTAAATGAATAAATCTTGTGCGACATTGAACCATCTAGTGCATATCACAATAGATTTGTAGTCCATCGCCTAAACCATTCAGCCACCTCGTCCTGCGCCCAAGAGGTGGCAGTTGGCGCACCGACCAGTGGCCCGAGATCTGCCTGTCTGAGATTGTTAAAGGATCTGCAAAAGGGCTCATCCGGGATTTGAACCCGGGACCTCTCGCACCCTAAGCGAGAATCATACCCCTAGACCAACGAGCCTTACACCAAAGTGTTTTTTTTTTGCTTTCTGCAGCAATGACAGTGAGGATATCGATTGACGTGTCCACGGTGCTTGGAAAGATAGAACCTCATGTGAGTGTTTGTGCTATACTTGTGAGCGTGAATCAACGTAAATGAATGTAAAAAATACCCATTAAAATCGATTCGTTTTCAACTAGAAACGTTGAGACGCATCGTATCCGTCTAAATTCTCCATAACTGCTTATGTTACACCTTCGCATCTGCAGTGAAAGATGGTGGACCAAGAGCGGTTTTTGTCAAACCATGAGACATACCTATAATCGGTCTTCTCACAAAAACAGCTGTAGCTTCCGAACCGTTTGACCTACAAATTCGTATGACCACTCTCTGGAAAGAGGAGACCCTCACGTACACAATGGTATTCTCACTTTTCCTCTACGTCCCCCACAAGTGTCAGGGGACTCGTCTGAAGTCGGAACCGTCTATGTGCCAACTTCTGTTTGTAGAATCCAAAACCTTTGGGCTACAAACTATTGTGATCCCACTTGTCACAATGTTCTCCGCTTTGCCCTACGTTCCCCACAAGTGTCACGGGACTAATCTGAAGGTAACCGGGTACCGATTAAAATGATAGATTTTTTAACCAGGGACCACTCGCAACCTAAGCCATAATCATACACCTATACCAACGATCCGATTGGTCAAAGAATTTTCACTTTCCAGCAAAATTACGGTCAAGATATGAATCGATGTCTCCATGTTTCTAATGAACTGCACATAGCATTGGTGGTATAGTGGTGAGCATAGCTGCCTTCCAAGCAGTTGACCCGGGTTCGATTCCCGGCCAATGCAGAGCATGAGGAATTCATTAATTTTAGGGGCTGGATGTCATTTCAAGTGTATGACAGTTGAATAAATATCCTTGTTGGTGGAAGTCAGATTTGCGCCAACATTCTGCAGGTTTTCTAAATGAATAAATCTTGTGCGACATTGAACCATCTAGTGCATATCACAATAGATTTGTAGTCCATCGCCTAAACCATTCAGCCACCTCGTCCTGCGCCCAAGAGGTGGCAGTTGGCGCACCGACCAGTGGCCCGAGATCTGCCTGTCTGAGATTGTTAAAGGATCTGCAAAAGGGCTCATCCGGGATTTGAACCCATGACCTCTCGCACCCAAAGCGAGAATCATACCCCTAGACCAACGAGCCTTACACCAAATTGTTTTTTTTTGCTTTCTGCAGCAATGACAGTGAGGATATCGATTGACGTGTCCACGGTGCTTGGAAAGATAGAACCTCATGTGAGTGTTTGTGCTATACTTGTGAGCGTGAATCAACGTAAATGAATGTAAAAAATACCCATTAAAATCGATTCGTTTTCAACTAGAAACGTTGAGACGCATCGTATCCGTCTAAATTCTCCATAACTGCTTATGTTACACCTTCGCATCTGCAGTGAAAGATGGTGGACCAAGAGCGGTTTTTGTCAAACCATGAGACATACCTATAATCGGTCTTCTCACAAAAACAGCTGTAGCTTCCGAACCGTTTGACCTACAAATTCGTATGACCACTCTCTGGAAAGGGGAGACCCTCACGAACACAGTGGTATTCTCACTTTTCCTCTACGTCCCCCACAAGTGTCAGGGGACTCGTCTGAAGTCGGAACCGTCTATGTGCCAACTTCTGTTTGTAGAATCCAAAACCTTTGGGCTACAAACTATTGTGATCCCACTTGTCACAATGTTCTCCGCTTTGCCCTACGTTCCCCACAAGTGTCACGGGACTAATCTGAAGGTAACCGGTACCGATTAAAATGATAGATTTTTTAACCAGGGACCACTCGCAACCTAAGCCATAATCATACACCTATACCAACGATCCGATTGGTCAAAGAATTTTCACTTTCCAGCAAAATTACGGTCAAGATATGAATCGATGTCTCCATGTTTCTAATGAACTGCACATAGCATTGGTGGTATAGTGGTGAGCATAGCTGCCTTCCAAGCAGTTGACCCGGGTTCGATTCCCGGCCAATGCAGAGCATGAGGAATTCATTAATTTTAGGGGCTGGATGTCATTTCAAGTGTATGACAGTTGAATAAATATCCTTGTTGGTGGAAGTCAGATTTGCGCCAACATTCTGCAGGTTTTCTAAATGAATAAATCTTGTGCGACATTGAACCATCTAGTGCATATCACAATAGATTTGTAGTCCATCGCCTAAACCATTCAGCCACCTCGTCCTGCGCCCAAGAGGTGGCAGTTGGCGCACCGACCAGTGGCCCGAGATCTGCCTGTCTGAGATTGTTAAAGGATCTGCAAAAGGGCTCATCCGGGATTTGAACCCGTGACCTCTCGCACCCAAAGCGAGAATCATACCCCTAGACCAACGAGCCTTACACCAAATTGTTTTTTTTTGCTTTCTGCAGCAATGACAGTGAGGATATCGATTGACGTGTCCACGGTGCTTGGAAAGATAGAACCTCATGTGAGTGTTTGTGCTATACTTGTGAGCGTGAATCAACGTAAATGAATGTAAAAAATACCCATTAAAATCGATTCGTTTTCAACTAGAAACGTTGAGACGCATCGTATCCGTCTAAATTCTCCATAACTGCTTATGTTACACCTTCGCATCTGCAGTGAAAGATGGTGGACCAAGAGCGGTTTTTGTCAAACCATGAGACATACCTATAATCGGTCTTCTCACAAAAACAGCTGTAGCTTCCGAACCGTTTGACCTACAAATTCGTATGACCACTCTCTGGAAAGGGGAGACCCTCACGAACACAGTGGTATTCTCACTTTTCCTCTACGTCCCCCACAAGTGTCAGGGGACTCGTCTGAAGTCGGAACCGTCTATGTGCCAACTTCTGTTTGTAGAATCCAAAACCTTTGGGCTACAAACTAATGTGATCCCACTTGTCACAATGTTCTCCGCTTTGCCCTACGTTCCCCACAAGTGTCACGGGACTAATCTGGAGGTAACCGGTACCGATTAATCTGATACGTTTGGACATTTTCATCTTCCTTTCAGAACCGGAACGACGCTGTAGGTTTCTCATCATAACGCGCAACCCAAATGGCATTTTTTTGTGATAAAAGTAATATTTATCGAACAAAAAGACGATTTGTTGTGTAACTGGGAATCTTGTGAGTGGAAACGTCCGAAGATTATCTAAGGTAAGCGATTAATTTTATTGCTTTTCACACTTTCTTGACCATGCTAATTTGGGGCTAGCTGATGTAGCATTGAAAGCTACACTCACAAAAGCTTGGATTTCTTTCGCTGTAAAATATATTTTCAAAATCTGACACGATAGGTGGATTAACAACAAGCTAAGCTGTGCTGTCACTTGTGATTCCATGATTATAAATATTTTTAGAAATATTATAGAATTTGGTGCCCTGCAATTCAGTGGTTGTTTAGGAAAGTGATGCCGTATTCGGTATCCGTAGCGCAGAAAAGTTAATGGGCGCTTAGCAGGCTTAGGTAACAGATGACAAAGTGTGGGGTTATTGATGGTGAAGGGTAGCGTGGTCGAGTGGTCCAAGACACTGGATTTAGGCTCCAGTCTCTCTGGAGGCGAGGGTTCACATCCCACCACTGACATCCTTCTTGTTGTTTGTGCAAGTCTTAAGGGTGGTCATTTCAAACTTGGTAGCGTTTCGATATTCATACAAGGGAAATTACACCGCTGCCATCTTTAGCACTAAATTGCCTTAACTGTGCTCCTCCCACCAGCTGGCCGAGATCCACCTTTCTGAGCTTGTTAAAGTGCTCTACAAATGTGCTCTTCAGACATAGCAGCAAAAACAAATGACGTGTTGACACAGGAAGAAAAAACAACATGATATAAATGAAGAATACAAAAGGAAAAAGGAAAGAAAATGTTGTGTGACGTCAAACCCATGAGTGCAGAACACAATGAATTAGCAATACATTGCCTTAACTACCTTGTCCTCTGCTATAGCGGTGGCCCCGCATACTAGTTGGCTGAGATCTGCCTACCTGAGCGTGTTAACTTCTAATGGGCAGGTGGGACTGTAGCTTCCCAACTGGCCAACATCCGGTGAAATTGCAGAGTGCAAATTTCAAATTACAGAAATATAAATATTTAGCATTCATGAAAATACAAGTATTATACATCAAAATAAAGCTTAACTTCTTGTTAATCCAGCCACTGGGTCAGATTTCCAAAAGGCTTTACGGCGAAAGCACACCATGCGATTATCTGAGGACAGCGCCCCATATACAAAAACATGAAAAACATTTTTCAACCAGGCAGGTGCGACACGAAAGTCAGAAATAGAAATATAATAAATCACAAATGGTCCTAATGTTTGATAAAGTCCTTCTTTATATCCATAAAAACTCTGGCACGCTTCATTCAATAATCCACCGGTTTCCCTCCTTCAAAATGCATACAAAATGAATCCCAAACGTTACCAATAAACTTATCCAAACAAGTCAAACAACATTTATAATCAAACCTAAGGTACCCTAATACGTAAATATTCGATTCAATTTAAGACGGAGAATAGTATGTTAGTATGCAATTGAAACACTACAGCCAAAATGGGAGCCACTTAGAAAAACTACAACTTCAAGCTCATTCTTCAAAAAACCAGCCTGAAACTCTTTCTAAAGACTGTGTACATCTAGTGGAAGCCCTAGGAACTGCAATCTGGGAGGACTTAGCCTCATAATAAACATGAAAGCCATTGGAAACAGTGGAAGGCTGAATTTATTTGGGA